>NC_084731.1:60973481-61248481 GCF_033978785.1 Entelurus aequoreus
CCACAGCCTGGATGTGACTACCTCATCTTTGTGTGTCGCCAACATGTCCACAGCCTGGATGTGACTACCTCATTTTTGTGTGTCGCCAACATGTCCACAGCCTGGATGTGACTACCTCATTTTTGTGTGTCGCCAACATGTCCACAGCCTGGATGTGACTACCTCATTTTTGTGTGTCGCCAACATGTCCACAGCCTGGATGTGACTACCTCTTTTTGTGTGTCGCCAACATGTCCACAGCCTGGATGTGCCTACCTCATCTTTGTGTGTCGCCAACATGTCCACAGCCTGGATGTGACTACCTCATTTTTGTGTGTCGCCAACATGTCCACAGCCTGGATGTGACTACCTCATTTTTGTGTGTCGCCAACATGTCCACAGCCTGGATGTGCCTACCTCATCTTTGTGTGTCGCCAACATGTCCACAGCCTGGATGTGCCTACGTCATCTTTGAGCGTCGCCAACATGTCCACAGCCTGGATGTGCCTACCTCATCTTTGTGTGTCGCCAACATGTCCACAGCCTGGATGTGCCTACGTCATCTTTGAGTGTCGCCAACATGTCCACAGCCTGGATGTGACTACCTCATTTTTGTGTGTCGCCAACATGTCCACAGCCTGGATGTGCCTACGTCATCTTTGTGTGTCACCAACATGTCCACAGCCTGGATGTGCCTACCTCATCTTTGTGTGTCGCCAACATGTCCACAGCCTGGATGTGACTACCTCATCTTTGTGTGTCACCAACATGTCCACAGCCTGGATGTGCCTACGTCATCTTTGAGCGTCGCCAACATGTCCACAGCCTGGATGTGCCTACCTCATCTTTGTGTGTCGCCAACATGTCCACAGCCTGGATGTGACTACCTCATTTTTGTGTGTCGCCAACATGTCTAAAGCCTGGATGTGCCTACGTCATCTTTGTGTGTCGCCAACATGTCCACAGCCTGGATGTGACTACCTCATTTTTGTGTGTCGCCAACATGTCCACAGCCTGGATGTGCCTACGTAATCTTTGTGTGTCGCCAACATGTCCACAGCCTGGATGTGCCTACGTCATCTTTGTGTGTCGCCAACATGTCCACAGCCTGGATATGCCTACCTCATCTTTGTGTGTCGGCAACATGTCCACAGCCTGGATGTGCCTACCTCATCTTTGTGTGTCACCAAGATGTCCACAGCCTGGATGTGACTACCTCATTTTTGTGTGTCAACAACATGTCCACAGCCTGGATGTGCCTACCTCATCTTTGAGCGTCGCCAACATGTCCACAGCCTGGATGTGCCTACCTCATCTTTGTGTGTCGCCAACATGTCCACAGCCTGGATGTGCCTACCTCATCTTTGAGCGTCGCCAACATGTCCACAGCCTGGATGTGCCTACCTCATTTTTGTGTGTCGCCAACATGTCCACAGCCTGGATGTGCCTACGTCATCTTTGTGTGTCGCCAACATGTCCACAGCCTGGATGTGCCTACGTAATCTTTGTGTGTCGCCAACATGTCCACAGCCTGGATGTGCCTACGTCATCTTTGTGTGTCGACAACATGTCTACAGCCTGGATGTGCCTACGTCATCTTTGTGTGTCGACAACATGTCCACAGCCTGGATGTGCCTACGTCATCTTTGTGTGTCGCCAACATGTCCACAGCCTGGATGTGCCTACGTCATCTTTGTGTGTCGACAACATGTCTACAGCCTGGATGTGCCTACGTCATCTTTGTGTGTCGACAACATGTCCACAGCCTGGATGTGCCTACGTCATCTTTGTGTGTCGCCAACATGTCCACAGCCTGGATGTGCCTACCTCATTTTTGTGTGTCGCCAACATGTCCACAGCCTGGATGTGACTACCTCATTTTTGTGTGTCGCCAACATGTCCACAGCCTGGATGTGACTACCTCATCTTTGTGTGTCGCCAAGATGTCCACAGCCTGGATGTGACTACCTCATTTTTGTGTGTCGCCAACATGTCCACAGCCTGGATGTGACTACCTCATTTTTGTGTGTCGCCAACATGTCCACAGCCTGGATGTGACTACCTCATCTTTGTGTGTCGCCAACATGTCCACAGCCTGGATGTGACTACCTCATTTTTGTGTGTCGCCAACATGTCTAAAGCCTGGATGTGCCTACGTCATCTTTGTGTGTCGCCAACATGTCCACAGCCTGGATGTGACTACCTCATCTTTGTGTGTCGCCAACATGTCCACAGCCTGGATGTGCCTACCTCATTTTTGTGTGTCGCCAACATGTCCACAGCCTGGATGTGCCTACGTCATCTTTGTGTGTCGACAACATGTCTACAGCCTGGATGTGCCTACGTCATCTTTGTGTGTCGACAACATGTCTACAGCCTGGATGTGCCTACGTCATCTTTGTGTGTCGACAACATGTCCACAGCCTGGATGTGCCTACGTCATCTTTGTGTGTCGACAACATGTCTACAGCCTGGATGTGCCTACGTCATCTTTGTGTGTCGCCAACATGTCCACAGCCTGGATGTGACTACCTCATTTTTGTGTGTCGCCAACATGTCCACAGCCTGGATGTGACTACCTCATCTTTGTGTGTCGCCAACATGTCCACAGCCTGGATGTGCCTACGTAATCTTTGTGTGTCGCCAACATGTCCACAGCCTGGATGTGCCTACGTCATCTTTGTGTGTCGCCAACATGTCCACAGCCTGGATGTGACTACCTCATTTTTGTGTGTCGCCAACATGTCCACAGCCTGGATGTGACTACCTCATTTTTGTGTGTCGCCAACATGTCCACAGCCTGGATGTGACTACCTCATCTTTGTGTGTCGCCAACATGTCCACAGCCTGGATGTGCCTACGTCATCTTTGTGTGTCGCCAACATGTCCACAGCCTGGATGTGACTACCTCATCTTTGTGTGTCGCCAACATGTCCACAGCCTGGATGTGCCTACGTAATCTTTGTGTGTCGCCAACATGTCCACAGCCTGGATGTGCCTACGTCATCTTTGTGTGTCGCCAACATGTCCACAGCCTGGATGTGACTACCTCATTTTTGTGTGTCGCCAACATGTCCACAGCCTGGATGTGACTACCTCATTTTTGTGTGTCGCCAACATGTCCACAGCCTGGATGTGACTACCTCATCTTTGTGTGTCGCCAAGATGTCCACAGCCTGGATGTGACTACCTCATTTTTGTGTGTCGCCAACATGTCCACAGCCTGGATGTGACTACCTCATTTTTGTGTGTCGCCAACATGTCCACAGCCTGGATGTGACTACCTCATTTTTGTGTGTCGCCAACATGTCCACAGCCTGGATGTGACTACCTCATCTTTGTGTGTCGCCAACATGTCCACAGCCTGGATGTGACTACCTCATTTTTGTGTGTCGCCAACATGTCCACAGCCTGGATGTGACTACCTCATCTTTGTGTGTCGCCAAGATGTCCACAGCCTGGATGTGACTACCTCATTTTTGTGTGTCGCCAACATGTCCACAGCCTGGATGTGACTACCTCATCTTTGTGTGTCGCCAACATGTCCACAGCCTGGATGTGCCTACGTCATCTTTGAGTGTCGCCAACATGTCCACAGCCTGGATGTGACTACCTCATCTTTGTGTGTCGCCAACATGTCCACAGCCTGGATGTGCCTACCTCATCTTTGAGCGTCGCCAACATGTCCACAGCCTGGATGTGCCTACCTCATCTTTGTGTGTCACCAACATGTCCACAGCCTGGATGTGCCTACGTCATCTTTGAGTGTCGCCAACATGTCCACAGCCTGGATGTGCCTACCTCATCTTTGTGTGTCACCAACATGTCCACAGCCTGGATGTGCCTACGTCATCTTTGTGTGTCGCCAACATGTCCACAGCCTGGATGTGACTACCTCATTTTTGTGTGTCGCCAACATGTCCACAGCCTGGATGTGACTACCTCATTTTTGTGTGTCGCCAACATGTCCACAGCCTGGATGTGACTACCTCATCTTTGTGTGTCGCCAAGATGTCCACAGCCTGGATGTGACTACCTCATTTTTGTGTGTCGCCAACATGTCCACAGCCTGGATGTGACTACCTCATCTTTGTGTGTCGCCAACATGTCCACAGCCTGGATGTGCCTACGTCATCTTTGAGTGTCGCCAACATGTCCACAGCCTGGATGTGCCTACCTCATCTTTGAGCGTCGCCAACATGTCCACAGCCTGGATGTGCCTACCTCATCTTTGTGTGTCGCCAACATGTCCACAGCCTGGATGTGCCTACGTCATCTTTGTGTGTCGCCAACATGTCCACAGCCTGGATGTGCCTACGTCATCTTTGTGTGTCGACAACATGTCCACAGCCTGGATGTGCCTACCTCATCTTTGTGTGTCGCCAACATGTCCACAGCCTGGATGTGACTACCTCATTTTTGTGTGTCGCCAACATGTCCACAGCCTGGATGTGACTACCTCATTTTTGTGTGTCGCCAACATGTCCACAGCCTGGATGTGACTACCTCATCTTTGTGTGTCGCCAAGATGTCCACAGCCTGGATGTGCCTACGTCATCTTTGTGTGTCGACAACATGTCCACAGCCTGGATGTGCCTACCTCATCTTTGTGTGTCGACAACATGTCCACAGCCTGGATGTGACTACCTCATTTTTGTGTGTCGCCAACATGTCCACAGCCTGGATGTGCCTACGTAATCTTTGTGTGTCGACAACATGTCCACAGCCTGGATGTGCCTACCTCATCTTTGTGTGTCGCCAACATGTCCACAGCCTGGATGTGACTACCTCATTTTTGTGTGTCGCCAACATGTCCACAGCCTGGATGTGCCTACGTCATCTTTGTGTGTCGCCAAGATGTCCACAGCCTGGATGTGACTACCTCATTTTTGTGTGTCGCCAACATGTCCACAGCCTGGATGTGCCTACGTCATCTTTGTGTGTCGACAACATGTCCACAGCCTGGATGTGCCTACCTCATCTTTGTGTGTCGCCAACATGTCCACAGCCTGGATGTGACTACCTCATCTTTGTGTGTCGCCAACATGTCCACAGCCTGGATGTGACTACCTCATTTTTGTGTGTCGCCAACATGTCCACAGCCTGGATGTGACTACCTCATTTTTGTGTGTCGCCAACATGTCCACAGCCTGGATGTGACTACCTCATTTTTGTGTGTCGCCAACATGTCCACAGCCTGGATGTGACTACCTCATTTTTGTGTGTCGCCAACATGTCCACAGCCTGGATGTGACTACCTCATTTTTGTGTGTCGCCAACATGTCCACAGCCTGGATGTGACTACCTCATTTTTGTGTGTCGCCAACATGTCTAAAGCCTGGATGTGCCTACGTCATCTTTGTGTGTCGCCAACATGTCCACAGCCTGGATGTGCCTACCTCATCTTTGTGTGTCGCCAACATGTCCACAGCCTGGATGTGACTACCTCATCTTTGTGTGTCGCCAACATGTCCACAGCCTGGATGTGACTACCTCATTTTTGTGTGTCGCCAACATGTCTAAAGCCTGGATGTGCCTACGTCATCTTTGTGTGTCGCCAACATGTCCACAGCCTGGATGTGCCTACGTAATCTTTGTGTGTCGCCAACATGTCCACAGCCTGGATGTGCCTACGTCATCTTTGTGTGTCGACAACATGTCCACAGCCTGGATGTGCCTACCTCATCTTTGTGTGTCACCAAGATGTCCACAGCCTGGATGTGACTACCTCATTTTTGTGTGTCAACAACATGTCCACAGCCTGGATGTGCCTACCTCATCTTTGTGTGTCGCCAACATGTCTACAGCCTGGATGTGCCTACGTCATCTTTGTGTGTCGCCAACATGTCCACAGCCTGGACATGCCTACCTCATCTTTGTGTGTCGGCAACATGTCCACAGCCTGGATGTGCCTACCTCATCTTTGTGTGTCGCCAACATGTCCACAGCCTGGATGTGCCTACGTCATCTTTGAGTGTCGCCAACATGTCCACAGCCTGGATGTGCCTACCTCATCTTTTTGTGTCGCCAACATGTCCACAGCCTGGATGTGCCTACCTCATCTTTGTGTGTCGCCAACTAGTCCACAGCCTGGATGTGCCTACGTCATCTTTGAGTGTCGCCAACATGTCCACAGCCTGGATGTGCCTACCTCATCTTTGTGTGTCACCAACATGTCCACAGCCTGGATGTGCCTACGTCATCTTTGAGTGTCGCCAACATGTCCACAGCCTGGATGTGCCTACCTCATCTTTGTGTGTCGCCAACATGTCCACAGCCTGGATGTGCCTACCTCATCTTTGTGTGTCGCCAACATGTCCACAGCCTGGATGTGACTACCTCATTTTTGTGTGTCGCCAACATGTCCACAGCCTGGATGTGCCTACCTCATCTTTGTGTGTCACCAACATGTCCACAGCCTGGATGTGCCTACCTCATCTTTGTGTGTCGCCAACATGTCCACAGCCTGGATGTGCCTACCTCATCTTTGTGTGTCGCCAACATGTCCACAGCCTGGATGTGCCTACCTCATCTTTGTGTGTCGCCAACATGTCCACAGCCTGGATGTGACTACCTCATTTTTGTGTGTCGCCAACATGTCCACAGCCTGGATGTGCCTACGTCATCTTTGTGTGTCGACAACATGTCCACAGCCTGGATGTGCCTACCTCATCTTTGTGTGTCGCCAACATGTCCACAGCCTGGATGTGACTACCTCATTTTTGTGTGTCGCCAACAAGTCCACAGCCTGGATGTGACTACCTCATTTTTGTGTGTCGCCAACATGTCCACAGCCTGGATGTGCCTACGTCATCTTTGTGTGTCGCCAAGATGTCCACAGCCTGGATGTGCCTACGTCATCTTTGTGTGTCAACAACATGTCTACAGCCCGGATGTGCCTACCTCATCTTTGTGTGTCGCCAACATGTCCACAGCCTGGATGTGCCTACCTCATCTTTGTGTGTCGCCAACATGTCCACAGCCTGGATGTGCCTACCTCATCTTTGTGTGTCGCCAACATGTCCACAGCTTGGATGTGCCTACCTCATCTTTGTGGGTCGCCAACATGTCCACAGCCTGGATGTGACTACCTCATTTTTGTGTGTCGCCAACATGTCCACAGCCTGGATGTGACTACCTCATTTTTGTGTGTCGCCAACATGTCCACAGCCTGGATGTGACTACCTCATCTTTGTGTGTCGCCAACATGTCCACAGCCTGGATGTGACTACCTCATTTTTGTGTGTCGCCAACATGTCCACAGCCTGGATGTGACTACCTCATTTTTGTGTGTCGCCAACATGTCCACAGCCTGGATGTGACTACCTCATTTTTGTGTGTCGCCAACATGTCCACAGCCTGGATGTGACTACTTCATTTTTGTGTGTCGCCAACATGTCCACAGCCTGGATGTGCCTACCTCATCTTTGTGTGTCGCCAACATGTCCACAGCCTGGATGTGACTACCTCATTTTTGTGTGTCGCCAACATGTCCACAGCCTGGATGTGCCTACGTCATCTTTGTGTGTCGCCAAGATGTCCACAGCCTGGATGTGCCTACCTCATCTTTGTGTGTCGCCAACATGTCCACAGCCTGGATGTGCCTACCTCATCTTTGTGTGTCGCCAACATGTCCACAGCCTGGATGTGCCTACGTCATCTTTGAGCGTCGCCAACATGTCCACAGCCTGGATGTGCCTACCTCATCTTTGTGTGTCGCCAACATGTCCACAGCCTGGATGTGCCTACGTCATCTTTGAGTGTCGCCAACATGTCCACAGCCTGGATGTGCCTACGTCATCTTTGTGTGTCACCAAGATGTCCACAGCCTGGATGTGACTACCTCATTTTTGTGTGTCGCCAACATGTCCACAGCCTGGATGTGACTACCTCATTTTTGTGTGTCGCCAACATGTCTAAAGCCTGGATGTGCCTACGTCATCTTTGTGTGTCGCCAACATGTCCACAGCCTGGATGTGCCTACGTCATCTTTGTGTGTCGCCAACATGTCCACAGCCTGGATATGCCTACCTCATCTTTGTGTGTCGGCAACATGTCTAAAGCCTGGATGTGCCTACGTCATCTTTGTGTGTCGCCAACATGTCCACAGCCTGGATGTGCCTACGTCATCTTTGTGTGTCGCCAACATGTCCACAGCCTGGATATGCCTACCTCATCTTTGTGTGTCGGCAACATGTCCACAGCCTGGATGTGCCTACGTCATCTTTGTGTGTCGCCAACATGTCCACAGCCTGGATATGCCTACCTCATCTTTGTGTGTCGGCAACATGTCCACAGCCTGGATGTGCCTACGTCATCTTTGTGTGTCGCCAACATGTCCACAGCCTGGATGTGCCTACCTCATCTTTGTGTGTCGCCAACATGTCCACAGCCTGGATATGCCTACCTCATCTTTGTGTGTCGGCAACATGTCCACAGCCTGGATGTGACTACCTCATTTTTGTGTGTCGCCAACATGTCCACAGCCTGGATGTGCCTACCTCATTTTTGTGTGTCGACAACATGTCCACAGCCTGGATGTGCCTACCTCATCTTTGTGTGTCGCCAACATGTCCACAGCCTGGATGTGACTACCTCATTTTTGTGTGTCGCCAACATGTCCACAGCCTGGATGTGCCTACGTCATCTTTGTGTGTCGCCAAGATGTCCACAGCCTGGATGTGCCTACCTCATCTTTGTGTGTCGCCAACATGTCCACAGCCTGGATGTGCCTACGTCATCTTTGTGTGTCGCCAACATGTCCACAGCCTGGATGTGCCTACGTCATCTTTGTGTGTCGCCAACATGTCCACAGCCTGGATGTGCCTACGTCATCTTTGTGTGTCGCCAACATGTCCACAGCCTGGATGTGACTACCTCATTTTTGTGTGTCGCCAACATGTCCACAGCCTGGATGTGCCTACGTCATCTTTGTGTGTCGCCAAGATGTCCACAGCCTGGATGTGCCTACCTCATCTTTGTGTGTCGCCAACATGTCCACAGCCTGGATGTGCCTGCGTCATCTTTGAGCGTCGCCAACATGTCCACAGCCTGGATGTGCCTACCTCATCTTTGTGTGTCGCCAACATGTCCACAGCCTGGATGTGCCTACGTCATCTTTGTGTGTCGCCAACATGTCCACAGCCTGGATGTGACTACCTCATTTTTGTGTGTCGCCAACATGTCTAAAGCCTGGATGTGCCTACGCCATCTTTGTGTGTCGCCAACATGTCCACAGCCTGGATGTGCCTACGTCATCTTTGTGTGTCGCCAAGATGTCCACAGCCTGGATGTGCCTACCTCATCTTTGTGTGTCGCCAACATGTCCACAGCCTGGATGTGCCTGCGTCATCTTTGAGCGTCGCCAACATGTCCACAGCCTGGATGTGCCTACCTCATCTTTGTGTGTCGCCAACATGTCCACAGCCTGGATGTGCCTACGTCATCTTTGTGTGTCGCCAACATGTCCACAGCCTGGATGTGACTACCTCATTTTTGTGTGTCGCCAACATGTCTAAAGCCTGGATGTGACTACCTCATTTTTGTGTGTCGCCAACATGTCCACAGCCTGGATGTGCCTACGTCATCTTTGTGTGTCGCCAACATGTCCACAGCCTGGATGTGCCTACCTCATCTTTGTGTGTCGGCAACATGTCTAAAGCCTGGATGTGCCTACGTCATCTTTGTGTGTCGCCAACATGTCCACAGCCTGGATGTGCCTACCTCATCTTTGTGTGTCGCCAACATGTCCACAGCCTGGATGTGACTACCTCATCTTTGTGTGTCGCCAACATGTCCACAGCCTGGATGTGCCTACCTCATTTTTGTGTGTCGCCAACATGTCTAAAGCCTGGATGTGCCTACGTCATCTTTGTGTGTCGCCAACATGTCCACAGCCTGGATGTGACTACCTCATCTTTGTGTGTCGCCAAGATGTCCACAGCCTGGATGTGCCTACGTCATCTTTGTGTGTCGACAACATGTCCACAGCCTGGATGTGCCTACCTCATCTTTGTGTGTCGACAACATGTCCACAGCCTGGATGTGACTACCTCATTTTTGTGTGTCGCCAACATGTCTAAAGCCTGGATGTGCCTACGTCATCTTTGTGTGTCGCCAACATGTCCACAGCCTGGATGTGACTACCTCATCTTTGTGTGTCGCCAAGATGTCCACAGCCTGGATGTGCCTACGTCATCTTTGTGTGTCGACAACATGTCCACAGCCTGGATGTGCCTACCTCATCTTTGTGTGTCGCCAACATGTCCACAGCCTGGATGTGCCTACCTCATCTTTGTGGGTCGCCAACATGTCCACAGCCTGGATGTGACTACCTCATTTTTGTGTGTCGCCAACATGTCCACAGCCTGGATGTGACTACCTCATTTTTGTGTGTCGCCAACATGTCCACAGCCTGGATGTGACTACCTCATCTTTGTGTGTCGCCAACATGTCCACAGCCTGGATGTGACTACCTCATTTTTGTGTGTCGCCAACATGTCCACAGCCTGGATGTGACTACCTCATTTTTGTGTGTCGCCAACATGTCCACAGCCTGGATGTGACTACCTCATTTTTGTGTGTCGCCAACATGTCCACAACCTGGATGTGACTACCTCATTTTTGTGTGTCGCCAACATGTCCACAGCCTGGATGTGCCTACCTCATCTTTGTGTGTCGCCAACATGTCCACAGCCTGGATGTGACTACCTCATTTTTGTGTGTCGCCAACATGTCCACAGCCTGGATGTGACTACCTCATTTTTGTGTGTCGCCAACATGTCCACAGCCTGGATGTGACTACCTCATTTTTGTGTGTCGCCAACATGTCCACAGCCTGGATGTGCCTACCTCATCTTTGTGTGTCGCCAACATGTCCACAGCCTGGATGTGACTACCTCATTTTTGTGTGTCGCCAACATGTCCACAGCCTGGATGTGACTACCTCATTTTTGTGTGTCGCCAACATGTCTAAAGCCTGGATGTGCCTACGTCATCTTTGTGTGTCGACAACATGTCCACAGCCTGGATGTGCCTACGTCATCTTTGTGTGTCGACAACATGTCCACAGCCTGGATGTGCCTACGTCATCTTTGTGTGTCGACAACATGTCCACAGCCTGGATGTGCCTACGTCATCTTTGTGTGTCGACAACATGTCTACAGCCTGGATGTGCCTACGTCATCTTTGTGTGTCGGCAACATGTCCACAGCCTGGATGTGCCTACCTCATCTTTGTGTGTCACCAAGATGTCCACAGCCTGGATGTGACTACCTCATTTTTGTGTGTCAACAACATGTCCACAGCCTGGATGTGCCTACCTCATCTTTGTGTGTCGGCAACATGTCCACAGCCTGGATGTGCCTACCTCATCTTTGTGTGTCACCAAGATGTCCACAGCCTGGATGTGACTACCTCATTTTTGTGTGTCGCCAACATGTCCACAGCCTGGATGTGCCTACCTCATCTTTGTGTGTCACCAACATGTCCACAGCCTGGATGTGACTACCTCATCTTTGTGTGTCACCAACATGTCCACAGCCTGGATGTGCCTACCTCATCTTTGTGTGTCACCAACATGTCCACAGCCTGGATGTGCCTACCTCATCTTTGTGTGTCACCAAGATGTCCACAGCCTGGATGTGACTACCTCATTTTTGTGTGTCGCCAACATGTCCACAGCCTGGATGTGCCTACGTCATCTTTGAGTGTCGCCAACATGTCCACAGCCTGGATGTGCCTACCTCATCTTTGTGTGTCGCCAACATGTCCACAGCCTGGATGTGACTACCTCATTTTTGTGTGTCGCCAACATGTCCACAGCCTGGATGTGCCTACGTCATCTTTGTGTGTCGACAACATGTCCACAGCCTGGATGTGCCTACCTCATCTTTGTGTGTCGCCAACATGTCCACAGCCTGGATGTGACTACCTCATTTTTGTGTGTCGCCAACATGTCCACAGCCTGGATGTGACTACCTCATTTTTGTGTGTCGCCAACATGTCCACAGCCTGGATGTGCCTACGTCATCTTTGTGTGTCGCCAAGATGTCCACAGCCTGGATGTGCCTACGTCATCTTTGTGTGTCGACAACATGTCTACAGCCCGGATGTGCCTACCTCATCTTTGTGTGTCGCCAACATGTCCACAGCCTGGATGTGCCTACCTCATCTTTGTGTGTCGCCAACATGTCCACAGCCTGGATGTGCCTACCTCATCTTTGTGTGTCGCCAACATGTCCACAGCCTGGATGTGACTACCTCATTTTTGTGTGTCGCCAACATGTCCACAGCCTGGATGTGCCTACCTCATCTTTGTGTGTCGCCAACATGTCCACAGCCTGGATGTGACTACCTCATTTTTGTGTGTCGCCAACATGTCCACAGCCTGGATGTGACTACCTCATTTTTGTGTGTCGCCAACATGTCCACAGCCTGGATGTGACTACCTCATTTTTGTGTGTCGCCAACATGTCCACAGCCTGGATGTGCCTACCTCATCTTTGTGTGTCGCCAACATGTCCACAGCCTGGATGTGCCTACCTCATCTTTGTGTGTCGCCAACATGTCCACAGCCTGGATGTGCCTACCTCATCTTTGTGGGTCGCCAACATGTCCACAGCCTGGATGTGACTACCTCATTTTTGTGTGTCGCCAACATGTCCACAGCCTGGATGTGACTACCTCATTTTTGTGTGTCGCCAACATGTCCACAGCCTGGATGTGCCTACCTCATCTTTGTGTGTCGCCAACATGTCCACAGCCTGGATGTGCCTACCTCATCTTTGTGGGTCGCCAACATGTCCACAGCCTGGATGTGACTACCTCATTTTTGTGTGTCGCCAACATGTCCACAGCCTGGATGTGACTACCTCATTTTTGTGTGTCGCCAACATGTCCACAGCCTGGATGTGACTACCTCATCTTTGTGTGTCGCCAACATGTCCACAGCCTGGATGTGACTACCTCATTTTTGTGTGTCGCCAACATGTCCACAGCCTGGATGTGACTACCTCATTTTTGTGTGTCGCCAACATGTCCACAGCCTGGATGTGACTACCTCATTTTTGTGTGTCGCCAACATGTCCACAGCCTGGATGTGACTACCTCATTTTTGTGTGTCGCCAACATGTCCACAGCCTGGATGTGACTACCTCTTTTTGTGTGTCGCCAACATGTCCACAGCCTGGATGTGCCTACCTCATCTTTGTGTGTCGCCAACATGTCCACAGCCTGGATGTGACTACCTCATTTTTGTGTGTCGCCAACATGTCCACAGCCTGGATGTGACTACCTCATTTTTGTGTGTCGCCAACATGTCCACAGCCTGGATGTGCCTACCTCATCTTTGTGTGTCGCCAACATGTCCACAGCCTGGATGTGCCTACGTCATCTTTGAGCGTCGCCAACATGTCCACAGCCTGGATGTGCCTACCTCATCTTTGTGTGTCGCCAACATGTCCACAGCCTGGATGTGCCTACGTCATCTTTGAGTGTCGCCAACATGTCCACAGCCTGGATGTGACTACCTCATTTTTGTGTGTCGCCAACATGTCCACAGCCTGGATGTGCCTACCTCATCTTTGTGTGTCACCAACATGTCCACAGCCTGGATGTGCCTACCTCATCTTTGTGTGTCGCCAACATGTCCACAGCCTGGATGTGACTACCTCATCTTTGTGTGTCACCAACATGTCCACAGCCTGGATGTGCCTACGTCATCTTTGAGCGTCGCCAACATGTCCACAGCCTGGATGTGCCTACCTCATCTTTGTGTGTCGCCAACATGTCCACAGCCTGGATGTGACTACCTCATTTTTGTGTGTCGCCAACATGTCTAAAGCCTGGATGTGCCTACGTCATCTTTGTGTGTCGCCAACATGTCCACAGCCTGGATGTGACTACCTCATTTTTGTGTGTCGCCAACATGTCTAAAGCCTGGATGTGCCTACGTCATCTTTGTGTGTCGCCAACATGTCCACAGCCTGGATGTGCCTACGTAATCTTTGTGTGTCGCCAACATGTCCACAGCCTGGATGTGCCTACGTCATCTTTGTGTGTCGCCAACATGTCCACAGCCTGGATATGCCTACCTCATCTTTGTGTGTCGGCAACATGTCCACAGCCTGGATGTGCCTACCTCATCTTTGAGCGTCGCCAACATGTCCACAGCCTGGATGTGCCTACCTCATCTTTGTGTGTCGCCAACATGTCCACAGCCTGGATGTGCCTACCTCATTTTTGTGTGTCGCCAACATGTCCACAGCCTGGATGTGACTACCTCATCTTTGTGTGTCGCCAACATGTCCACAGCCTGGATGTGACTACCTCATTTTTGTGTGTCGCCAACATGTCCACAGCCTGGATGTGACTACCTCATCTTTGTGTGTCGCCAACATGTCCACAGCCTGGATGTGACTACCTCATTTTTGTGTGTCGCCAACATGTCCACAGCCTGGATGTGACTACCTCATCTTTGTGTGTCGCCAACATGTCCACAGCCTGGATGTGCCTACGTCATCTTTGTGTGTCGCCAACATGTCCACAGCCTGGATGTGCCTACGTAATCTTTGTGTGTCGCCAACATGTCCACAGCCTGGATGTGCCTACGTCATCTTTGTGTGTCGACAACATGTCTACAGCCTGGATGTGCCTACGTCATCTTTGTGTGTCGACAACATGTCTACAGCCTGGATGTGCCTACGTCATCTTTGTGTGTCGACAACATGTCCACAGCCTGGATGTGCCTACGTCATCTTTGTGTGTCGCCAACATGTCCACAGCCTGGATGTGCCTACCTCATTTTTGTGTGTCGCCAACATGTCCACAGCCTGGATGTGACTACCTCATCTTTGTGTGTCGCCAAGATGTCCACAGCCTGGATGTGACTACCTCATTTTTGTGTGTCGCCAACATGTCCACAGCCTGGATGTGACTACCTCATCTTTGTGTGTCGCCAAGATGTCCACAGCCTGGATGTGACTACCTCATTTTTGTGTGTCGCCAACATGTCCACAGCCTGGATGTGACTACCTCATTTTTGTGTGTCGCCAACATGTCCACAGCCTGGATGTGACTACCTCATCTTTGTGTGTCGCCAACATGTCCACAGCCTGGATGTGACTACCTCATTTTTGTGTGTCGCCAACATGTCTAAAGCCTGGATGTGCCTACGTCATCTTTGTGTGTCGCCAACATGTCCACAGCCTGGATGTGCCTACGTCATCTTTGTGTGTCGCCAACATGTCCACAGCCTGGATGTGCCTACGTCATCTTTGTGTGTCGACAACATGTCTACAGCCTGGATGTGCCTACGTCATCTTTGTGTGTCGCCAACATGTCCACAGCCTGGATATGCCTACCTCATCTTTGTGTGTCGGCAACATGTCCACAGCCTGGATGTGCCTACCTCATCTTTGTGTGTCACCAAGATGTCCACAGCCTGGATGTGACTACCTCATTTTTGTGTGTCAACAACATGTCCACAGCCTGGATGTGCCTACCTCATCTTTGTGTGTCGCCAACATGTCTACAGCCTGGATGTGCCTACGTCATCTTTGTGTGTCGCCAACATGTCCACAGCCTGGATGTGCCTACCTCATCTTTGAGCGTCGCCAACATGTCCACAGCCTGGATGTGCCTACCTCATCTTTGTGTGTCGCCAACATGTCCACAGCCTGGATGTGACTACGTAATCTTTGTGTGTCGCCAACATGTCCACAGCCTGGATGTGCCTACGTCATCTTTGTGTGTCGACAACATGTCTACAGCCTGGATGTGCCTACGTCATCTTTGTGTGTCGACAACATGTCCACAGCCTGGATGTGCCTACGTCATCTTTGTGTGTCGACAACATGTCCACAGCCTGGATGTGACTACCTCATTTTTGTGTGTCGCCAACATGTCCACAGCCTGGATGTGACTACCTCATCTTTGTGTGTCGCCAACATGTCCACAGCCTGGATGTGACTACCTCATTTTTGTGTGTCGCCAACATGTCCACAGCCTGGATGTGACTACCTCATCTTTGTGTGTCGCCAAGATGTCCACAGCCTGGATGTGACTACCTCATTTTTGTGTGTCGCCAACATGTCCACAGCCTGGATGTGACTACCTCATCTTTGTGTGTCGCCAACATGTCCACAGCCTGGATGTGCCTACGTCATCTTTGAGTGTCGCCAACATGTCCACAGCCTGGATGTGACTACCTCATCTTTGTGTGTCGCCAACATGTCCACAGCCTGGATGTGCCTACCTCATCTTTGAGCGTCGCTAACATGTCCACAGCCTGGATGTGCCTACCTCATCTTTGTGTGTCACCAACATGTCCACAGCCTGGATGTGCCTACGTCATCTTTGAGTGTCGCCAACATGTCCACAGCCTGGATGTGCCTACCTCATCTTTGTGTGTCACCAACATGTCCACAGCCTGGATGTGCCTACGTCATCTTTGTGTGTCGCCAACATGTCCACAGCCTGGATGTGACTACCTCATTTTTGTGTGTCGCCAACATGTCCACAGCCTGGATGTGACTACCTCATTTTTGTGTGTCGCCAACATGTCCACAGCCTGGATGTGACTACCTCATCTTTGTGTGTCGCCAAGATGTCCACAGCCTGGATGTGACTACCTCATTTTTGTGTGTCGCCAACATGTCCACAGCCTGGATGTGACTACCTCATCTTTGTGTGTCGCCAACATGTCCACAGCCTGGATGTGCCTACGTCATCTTTGAGTGTCGCCAACATGTCCACAGCCTGGATGTGCCTACCTCATCTTTGAGCGTCGCCAACATGTCCACAGCCTGGATGTGCCTACCTCATCTTTGTGTGTCGCCAACATGTCCACAGCCTGGATGTGCCTACGTCATCTTTGTGTGTCGCCAACATGTCCACAGCCTGGATGTGCCTACGTCATCTTTGTGTGTCGACAACATGTCCACAGCCTGGATGTGCCTACCTCATCTTTGTGTGTCGCCAACATGTCCACAGCCTGGATGTGACTACCTCATTTTTGTGTGTCGCCAACATGTCCACAGCCTGGATGTGACTACCTCATTTTTGTGTGTCGCCAACATGTCCACAGCCTGGATGTGACTACCTCATCTTTGTGTGTCGCCAAGATGTCCACAGCCTGGATGTGCCTACGTCATCTTTGTGTGTCGACAACATGTCCACAGCCTGGATGTGCCTACCTCATCTTTGTGTGTCGACAACATGTCCACAGCCTGGATGTGACTACCTCATTTTTGTGTGTCGCCAACATGTCCACAGCCTGGATGTGCCTACGTAATCTTTGTGTGTCGACAACATGTCCACAGCCTGGATGTGCCTACCTCATCTTTGTGTGTCGCCAACATGTCCACAGCCTGGATGTGACTACCTCATTTTTGTGTGTCGCCAACATGTCCACAGCCTGGATGTGACTACCTCATTTTTGTGTGTCGCCAAGATGTCCACAGCCTGGATGTGCCTACGTCATCTTTGTGTGTCGCCAAGATGTCCACAGCCTGGATGTGACTACCTCATTTTTGTGTGTCGCCAACATGTCCACAGCCTGGATGTGCCTACGTCATCTTTGTGTGTCGACAACATGTCCACAGCCTGGATGTGCCTACCTCATCTTTGTGTGTCGCCAACATGTCCACAGCCTGGATGTGACTACCTCATTTTTGTGTGTCGCCAACATGTCCACAGCCTGGATGTGCCTACGTCATCTTTGTGTGTCGCCAAGATGTCCACAGCCTGGATGTGCCTACGTCATCTTTGTGTGTCGACAACATGTCTACAGCCCAGATGTGCCTATGTCATCTTTGAGCGTCGCCAACATGTCCACAGCCTGGATGTGCCTACCTCATCTTTGTGTGTCGCCAACATGTCCACAGCCTGGATGTGCCTACCTCATCTTTGTGTGTCGCCAACATGTCCACAGCCTGGATGTGCCTACCTCATCTTTGTGTGTCGCCAACATGTCCACAGCCTGGATGTGCCTACCTCATCTTTGTGTGTCGCCAACATGTCCACAGCCTGGATGTGCCTACCTCATCTTTGTGTGTCGCCAACATGTCCACAGCCTGGATGTGCCTACCTCATCTTTGTGTGTCGCCAACATGTCCACAGCCTGGATGTGCCTACCTCATCTTTGTGTGTCGCCAACATGTCCACAGCCTGGATGTGCCTACCTCATCTTTGTGTGTCGCCAACATGTCCACAGCCTGGATGTGCCTACCTCATCTTTGTGGGTCGCCAACATGTCCACAGCCTGGATGTGACTACCTCATTTTTGTGTGTCGCCAACATGTCCACAGCCTGGATGTGACTACCTCATTTTTGTGTGTCGCCAACATGTCCACAGCCTGGATGTGCCTACCTCATCTTTGTGTGTCGCCAACATGTCCACAGCCTGGATGTGCCTACCTCATCTTTGTGGGTCGCCAACATGTCCACAGCCTGGATGTGACTACCTCATTTTTGTGTGTCGCCAACATGTCCACAGCCTGGATGTGACTACCTCATTTTTGTGTGTCGCCAACATGTCCACAGCCTGGATGTGACTACCTCATTTTTGTGTGTCGCCAACATGTCCACAGCCTGGATGTGACTACCTCATTTTTGTGTGTCGCCAACATGTCCACAGCCTGGATGTGACTACCTCATTTTTGTGTGTCGCCAACATGTCCACAGCCTGGATGTGACTACCTCATTTTTGTGTGTCGCCAACATGTCCACAGCCTGGATGTGACTACCTCTTTTTGTGTGTCGCCAACATGTCCACAGCCTGGATGTGCCTACCTCATCTTTGTGTGTCGCCAACATGTCCACAGCCTGGATGTGACTACCTCATTTTTGTGTGTCGCCAACATGTCCACAGCCTGGATGTGACTACCTCATTTTTGTGTGTCGCCAACATGTCCACAGCCTGGATGTGCCTACGTCATCTTTGTGTGTCGCCAAGATGTCCACAGCCTGGATGTGCCTACCTCATCTTTGTGTGTCGCCAACATGTCCACAGCCTGGATGTGCCTACGTCATCTTTGAGCGTCGCCAACATGTCCACAGCCTGGATGTGCCTACCTCATCTTTGTGTGTCGCCAACATGTCCACAGCCTGGATGTGCCTACGTCATCTTTGAGTGTCGCCAACATGTCCACAGCCTGGATGTGACTACCTCATTTTTGTGTGTCGCCAACATGTCCACAGCCTGGATGTGCCTACCTCATCTTTGTGTGTCACCAACATGTCCACAGCCTGGATGTGCCTACCTCATCTTTGTGTGTCGCCAACATGTCCACAGCCTGGATGTGACTACCTCATTTTTGTGTGTCGCCAACATGTCCACAGCCTGGATGTGCCTACGTCATCTTTGTGTGTCGCCAAGATGTCCACAGCCTGGATGTGCCTACCTCATCTTTGTGTGTCACCAACATGTCCACAGCCTGGATGTGCCTACGTCATCTTTGAGCGTCGCCAACATGTCCACAGCCTGGATGTGCCTACCTCATCTTTGTGTGTCGCCAACATGTCCACAGCCTGGATGTGACTACCTCATTTTTGTGTGTCGCCAACATGTCTAAAGCCTGGATGTGCCTACGTCATCTTTGTGTGTCGCCAACATGTCCACAGCCTGGATGTGCCTACCTCATCTTTGTGTGTCGCCAACATGTCCACAGCCTGGATGTGACTACCTCATTTTTGTGTGTCGCCAACATGTCTAAAGCCTGGATGTGCCTACGTCATCTTTGTGTGTCGCCAACATGTCCACAGCCTGGATGTGACTACCTCATTTTTGTGTGTCGGCAACATGTCCACAGCCTGGATGTGCCTACCTCATCTTTGTGTGTCGCCAACATGTCTACAGCCTGGATGTGCCTACGTCATCTTTGTGTGTCGCCAACATGTCCACAGCCTGGATGTGCCTACCTCATCTTTGAGCGTCGCCAACATGTCCACAGCCTGGATGTGCCTACCTCATCTTTGTGTGTCGCCAACATGTCCACAGCCTGGATGTGCCTACCTCATTTTTGTGTGTCGCCAACATGTCCACAGCCTGGATGTGCCTACGTCATCTTTGTGTGTCGCCAACATGTCCACAGCCTGGATGTGCCTACGTCATCTTTGTGTGTCGACAACATGTCTACAGCCTGGATGTGCCTACGTCATCTTTGTGTGTCGACAACATGTCTACAGCCTGGATGTGCCTACGTCATCTTTGTGTGTCGACAACATGTCCACAGCCTGGATGTGCCTACGTCATCTTTGTGTGTCGACAACATGTCTACAGCCTGGATGTGCCTACGTCATCTTTGTGTGTCGCCAACATGTCCACAGCCTGGATGTGCCTACCTCATTTTTGTGTGTCGCCAACATGTCCACAGCCTGGATGTGACTACCTCATTTTTGTGTGTCGCCAACATGTCCACAGCCTGGATGTGACTACCTCATCTTTGTGTGTCGCCAAGATGTCCACAGCCTGGATGTGACTACCTCATTTTTGTGTGTCGCCAACATGTCCACAGCCTGGATGTGACTACCTCATTTTTGTGTGTCGCCAACATGTCCACAGCCTGGATGTGACTACCTCATTTTTGTGTGTCGCCAACATGTCCACAGCCTGGATGTGACTACCTCATCTTTGTGTGTCGCCAACATGTCCACAGCCTGGATGTGACTACCTCATTTTTGTGTGTCGCCAACATGTCCACAGCCTGGATGTGACTACCTCATCTTTGTGTGTCGCCAAGATGTCCACAGCCTGGATGTGACTACCTCATTTTTGTGTGTCGCCAACATGTCCACAGCCTGGATGTGACTACCTCATCTTTGTGTGTCGCCAACATGTCCACAGCCTGGATGTGCCTACCTCATCTTTGAGCGTCGCCAACATGTCCACAGCCTGGATGTGCCTACGTCATCTTTGAGTGTCGCCAACATGTCCACAGCCTGGATGTGCCTACCTCATCTTTGTGTGTCACCAACATGTCCACAGCCTGGATGTGCCTACGTCATCTTTGTGTGTCGCCAACATGTCCACAGCCTGGATGTGACTACCTCATTTTTGTGTGTCGCCAACATGTCCACAGCCTGGATGTGACTACCTCATTTTTGTGTGTCGCCAACATGTCCACAGCCTGGATGTGACTACCTCATCTTTGTGTGTCGCCAAGATGTCCACAGCCTGGATGTGACTACCTCATTTTTGTGTGTCGCCAACATGTCCACAGCCTGGATGTGACTACCTCATCTTTGTGTGTCGCCAACATGTCCACAGCCTGGATGTGCCTACGTCATCTTTGAGTGTCGCCAACATGTCCACAGCCTGGATGTGCCTACCTCATCTTTGAGCGTCGCCAACATGTCCACAGCCTGGATGTGCCTACCTCATCTTTGTGTGTCGCCAACATGTCCACAGCCTGGATGTGCCTACGTCATCTTTGTGTGTCGCCAACATGTCCACAGCCTGGATGTGCCTACGTCATCTTTGTGTGTCGACAACATGTCCACAGCCTGGATGTGCCTACCTCATCTTTGTGTGTCGCCAACATGTCCACAGCCTGGATGTGACTACCTCATTTTTGTGTGTCGCCAACATGTCCACAGCCTGGATGTGACTACCTCATTTTTGTGTGTCGCCAACATGTCCACAGCCTGGATGTGACTACCTCATCTTTGTGTGTCGCCAAGATGTCCACAGCCTGGATGTGCCTACGTCATCTTTGTGTGTCGACAACATGTCCACAGCCTGGATGTGCCTACCTCATCTTTGTGTGTCGACAACATGTCCACAGCCTGGATGTGACTACCTCATTTTTGTGTGTCGCCAACATGTCCACAGCCTGGATGTGCCTACGTAATCTTTGTGTGTCGACAACATGTCCACAGCCTGGATGTGCCTACCTCATCTTTGTGTGTCGCCAACATGTCCACAGCCTGGATGTGACTACCTCATTTTTGTGTGTCGCCAACATGTCCACAGCCTGGATGTGCCTACGTCATCTTTGTGTGTCGCCAAGATGTCCACAGCCTGGATGTGACTACCTCATTTTTGTGTGTCGCCAACATGTCCACAGCCTGGATGTGCCTACGTCATCTTTGTGTGTCGCCAACATGTCCACAGCCCGGATGTGCCTATGTCATCTTTGAGCGTCGCCAACATGTCCACAGCCTGGATGTGCCTACCTCATCTTTGTGTGTCGCCAACATGTCCACAGCCTGGATGTGCCTACCTCATCTTTGTGTGTCGCCAACATGTCCACAGCCTGGATGTGCCTACCTCATCTTTGTGGGTCGCCAACATGTCCACAGCCTGGATGTGACTACCTCATTTTTGTGTGTCGCCAACATGTCCACAGCCTGGATGTGACTACCTCATTTTTGTGTGTCGCCAACATGTCCACAGCCTGGATGTGACTACCTCATCTTTGTGTGTCGCCAACATGTCCACAGCCTGGATGTGACTACCTCATTTTTGTGTGTCGCCAACATGTCCACAGCCTGGATGTGACTACCTCATTTTTGTGTGTCGCCAACATGTCCACAGCCTGGATGTGACTACCTCATTTTTGTGTGTCGCCAACATGTCCACAGCCTGGATGTGACTACCTCATTTTTGTGTGTCGCCAACATGTCCACAGCCTGGATGTGACTACCTCATTTTTGTGTGTCGCCAACATGTCCACAGCCTGGATGTGCCTACCTCATCTTTGTGTGTCGCCAACATGTCCACAGCCTGGATGTGACTACCTCATTTTTGTGTGTCGCCAACATGTCCACAGCCTGGATGTGACTACCTCATTTTTGTGTGTCGCCAACATGTCTAAAGCCTGGATGTGCCTACGTCATCTTTGTGTGTCGCCAACATGTCCACAGCCTGGATGTGACTACCTCATCTTTGTGTGTCGCCAACATGTCCACAGCCTGGATGTGACTACCTCATTTTTGTGTGTCGCCAACATGTCTAAAGCCTGGATGTGCCTACGTCATCTTTGTGTGTCGCCAACATGTCCACAGCCTGGATGTGCCTACGTCATCTTTGTGTGTCGACAACATGTCCACAGCCTGGATGTGCCTACCTCATCTTTGTGTGTCACCAAGATGTCCACAGCCTGGATGTGACTACCTCATTTTTGTGTGTCAACAACATGTCCACAGCCTGGATGTGCCTACCTCATCTTTGTGTGTCGCCAACATGTCTACAGCCTGGATGTGCCTACGTCATCTTTGTGTGTCGCCAACATGTCCACAGCCTGGACATGCCTACCTCATCTTTGTGTGTCGGCAACATGTCCACAGCCTGGATGTGCCTACCTCATCTTTGTGTGTCGCCAACATGTCCACAGCCTGGATGTGCCTACGTCATCTTTGAGTGTCGCCAACATGTCCACAGCCTGGATGTGCCTACCTCATCTTTGTGTGTCGCCAACATGTCCACAGCCTGGATGTGCCTACCTCATCTTTGTGTGTCGCCAACATGTCCACAGCCTGGATGTGCCTACGTCATCTTTGAGTGTCGCCAACATGTCCACAGCCTGGATGTGCCTACCTCATCTTTGTGTGTCACCAACATGTCCACAGCCTGGATGTGCCTACGTCATCTTTGAGTGTCGCCAACATGTCCACAGCCTGGATGTGCCTACCTCATCTTTGTGTGTCGCCAACATGTCCACAGCCTGGATGTGACTACCTCATTTTTGTGTGTCGCCAACATGTCCACAGCCTGGATGTGCCTACCTCATCTTTGTGTGTCACCAACATGTCCACAGCCTGGATGTGCCTACGTCATCTTTGAGTGTCGCCAACATGTCCACAGCCTGGATGTGCCTACCTCATCTTTGTGTGTCGCCAACATGTCCACAGCCTGGATGTGACTACCTCATTTTTGTGTGTCGCCAACATGTCCACAGCCTGGATGTGCCTACGTCATCTTTGTGTGTCGACAACATGTCCACAGCCTGGATGTGCCTACCTCATCTTTGTGTGTCGCCAACATGTCCACAGCCTGGATGTGACTACCTCATTTTTGTGTGTCGCCAACAAGTCCACAGCCTGGATGTGACTACCTCATTTTTGTGTGTCGCCAACATGTCCACAGCCTGGATGTGCCTACGTCATCTTTGTGTGTCGCCAAGATGTCCACAGCCTGGATGTGCCTAGGTCATCTTTGTGTGTCAACAACATGTCCACAGCCTGGATGTGCCTACCTCATCTTTGTGTGTCGCCAACATGTCCACAGCCTGGATGTGCCTACCTCATCTTTGTGTGTCGCCAACATGTCCACAGCTTGGATGTGCCTACCTCATCTTTGTGGGTCGCCAACATGTCCACAGCCTGGATGTGACTACCTCATTTTTGTGTGTCGCCAACATGTCCACAGCCTGGATGTGACTACCTCATTTTTGTGTGTCGCCAACATGTCCACAGCCTGGATGTGACTACCTCATCTTTGTGTGTCGCCAACATGTCCACAGCCTGGATGTGACTACCTCATTTTTGTGTGTCGCCAACATGTCCACAGCCTGGATGTGACTACCTCATTTTTGTGTGTCGCCAACATGTCCACAGCCTGGATGTGACTACCTCATTTTTGTGTGTCGCCAACATGTCCACAGCCTGGATGTGACTACCTCATTTTTGTGTGTCGCCAACATGTCCACAGCCTGGATGTGCCTACCTCATCTTTGTGTGTCGCCAACATGTCCACAGCCTGGATGTGACTACCTCATTTTTGTGTGTCGCCAACATGTCCACAGCCTGGATGTGCCTACGTCATCTTTGTGTGTCGCCAAGATGTCCACAGCC
Organism: Entelurus aequoreus; assembly: GCF_033978785.1. Taxonomy (NCBI): domain Eukaryota; kingdom Metazoa; phylum Chordata; class Actinopteri; order Syngnathiformes; family Syngnathidae; genus Entelurus; species Entelurus aequoreus. Next base: position 60,998,256 of record NC_084731.1, read on the forward strand.
TGGATGTGCCTACCTCATCTTTGTGTGTCGCCAACATGTCCACAGCCTGGATGTGCCTACCTCATCTTTGTGTGTCGCCAACATGTCCACAGCCTGGATGTGCCTACGTCATCTTTGAGCGTCGCCAACATGTCCACAGCCTGGATGTGCCTACCTCATCTTTGTGTGTCGCCAACATGTCCACAGCCTGGATGTGCCTACGTCATCTTTGAGTGTCGCCAACATGTCCACAGCCTGGATGTGCCTACGTCATCTTTGTGTGTCGCCAACATGTCCACAGCCTGGATGTGACTACCTCATTTTTGTGTGTCGCCAACATGTCCACAGCCTGGATGTGACTACCTCATTTTTGTGTGTCGCCAACATGTCTAAAGCCTGGATGTGCCTACGTCATCTTTGTGTGTCGCCAACATGTCCACAGCCTGGATGTGCCTACGTCATCTTTGTGTGTCGCCAACATGTCCACAGCCTGGATATGCCTACCTCATCTTTGTGTGTCGGCAACATGTCCACAGCCTGGATGTGCCTACGTCATCTTTGTGTGTCGCCAACATGTCCACAGCCTGGATATGCCTACCTCATCTTTGTGTGTCGGCAACATGTCCACAGCCTGGATGTGCCTACGTCATCTTTGTGTGTCGCCAACATGTCCACAGCCTGGATGTGCCTACCTCATCTTTGTGTGTCGCCAACATGTCCACAGCCTGGATATGCCTACCTCATCTTTGTGTGTCGGCAACATGTCCACAGCCTGGATGTGACTACCTCATTTTTGTGTGTCGCCAACATGTCCACAGCCTGGATGTGCCTACCTCATTTTTGTGTGTCGACAACATGTCCACAGCCTGGATGTGCCTACCTCATCTTTGTGTGTCGCCAACATGTCCACAGCCTGGATGTGACTACCTCATTTTTGTGTGTCGCCAACATGTCCACAGCCTGGATGTGCCTACGTCATCTTTGTGTGTCGCCAAGATGTCCACAGCCTGGATGTGCCTACCTCATTTTTGTGTGTCGCCAACATGTCCACAGCCTGGATGTGCCTACGTCATCTTTGTGTGTCGCCAACATGTCCACAGCCTGGATGTGCCTACCTCATCTTTGTGTGTCGCCAACATGTCCACAGCCTGGATGTGCCTACGTCATCTTTGTGTGTCGCCAACATGTCCACAGCCTGGATGTGACTACCTCATTTTTGTGTGTCGCCAACATGTCCACAGCCTGGATGTGCCTACGTCATCTTTGTGTGTCGCCAAGATGTCCACAGCCTGGATGTGCCTACCTCATCTTTGTGTGTCGCCAACATGTCCACAGCCTGGATGTGCCTGCGTCATCTTTGAGCGTCGCCAACATGTCCACAGCCTGGATGTGCCTACCTCATCTTTGTGTGTCGCCAACATGTCCACAGCCTGGATGTGCCTACGTCATCTTTGTGTGTCGCCAACATGTCCACAGCCTGGATGTGACTACCTCATTTTTGTGTGTCGCCAACATGTCTAAAGCCTGGATGTGCCTACGCCATCTTTGTGTGTCGCCAACATGTCCACAGCCTGGATGTGCCTACGTCATCTTTGTGTGTCGCCAAGATGTCCACAGCCTGGATGTGCCTACCTCATCTTTGTGTGTCGCCAACATGTCCACAGCCTGGATGTGCCTGCGTCATCTTTGAGCGTCGCCAACATGTCCACAGCCTGGATGTGCCTACCTCATCTTTGTGTGTCGCCAACATGTCCACAGCCTGGATGTGCCTACGTCATCTTTGTGTGTCGCCAACATGTCCACAGCCTGGATGTGACTACCTCATTTTTGTGTGTCGCCAACATGTCTAAAGCCTGGATGTGCCTACGTCATCTTTGAGCGTCGCCAACATGTCCACAGCCCGGATGTGCCTACCTCATTTTTGTGTGTCGCCAACATGTCCACAGCCTGGATGTGCCTACCTCATCTTTGTGTGTCGCCAACATGTCCACAGCCTGGATGTGACTACCTCATTTTTGTGTGTCGCCAACATGTCCACAGCCTGGATGTGCCTACCTCATCTTTGTGTGTCGCCAACATGTCCACAGCCTGGATGTGACTACCTCATTTTTGTGTGTCGCCAACATGTCCACAGCCTGGATGTGACTACCTCATTTTTGTGTGTCGCCAACATGTCCACAGCCTGGATGTGACTACCTCATTTTTGTGTGTCGCCAACATGTCCACAGCCTGGATGTGCCTACCTCATCTTTGTGTGTCGCCAACATGTCCACAGCCTGGATGTGCCTACCTCATCTTTGTGTGTCGCCAACATGTCCACAGCCTGGATGTGCCTACCTCATCTTTGTGGGTCGCCAACATGTCCACAGCCTGGATGTGACTACCTCATTTTTGTGTGTCGCCAACATGTCCACAGCCTGGATGTGACTACCTCATTTTTGTGTGTCGCCAACATGTCCACAGCCTGGATGTGCCTACCTCATCTTTGTGTGTCGCCAACATGTCCACAGCCTGGATGTGCCTACCTCATCTTTGTGGGTCGCCAACATGTCCACAGCCTGGATGTGACTACCTCATTTTTGTGTGTCGCCAACATGTCCACAGCCTGGATGTGACTACCTCATTTTTGTGTGTCGCCAACATGTCCACAGCCTGGATGTGACTACCTCATCTTTGTGTGTCGCCAACATGTCCACAGCCTGGATGTGACTACCTCATTTTTGTGTGTCGCCAACATGTCCACAGCCTGGATGTGACTACCTCATTTTTGTGTGTCGCCAACATGTCCACAGCCTGGATGTGACTACCTCATTTTTGTGTGTCGCCAACATGTCCACAGCCTGGATGTGACTACCTCTTTTTGTGTGTCGCCAACATGTCCACAGCCTGGATGTGCCTACCTCATCTTTGTGTGTCGCCAACATGTCCACAGCCTGGATGTGACTACCTCATTTTTGTGTGTCGCCAACATGTCCACAGCCTGGATGTGACTACCTCATTTTTGTGTGTCGCCAACATGTCCACAGCCTGGATGTGCCTACCTCATCTTTGTGTGTCGCCAACATGTCCACAGCCTGGATGTGCCTACGTCATCTTTGAGCGTCGCCAACATGTCCACAGCCTGGATGTGCCTACCTCATCTTTGTGTGTCGCCAACATGTCCACAGCCTGGATGTGCCTACCTCATCTTTGAGCGTCGCCAACATGTCCACAGCCTGGATGTGCCTACCTCATCTTTGTGTGTCGCCAACATGTCCACAGCCTGGATGTGCCTACCTCATTTTTGTGTGTCGCCAACATGTCCACAGCCTGGATGTGCCTACGTCATCTTTGTGTGTCGCCAACATGTCCACAGCCTGGATGTGCCTACGTCATCTTTGTGTGTCGACAACATGTCTACAGCCTGGATGTGCCTACGTCATCTTTGTGTGTCGACAACATGTCTACAGCCTGGATGTGCCTACGTCATCTTTGTGTGTCGACAACATGTCCACAGCCTGGATGTGCCTACGTCATCTTTGTGTGTCGACAACATGTCTACAGCCTGGATGTGCCTACGTCATCTTTGTGTGTCGCCAACATGTCCACAGCCTGGATGTGCCTACCTCATTTTTGTGTGTCGCCAACATGTCCACAGCCTGGATGTGACTACCTCATTTTTGTGTGTCGCCAACATGTCCACAGCCTGGATGTGACTACCTCATCTTTGTGTGTCGCCAAGATGTCCACAGCCTGGATGTGACTACCTCATTTTTGTGTGTCGCCAACATGTCCACAGCCTGGATGTGACTACCTCATTTTTGTGTGTCGCCAACATGTCCACAGCCTGGATGTGACTACCTCATTTTTGTGTGTCGCCAACATGTCCACAGCCTGGATGTGACTACCTCATCTTTGTGTGTCGCCAACATGTCCACAGCCTGGATGTGACTACCTCATTTTTGTGTGTCGCCAACATGTCCACAGCCTGGATGTGACTACCTCATCTTTGTGTGTCGCCAAGATGTCCACAGCCTGGATGTGACTACCTCATTTTTGTGTGTCGCCAACATGTCCACAGCCTGGATGTGACTACCTCATCTTTGTGTGTCGCCAACATGTCCACAGCCTGGATGTGCCTACGTCATCTTTGAGTGTCGCCAACATGTCCACAGCCTGGATGTGACTACCTCATCTTTGTGTGTCGCCAACATGTCCACAGCCTGGATGTGCCTACCTCATCTTTGAGCGTCGCCAACATGTCCACAGCCTGGATGTGCCTACCTCATCTTTGTGTGTCACCAACATGTCCACAGCCTGGATGTGCCTACGTCATCTTTGAGTGTCGCCAACATGTCCACAGCCTGGATGTGCCTACCTCATCTTTGTGTGTCACCAACATGTCCACAGCCTGGATGTGCCTACGTCATCTTTGTGTGTCGCCAACATGTCCACAGCCTGGATGTGACTACCTCATTTTTGTGTGTCGCCAACATGTCCACAGCCTGGATGTGACTACCTCATTTTTGTGTGTCGCCAACATGTCCACAGCCTGGATGTGACTACCTCATCTTTGTGTGTCGCCAAGATGTCCACAGCCTGGATGTGACTACCTCATTTTTGTGTGTCGCCAACATGTCCACAGCCTGGATGTGACTACCTCATCTTTGTGTGTCGCCAACATGTCCACAGCCTGGATGTGCCTACGTCATCTTTGAGTGTCGCCAACATGTCCACAGCCTGGATGTGCCTACCTCATCTTTGAGCGTCGCCAACATGTCCACAGCCTGGATGTGCCTACCTCATCTTTGTGTGTCGCCAACATGTCCACAGCCTGGATGTGCCTACGTCATCTTTGTGTGTCGCCAACATGTCCACAGCCTGGATGTGCCTACGTCATCTTTGTGTGTCGACAACATGTCCACAGCCTGGATGTGCCTACCTCATCTTTGTGTGTCGCCAACATGTCCACAGCCTGGATGTGACTACCTCATTTTTGTGTGTCGCCAACATGTCCACAGCCTGGATGTGACTACCTCATTTTTGTGTGTCGCCAACATGTCCACAGCCTGGATGTGACTACCTCATCTTTGTGTGTCGCCAAGATGTCCACAGCCTGGATGTGCCTACGTCATCTTTGTGTGTCGACAACATGTCCACAGCCTGGATGTGCCTACCTCATCTTTGTGTGTCGCCAACATGTCCACAGCCTGGATGTGACTACCTCATTTTTGTGTGTCGCCAACATGTCCACAGCCTGGATGTGCCTACGTCATCTTTGTGTGTCGCCAAGATGTCCACAGCCTGGATGTGCCTACGTAATCTTTGTGTGTCGCCAAGATGTCCACAGCCTGGATGTGCCTACGTAATCTTTGTGTGTCGACAACATGTCCACAGCCTGGATGTGCCTACCTCATCTTTGTGTGTCGCCAACATGTCCACAGCCTGGATGTGACTACCTCATTTTTGTGTGTCGCCAACATGTCCACAGCCTGGATGTGCCTACGTCATCTTTGTGTGTCGCCAAGATGTCCACAGCCTGGATGTGCCTACGTAATCTTTGTGTGTCGACAACATGTCCACAGCCTGGATGTGCCTACCTCATCTTTGTGTGTCGCCAACATGTCCACAGCCTGGATGTGACTACCTCATTTTTGTGTGTCGCCAACATGTCCACAGCCTGGATGTGCCTACGTCATCTTTGTGTGTCGCCAAGATGTCCACAGCCTGGATGTGACTACCTCATTTTTGTGTGTCGCCAACATGTCCACAGCCTGGATGTGCCTACGTCATCTTTGTGTGTCGACAACATGTCCACAGCCTGGATGTGCCTACCTCATCTTTGTGTGTCGCCAACATGTCCACAGCCTGGATGTGACTACCTCATTTTTGTGTGTCGCCAACATGTCCACAGCCTGGATGTGCCTACGTCATCTTTGTGTGTCGCCAAGATGTCCACAGCCTGGATGTGCCTATGTCATCTTTGAGCGTCGCCAACATGTCCACAGCCTGGATGTGCCTACCTCATCTTTGTGTGTCGCCAACATGTCCACAGCCTGGATGTGCCTACCTCATCTTTGTGTGTCGCCAACATGTCCACAGCCTGGATGTGCCTACCTCATCTTTGTGGGTCGCCAACATGTCCACAGCCTGGATGTGACTACCTCATTTTTGTGTGTCGCCAACATGTCCACAGCCTGGATGTGACTACCTCATTTTTGTGTGTCGCCAACATGTCCACAGCCTGGATGTGACTACCTCATCTTTGTGTGTCGCCAACATGTCCACAGCCTGGATGTGACTACCTCATTTTTGTGTGTCGCCAACATGTCCACAGCCTGGATGTGACTACCTCATTTTTGTGTGTCGCCAACATGTCCACAGCCTGGATGTGACTACCTCATTTTTGTGTGTCGCCAACATGTCCACAGCCTGGATGTGACTACCTCATTTTTGTGTGTCGCCAACATGTCCACAGCCTGGATGTGACTACCTCATTTTTGTGTGTCGCCAACATGTCCACAGCCTGGATGTGCCTACCTCATCTTTGTGTGTCGCCAACATGTCCACAGCCTGGATGTGACTACCTCATTTTTGTGTGTCGCCAACATGTCCACAGCCTGGATGTGACTACCTCATTTTTGTGTGTCGCCAACATGTCTAAAGCCTGGATGTGCCTACGTCATCTTTGTGTGTCGCCAACATGTCCACAGCCTGGATGTGACTACCTCATCTTTGTGTGTCGCCAACATGTCCACAGCCTGGATGTGACTACCTCATTTTTGTGTGTCGCCAACATGTCTAAAGCCTGGATGTGCCTACGTCATCTTTGTGTGTCGCCAACATGTCCACAGCCTGGATGTGCCTACGTAATCTTTGTGTGTCGCCAACATGTCCACAGCCTGGATGTGCCTACGTCATCTTTGTGTGTCGACAACATGTCCACAGCCTGGATGTGCCTACCTCATCTTTGTGTGTCACCAAGATGTCCACAGCCTGGATGTGACTACCTCATTTTTGTGTGTCAACAACATGTCCACAGCCTGGATGTGCCTACCTCATCTTTGTGTGTCGCCAACATGTCTACAGCCTGGATGTGCCTACGTCATCTTTGTGTGTCGCCAACATGTCCACAGCCTGGACATGCCTACCTCATCTTTGTGTGTCGGCAACATGTCCACAGCCTGGATGTGCCTACCTCATCTTTGTGTGTCGCCAACATGTCCACAGCCTGGATGTGCCTACGTCATCTTTGAGTGTCGCCAACATGTCCACAGCCTGGATGTGCCTACCTCATCTTTGTGTGTCGCCAACATGTCCACAGCCTGGATGTGCCTACCTCATCTTTGTGTGTCGCCAACATGTCCACAGCCTGGATGTGCCTACGTCATCTTTGAGTGTCGCCAACATGTCCACAGCCTGGATGTGCCTACCTCATCTTTGTGTGTCACCAACATGTCCACAGCCTGGATGTGCCTACGTCATCTTTGAGTGTCGCCAACATGTCCACAGCCTGGATGTGCCTACCTCATCTTTGTGTGTCGCCAACATGTCCACAGCCTGGATGTGACTACCTCATTTTTGTGTGTCGCCAACATGTCCACAGCCTGGATGTGCCTACCTCATCTTTGTGTGTCACCAACATGTCCACAGCCTGGATGTGCCTACGTCATCTTTGAGTGTCGCCAACATGTCCACAGCCTGGATGTGCCTACCTCATCTTTGTGTGTCGCCAACATGTCCACAGCCTGGATGTGACTACCTCATTTTTGTGTGTCGCCAACATGTCCACAGCCTGGATGTGCCTACGTCATCTTTGTGTGTCGACAACATGTCCACAGCCTGGATGTGCCTACCTCATCTTTGTGTGTCGCCAACATGTCCACAGCCTGGATGTGACTACCTCATTTTTGTGTGTCGCCAACAAGTCCACAGCCTGGATGTGACTACCTCATTTTTGTGTGTCGCCAACATGTCCACAGCCTGGATGTGCCTACGTCATCTTTGTGTGTCGCCAAGATGTCCACAGCCTGGATGTGCCTAGGTCATCTTTGTGTGTCAACAACATGTCTACAGCCCGGATGTGCCTACCTCATCTTTGTGTGTCGCCAACATGTCCACAGCCTGGATGTGCCTACCTCATCTTTGTGTGTCGCCAACATGTCCACAGCCTGGATGTGCCTACCTCATCTTTGTGTGTCGCCAACATGTCCACAGCTTGGATGTGCCTACCTCATCTTTGTGGGTCGCCAACATGTCCACAGCCTGGATGTGACTACCTCATTTTTGTGTGTCGCCAACATGTCCACAGCCTGGATGTGACTACCTCATTTTTGTGTGTCGCCAACATGTCCACAGCCTGGATGTGACTACCTCATCTTTGTGTGTCGCCAACATGTCCACAGCCTGGATGTGACTACCTCATTTTTGTGTGTCGCCAACATGTCCACAGCCTGGATGTGACTACCTCATTTTTGTGTGTCGCCAACATGTCCACAGCCTGGATGTGACTACCTCATTTTTGTGTGTCGCCAACATGTCCACAGCCTGGATGTGACTACCTCATTTTTGTGTGTCGCCAACATGTCCACAGCCTGGATGTGCCTACCTCATCTTTGTGTGTCGCCAACATGTCCACAGCCTGGATGTGACTACCTCATTTTTGTGTGTCGCCAACATGTCCACAGCCTGGATGTGCCTACGTCATCTTTGTGTGTCGCCAAGATGTCCACAGCCTGGATGTGCCTACCTCATCTTTGTGTGTCGCCAACATGTCCACAGCCTGGATGTGCCTACCTCATCTTTGTGTGTCGCCAACATGTCCACAGCCTGGATGTGCCTACGTCATCTTTGAGCGTCGCCAACATGTCCACAGCCTGGATGTGCCTACCTCATCTTTGTGTGTCGCCAACATGTCCACAGCCTGGATGTGCCTACGTCATCTTTGAGTGTCGCCAACATGTCCACAGCCTGGATGTGCCTACGTCATCTTTGTGTGTCGCCAACATGTCCACAGCCTGGATGTGACTACCTCATTTTTGTGTGTCGCCAACATGTCCACAGCCTGGATGTGACTACCTCATTTTTGTGTGTCGCCAACATGTCCACAGCCTGGATGTGCCTACGTCATCTTTGTGTGTCGCCAACATGTCCACAGCCTGGATGTGCCTACGTCATCTTTGTGTGTCGCCAACATGTCCACAGCCTGGATATGCCTACCTCATCTTTGTGTGTCGGCAACATGTCCACAGCCTGGATGTGCCTACGTCATCTTTGTGTGTCGCCAACATGTCCACAGCCTGGATATGCCTACCTCATCTTTGTGTGTCGGCAACATGTCCACAGCCTGGATGTGCCTACGTCATCTTTGTGTGTCGCCAACATGTCCACAGCCTGGATGTGCCTACCTCATCTTTGTGTGTCGCCAACATGTCCACAGCCTGGATATGCCTACCTCATCTTTGTGTGTCGGCAACATGTCCACAGCCTGGATGTGACTACCTCATTTTTGTGTGTCGCCAACATGTCCACAGCCTGGATGTGCCTACCTCATTTTTGTGTGTCGACAACATGTCCACAGCCTGGATGTGCCTACCTCATCTTTGTGTGTCGCCAACATGTCCACAGCCTGGATGTGCCTACCTCATTTTTGTGTGTCGCCAACATGTCCACAGCCTGGATGTGCCTACGTCATCTTTGTGTGTCGCCAACATGTCCACAGCCTGGATGTGCCTACCTCATCTTTGTGTGTCGCCAACATGTCCACAGCCTGGATGTGCCTACGTCATCTTTGTGTGTCGCCAACATGTCCACAGCCTGGATGTGACTACCTCATTTTTGTGTGTCGCCAACATGTCCACAGCCTGGATGTGCCTACGTCATCTTTGTGTGTCGCCAAGATGTCCACAGCCTGGATGTGCCTACCTCATCTTTGTGTGTCGCCAACATGTCCACAGCCTGGATGTGCCTGCGTCATCTTTGAGCGTCGCCAACATGTCCACAGCCTGGATGTGCCTACCTCATCTTTGTGTGTCGCCAACATGTCCACAGCCTGGATGTGCCTACGTCATCTTTGTGTGTCGCCAACATGTCCACAGCCTGGATGTGACTACCTCATTTTTGTGTGTCGCCAACATGTCTAAAGCCTGGATGTGCCTACGCCATCTTTGTGTGTCGCCAACATGTCCACAGCCTGGATGTGCCTACGTCATCTTTGTGTGTCGCCAAGATGTCCACAGCCTGGATGTGCCTACCTCATCTTTGTGTGTCGCCAACATGTCCACAGCCTGGATGTGCCTGCGTCATCTTTGAGCGTCGCCAACATGTCCACAGCCTGGATGTGCCTACCTCATCTTTGTGTGTCGCCAACATGTCCACAGCCTGGATGTGCCTACGTCATCTTTGTGTGTCGCCAACATGTCCACAGCCTGGATGTGACTACCTCATTTTTGTGTGTCGCCAACATGTCTAAAGCCTGGATGTGCCTACGTCATCTTTGAGCGTCGCCAACATGTCCACAGCCCGGATGTGCCTACCTCATTTTTGTGTGTCGCCAACATGTCCACAGCCTGGATGTGCCTACCTCATCTTTGTGTGTCGCCAACATGTCCACAGCCTGGATGTGACTACCTCATTTTTGTGTGTCGCCAACATGTCCACAGCCTGGATGTGCCTACCTCATCTTTGTGTGTCGCCAACATGTCCACAGCCTGGATGTGACTACCTCATTTTTGTGTGTCGCCAACATGTCCACAGCCTGGATGTGACTACCTCATTTTTGTGTGTCGCCAACATGTCCACAGCCTGGATGTGACTACCTCATTTTTGTGTGTCGCCAACATGTCCACAGCCTGGATGTGCCTACCTCATCTTTGTGTGTCGCCAACATGTCCACAGCCTGGATGTGCCTACCTCATCTTTGTGTGTCGCCAACATGTCCACAGCCTGGATGTGCCTACCTCATCTTTGTGGGTCGCCAACATGTCCACAGCCTGGATGTGACTACCTCATTTTTGTGTGTCGCCAACATGTCCACAGCCTGGATGTGACTACCTCATTTTTGTGTGTCGCCAACATGTCCACAGCCTGGATGTGCCTACCTCATCTTTGTGTGTGGCCAACATGTCCACAGCCTGGATGTGCCTACCTCATCTTTGTGGGTCGCCAACATGTCCACAGCCTGGATGTGACTACCTCATTTTTGTGTGTCGCCAACATGTCCACAGCCTGGATGTGACTACCTCATTTTTGTGTGTCGCCAACATGTCCACAGCCTGGATGTGACTACCTCATCTTTGTGTGTCGCCAACATGTCCACAGCCTGGATGTGACTACCTCATTTTTGTGTGTCGCCAACATGTCCACAGCCTGGATGTGACTACCTCATTTTTGTGTGTCGCCAACATGTCCACAGCCTGGATGTGACTACCTCATTTTTGTGTGTCGCCAACATGTCCACAGCCTGGATGTGACTACCTCTTTTTGTGTGTCGCCAACATGTCCACAGCCTGGATGTGCCTACCTCATCTTTGTGTGTCGCCAACATGTCCACAGCCTGGATGTGACTACCTCATTTTTGTGTGTCGCCAACATGTCCACAGCCTGGATGTGACTACCTCATTTTTGTGTGTCGCCAACATGTCCACAGCCTGGATGTGCCTACCTCATCTTTGTGTGTCGCCAACATGTCCACAGCCTGGATGTGCCTACGTCATCTTTGAGCGTCGCCAACATGTCCACAGCCTGGATGTGCCTACCTCATCTTTGTGTGTCGCCAACATGTCCACAGCCTGGATGTGCCTACGTCATCTTTGAGTGTCGCCAACATGTCCACAGCCTGGATGTGACTACCTCATTTTTGTGTGTCGCCAACATGTCCACAGCCTGGATGTGCCTACGTCATCTTTGTGTGTCACCAACATGTCCACAGCCTGGATGTGCCTACCTCATCTTTGTGTGTCGCCAACATGTCCACAGCCTGGATGTGACTACCTCATCTTTGTGTGTCACCAACATGTCCACAGCCTGGATGTGCCTACGTCATCTTTGAGCGTCGCCAACATGTCCACAGCCTGGATGTGCCTACCTCATCTTTGTGTGTCGCCAACATGTCCACAGCCTGGATGTGACTACCTCATTTTTGTGTGTCGCCAACATGTCTAAAGCCTGGATGTGCCTACGTCATCTTTGTGTGTCGCCAACATGTCCACAGCCTGGATGTGCCTACGTAATCTTTGTGTGTCGCCAACATGTCCACAGCCTGGATGTGCCTACGTCATCTTTGTGTGTCACCAACATGTCCACAGCCTGGATATGCCTACCTCATCTTTGTGTGTCGGCAACATGTCCACAGCCTGGATGTGCCTACCTCATCTTTGTGTGTCACCAAGATGTCCACAGCCTGGATGTGACTACCTCATTTTTGTGTGTCAACAACATGTCCACAGCCTGGATGTGCCTACCTCATCTTTGAGCGTCGCCAACATGTCCACAGCCTGGATGTGCCTACCTCATCTTTGTGTGTCGCCAACATGTCCACAGCCTGGATGTGCCTACCTCATCTTTGAGCGTCGCCAACATGTCCACAGCCTGGATGTGCCTACCTCATTTTTGTGTGTCGCCAACATGTCCACAGCCTGGATGTGCCTACGTCATCTTTGTGTGTCGCCAACATGTCCACAGCCTGGATGTGCCTACGTAATCTTTGTGTGTCGCCAACATGTCCACAGCCTGGATGTGCCTACGTCATCTTTGTGTGTCGACAACATGTCTACAGCCTGGATGTGCCTACGTCATCTTTGTGTGTCGACAACATGTCCACAGCCTGGATGTGCCTACGTCATCTTTGTGTGTCGCCAACATGTCCACAGCCTGGATGTGCCTACGTCATCTTTGTGTGTCGACAACATGTCTACAGCCTGGATGTGCCTACGTCATCTTTGTGTGTCGACAACATGTCCACAGCCTGGATGTGCCTACGTCATCTTTGTGTGTCGCCAACATGTCCACAGCCTGGATGTGCCTACCTCATTTTTGTGTGTCGCCAACATGTCCACAGCCTGGATGTGACTACCTCATTTTTGTGTGTCGCCAACATGTCCACAGCCTGGATGTGACTACCTCATCTTTGTGTGTCGCCAAGATGTCCACAGCCTGGATGTGACTACCTCATTTTTGTGTGTCGCCAACATGTCCACAGCCTGGATGTGACTACCTCATTTTTGTGTGTCGCCAACATGTCCACAGCCTGGATGTGACTACCTCATCTTTGTGTGTCGCCAACATGTCCACAGCCTGGATGTGACTACCTCATTTTTGTGTGTCGCCAACATGTCTAAAGCCTGGATGTGCCTACGTCATCTTTGTGTGTCGCCAACATGTCCACAGCCTGGATGTGACTACCTCATCTTTGTGTGTCGCCAACATGTCCACAGCCTGGATGTGCCTACCTCATTTTTGTGTGTCGCCAACATGTCCACAGCCTGGATGTGCCTACGTCATCTTTGTGTGTCGACAACATGTCTACAGCCTGGATGTGCCTACGTCATCTTTGTGTGTCGACAACATGTCTACAGCCTGGATGTGCCTACGTCATCTTTGTGTGTCGACAACATGTCCACAGCCTGGATGTGCCTACGTCATCTTTGTGTGTCGACAACATGTCTACAGCCTGGATGTGCCTACGTCATCTTTGTGTGTCGCCAACATGTCCACAGCCTGGATGTGACTACCTCATTTTTGTGTGTCGCCAACATGTCCACAGCCTGGATGTGACTACCTCATCTTTGTGTGTCGCCAACATGTCCACAGCCTGGATGTGCCTACGTAATCTTTGTGTGTCGCCAACATGTCCACAGCCTGGATGTGCCTACGTCATCTTTGTGTGTCGCCAACATGTCCACAGCCTGGATGTGACTACCTCATTTTTGTGTGTCGCCAACATGTCCACAGCCTGGATGTGACTACCTCATTTTTGTGTGTCGCCAACATGTCCACAGCCTGGATGTGACTACCTCATCTTTGTGTGTCGCCAAGATGTCCACAGCCTGGATGTGACTACCTCATTTTTGTGTGTCGCCAACATGTCCACAGCCTGGATGTGACTACCTCATTTTTGTGTGTCGCCAACATGTCCACAGCCTGGATGTGACTACCTCATTTTTGTGTGTCGCCAACATGTCCACAGCCTGGATGTGACTACCTCATCTTTGTGTGTCGCCAACATGTCCACAGCCTGGATGTGACTACCTCATTTTTGTGTGTCGCCAACATGTCCACAGCCTGGATGTGACTACCTCATCTTTGTGTGTCGCCAAGATGTCCACAGCCTGGATGTGACTACCTCATTTTTGTGTGTCGCCAACATGTCCACAGCCTGGATGTGACTACCTCATCTTTGTGTGTCGCCAACATGTCCACAGCCTGGATGTGCCTACGTCATCTTTGAGTGTCGCCAACATGTCCACAGCCTGGATGTGACTACCTCATCTTTGTGTGTCGCCAACATGTCCACAGCCTGGATGTGCCTACCTCATCTTTGAGCGTCGCCAACATGTCCACAGCCTGGATGTGCCTACCTCATCTTTGTGTGTCACCAACATGTCCACAGCCTGGATGTGCCTACGTCATCTTTGAGTGTCGCCAACATGTCCACAGCCTGGATGTGCCTACCTCATCTTTGTGTGTCACCAACATGTCCACAGCCTGGATGTGCCTACGTCATCTTTGTGTGTCGCCAACATGTCCACAGCCTGGATGTGACTACCTCATTTTTGTGTGTCGCCAACATGTCCACAGCCTGGATGTGACTACCTCATTTTTGTGTGTCGCCAACATGTCCACAGCCTGGATGTGACTACCTCATCTTTGTGTGTCGCCAAGATGTCCACAGCCTGGATGTGACTACCTCATTTTTGTGTGTCGCCAACATGTCCACAGCCTGGATGTGACTACCTCATCTTTGTGTGTCGCCAACATGTCCACAGCCTGGATGTGCCTACGTCATCTTTGAGTGTCGCCAACATGTCCACAGCCTGGATGTGCCTACCTCATCTTTGAGCGTCGCCAACATGTCCACAGCCTGGATGTGCCTACCTCATCTTTGTGTGTCGCCAACATGTCCACAGCCTGGATGTGCCTACGTCATCTTTGTGTGTCGCCAACATGTCCACAGCCTGGATGTGCCTACGTCATCTTTGTGTGTCGACAACATGTCCACAGCCTGGATGTGCCTACCTCATCTTTGTGTGTCGCCAACATGTCCACAGCCTGGATGTGACTACCTCATTTTTGTGTGTCGCCAACATGTCCACAGCCTGGATGTGACTACCTCATTTTTGTGTGTCGCCAACATGTCCACAGCCTGGATGTGACTACCTCATCTTTGTGTGTCGCCAAGATGTCCACAGCCTGGATGTGCCTACGTCATCTTTGTGTGTCGACAACATGTCCACAGCCTGGATGTGCCTACCTCATCTTTGTGTGTCGACAACATGTCCACAGCCTGGATGTGACTACCTCATTTTTGTGTGTCGCCAACATGTCCACAGCCTGGATGTGCCTACGTAATCTTTGTGTGTCGACAACATGTCCACAGCCTGGATGTGCCTACCTCATCTTTGTGTGTCGCCAACATGTCCACAGCCTGGATGTGACTACCTCATTTTTGTGTGTCGCCAACATGTCCACAGCCTGGATGTGCCTACGTCATCTTTGTGTGTCGCCAAGATGTCCACAGCCTGGATGTGACTACCTCATTTTTGTGTGTCGCCAACATGTCCACAGCCTGGATGTGCCTACGTCATCTTTGTGTGTCGACAACATGTCCACAGCCTGGATGTGCCTACCTCATCTTTGTGTGTCGCCAACATGTCCACAGCCTGGATGTGACTACCTCATCTTTGTGTGTCGCCAACATGTCCACAGCCTGGATGTGACTACCTCATTTTTGTGTGTCGCCAACATGTCCACAGCCTGGATGTGACTACCTCATTTTTGTGTGTCGCCAACATGTCCACAGCCTGGATGTGACTACCTCATTTTTGTGTGTCGCCAACATGTCCACAGCCTGGATGTGACTACCTCATTTTTGTGTGTCGCCAACATGTCCACAGCCTGGATGTGACTACCTCATTTTTGTGTGTCGCCAACATGTCCACAGCCTGGATGTGACTACCTCATTTTTGTGTGTCGCCAACATGTCTAAAGCCTGGATGTGCCTACGTCATCTTTGTGTGTCGCCAACATGTCCACAGCCTGGATGTGCCTACCTCATCTTTGTGTGTCGCCAACATGTCCACAGCCTGGATGTGACTACCTCATCTTTGTGTGTCGCCAACATGTCCACAGCCTGGATGTGACTACCTCATTTTTGTGTGTCGCCAACATGTCTAAAGCCTGGATGTGCCTACGTCATCTTTGTGTGTCGCCAACATGTCCACAGCCTGGATGTGCCTACGTAATCTTTGTGTGTCGCCAACATGTCCACAGCCTGGATGTGCCTACGTCATCTTTGTGTGTCGACAACATGTCCACAGCCTGGATGTGCCTACCTCATCTTTGTGTGTCACCAAGATGTCCACAGCCTGGATGTGACTACCTCATTTTTGTGTGTCAACAACATGTCCACAGCCTGGATGTGCCTACCTCATCTTTGTGTGTCGCCAACATGTCTACAGCCTGGATGTGCCTACGTCATCTTTGTGTGTCGCCAACATGTCCACAGCCTGGACATGCCTACCTCATCTTTGTGTGTCGGCAACATGTCCACAGCCTGGATGTGCCTACCTCATCTTTGTGTGTCGCCAACATGTCCACAGCCTGGATGTGCCTACGTCATCTTTGAGTGTCGCCAACATGTCCACAGCCTGGATGTGCCTACCTCATCTTTTTGTGTCGCCAACATGTCCACAGCCTGGATGTGCCTACCTCATCTTTGTGTGTCGCCAACATGTCCACAGCCTGGATGTGCCTACGTCATCTTTGAGTGTCGCCAACATGTCCACAGCCTGGATGTGCCTACCTCATCTTTGTGTGTCACCAACATGTCCACAGCCTGGATGTGCCTACGTCATCTTTGAGTGTCGCCAACATGTCCACAGCCTGGATGTGCCTACCTCATCTTTGTGTGTCGCCAACATGTCCACAGCCTGGATGTGCCTACCTCATCTTTGTGTGTCGCCAACATGTCCACAGCCTGGATGTGACTACCTCATTTTTGTGTGTCGCCAACATGTCCACAGCCTGGATGTGCCTACCTCATCTTTGTGTGTCACCAACATGTCCACAGCCTGGATGTGCCTACCTCATCTTTGTGTGTCGCCAACATGTCCACAGCCTGGATGTGCCTACCTCATCTTTGTGTGTCGCCAACATGTCCACAGCCTGGATGTGCCTACCTCATCTTTGTGTGTCGCCAACATGTCCACAGCCTGGATGTGACTACCTCATTTTTGTGTGTCGCCAACATGTCCACAGCCTGGATGTGCCTACGTCATCTTTGTGTGTCGACAACATGTCCACAGCCTGGATGTGCCTACCTCATCTTTGTGTGTCGCCAACATGTCCACAGCCTGGATGTGACTACCTCATTTTTGTGTGTCGCCAACAAGTCCACAGCCTGGATGTGACTACCTCATTTTTGTGTGTCGCCAACATGTCCACAGCCTGGATGTGCCTACGTCATCTTTGTGTGTCGCCAAGATGTCCACAGCCTGGATGTGCCTACGTCATCTTTGTGTGTCAACAACATGTCTACAGCCCGGATGTGCCTACCTCATCTTTGTGTGTCGCCAACATGTCCACAGCCTGGATGTGCCTACCTCATCTTTGTGTGTCGCCAACATGTCCACAGCCTGGATGTGCCTACCTCATCTTTGTGTGTCGCCAACATGTCCACAGCTTGGATGTGCCTACCTCATCTTTGTGGGTCGCCAACATGTCCACAGCCTGGATGTGACTACCTCATTTTTGTGTGTCGCCAACATGTCCACAGCCTGGATGTGACTACCTCATTTTTGTGTGTCGCCAACATGTCCACAGCCTGGATGTGACTACCTCATCTTTGTGTGTCGCCAACATGTCCACAGCCTGGATGTGACTACCTCATTTTTGTGTGTCGCCAACATGTCCACAGCCTGGATGTGACTACCTCATTTTTGTGTGTCGCCAACATGTCCACAGCCTGGATGTGACTACCTCATTTTTGTGTGTCGCCAACATGTCCACAGCCTGGATGTGACTACTTCATTTTTGTGTGTCGCCAACATGTCCACAGCCTGGATGTGCCTACCTCATCTTTGTGTGTCGCCAACATGTCCACAGCCTGGATGTGACTACCTCATTTTTGTGTGTCGCCAACATGTCCACAGCCTGGATGTGCCTACGTCATCTTTGTGTGTCGCCAAGATGTCCACAGCCTGGATGTGCCTACCTCATCTTTGTGTGTCGCCAACATGTCCACAGCCTGGATGTGCCTACCTCATCTTTGTGTGTCGCCAACATGTCCACAGCCTGGATGTGCCTACGTCATCTTTGAGCGTCGCCAACATGTCCACAGCCTGGATGTGCCTACCTCATCTTTGTGTGTCGCCAACATGTCCACAGCCTGGATGTGCCTACGTCATCTTTGAGTGTCGCCAACATGTCCACAGCCTGGATGTGCCTACGTCATCTTTGTGTGTCACCAAGATGTCCACAGCCTGGATGTGACTACCTCATTTTTGTGTGTCGCCAACATGTCCACAGCCTGGATGTGACTACCTCATTTTTGTGTGTCGCCAACATGTCTAAAGCCTGGATGTGCCTACGTCATCTTTGTGTGTCGCCAACATGTCCACAGCCTGGATGTGCCTACGTCATCTTTGTGTGTCGCCAACATGTCCACAGCCTGGATATGCCTACCTCATCTTTGTGTGTCGGCAACATGTCTAAAGCCTGGATGTGCCTACGTCATCTTTGTGTGTCGCCAACATGTCCACAGCCTGGATGTGCCTACGTCATCTTTGTGTGTCGCCAACATGTCCACAGCCTGGATATGCCTACCTCATCTTTGTGTGTCGGCAACATGTCCACAGCCTGGATGTGCCTACGTCATCTTTGTGTGTCGCCAACATGTCCACAGCCTGGATATGCCTACCTCATCTTTGTGTGTCGGCAACATGTCCACAGCCTGGATGTGCCTACGTCATCTTTGTGTGTCGCCAACATGTCCACAGCCTGGATGTGCCTACCTCATCTTTGTGTGTCGCCAACATGTCCACAGCCTGGATATGCCTACCTCATCTTTGTGTGTCGGCAACATGTCCACAGCCTGGATGTGACTACCTCATTTTTGTGTGTCGCCAACATGTCCACAGCCTGGATGTGCCTACCTCATTTTTGTGTGTCGACAACATGTCCACAGCCTGGATGTGCCTACCTCATCTTTGTGTGTCGCCAACATGTCCACAGCCTGGATGTGACTACCTCATTTTTGTGTGTCGCCAACATGTCCACAGCCTGGATGTGCCTACGTCATCTTTGTGTGTCGCCAAGATGTCCACAGCCTGGATGTGCCTACCTCATCTTTGTGTGTCGCCAACATGTCCACAGCCTGGATGTGCCTACGTCATCTTTGTGTGTCGCCAACATGTCCACAGCCTGGATGTGCCTACGTCATCTTTGTGTGTCGCCAACATGTCCACAGCCTGGATGTGCCTACGTCATCTTTGTGTGTCGCCAACATGTCCACAGCCTGGATGTGACTACCTCATTTTTGTGTGTCGCCAACATGTCCACAGCCTGGATGTGCCTACGTCATCTTTGTGTGTCGCCAAGATGTCCACAGCCTGGATGTGCCTACCTCATCTTTGTGTGTCGCCAACATGTCCACAGCCTGGATGTGCCTGCGTCATCTTTGAGCGTCGCCAACATGTCCACAGCCTGGATGTGCCTACCTCATCTTTGTGTGTCGCCAACATGTCCACAGCCTGGATGTGCCTACGTCATCTTTGTGTGTCGCCAACATGTCCACAGCCTGGATGTGACTACCTCATTTTTGTGTGTCGCCAACATGTCTAAAGCCTGGATGTGCCTACGCCATCTTTGTGTGTCGCCAACATGTCCACAGCCTGGATGTGCCTACGTCATCTTTGTGTGTCGCCAAGATGTCCACAGCCTGGATGTGCCTACCTCATCTTTGTGTGTCGCCAACATGTCCACAGCCTGGATGTGCCTGCGTCATCTTTGAGCGTCGCCAACATGTCCACAGCCTGGATGTGCCTACCTCATCTTTGTGTGTCGCCAACATGTCCACAGCCTGGATGTGCCTACGTCATCTTTGTGTGTCGCCAACATGTCCACAGCCTGGATGTGACTACCTCATTTTTGTGTGTCGCCAACATGTCTAAAGCCTGGATGTGACTACCTCATTTTTGTGTGTCGCCAACATGTCCACAGCCTGGATGTGCCTACGTCATCTTTGTGTGTCGCCAACATGTCCACAGCCTGGATGTGCCTACCTCATCTTTGTGTGTCGGCAACATGTCTAAAGCCTGGATGTGCCTACGTCATCTTTGTGTGTCGCCAACATGTCCACAGCCTGGATGTGCCTACCTCATCTTTGTGTGTCGCCAACATGTCCACAGCCTGGATGTGACTACCTCATCTTTGTGTGTCGCCAACATGTCCACAGCCTGGATGTGCCTACCTCATTTTTGTGTGTCGCCAACATGTCTAAAGCCTGGATGTGCCTACGTCATCTTTGTGTGTCGCCAACATGTCCACAGCCTGGATGTGACTACCTCATCTTTGTGTGTCGCCAAGATGTCCACAGCCTGGATGTGCCTACGTCATCTTTGTGTGTCGACAACATGTCCACAGCCTGGATGTGCCTACCTCATCTTTGTGTGTCGACAACATGTCCACAGCCTGGATGTGACTACCTCATTTTTGTGTGTCGCCAACATGTCTAAAGCCTGGATGTGCCTACGTCATCTTTGTGTGTCGCCAACATGTCCACAGCCTGGATGTGACTACCTCATCTTTGTGTGTCGCCAAGATGTCCACAGCCTGGATGTGCCTACGTCATCTTTGTGTGTCGACAACATGTCCACAGCCTGGATGTGCCTACCTCATCTTTGTGTGTCGCCAACATGTCCACAGCCTGGATGTGCCTACCTCATCTTTGTGGGTCGCCAACATGTCCACAGCCTGGATGTGACTACCTCATTTTTGTGTGTCGCCAACATGTCCACAGCCTGGATGTGACTACCTCATTTTTGTGTGTCGCCAACATGTCCACAGCCTGGATGTGACTACCTCATCTTTGTGTGTCGCCAACATGTCCACAGCCTGGATGTGACTACCTCATTTTTGTGTGTCGCCAACATGTCCACAGCCTGGATGTGACTACCTCATTTTTGTGTGTCGCCAACATGTCCACAGCCTGGATGTGACTACCTCATTTTTGTGTGTCGCCAACATGTCCACAACCTGGATGTGACTACCTCATTTTTGTGTGTCGCCAACATGTCCACAGCCTGGATGTGCCTACCTCATCTTTGTGTGTCGCCAACATGTCCACAGCCTGGATGTGACTACCTCATTTTTGTGTGTCGCCAACATGTCCACAGCCTGGATGTGACTACCTCATTTTTGTGTGTCGCCAACATGTCCACAGCCTGGATGTGACTACCTCATTTTTGTGTGTCGCCAACATGTCCACAGCCTGGATGTGCCTACCTCATCTTTGTGTGTCGCCAACATGTCCACAGCCTGGATGTGACTACCTCATTTTTGTGTGTCGCCAACATGTCCACAGCCTGGATGTGACTACCTCATTTTTGTGTGTCGCCAACATGTCTAAAGCCTGGATGTGCCTACGTCATCTTTGTGTGTCGACAACATGTCCACAGCCTGGATGTGCCTACGTCATCTTTGTGTGTCGACAACATGTCCACAGCCTGGATGTGCCTACGTCATCTTTGTGTGTCGACAACATGTCCACAGCCTGGATGTGCCTACGTCATCTTTGTGTGTCGACAACATGTCTACAGCCTGGATGTGCCTACGTCATCTTTGTGTGTCGGCAACATGTCCACAGCCTGGATGTGCCTACCTCATCTTTGTGTGTCACCAAGATGTCCACAGCCTGGATGTGACTACCTCATTTTTGTGTGTCAACAACATGTCCACAGCCTGGATGTGCCTACCTCATCTTTGTGTGTCGGCAACATGTCCACAGCCTGGATGTGCCTACCTCATCTTTGTGTGTCACCAAGATGTCCACAGCCTGGATGTGACTACCTCATTTTTGTGTGTCGCCAACATGTCCACAGCCTGGATGTGCCTACCTCATCTTTGTGTGTCACCAACATGTCCACAGCCTGGATGTGCCTACGTCATCTTTGAGTGTCGCCAACATGTCCACAGCCTGGATGTGCCTACCTCATCTTTGTGTGTCGCCAACATGTCCACAGCCTGGATGTGACTACCTCATTTTTGTGTGTCGCCAACATGTCCACAGCCTGGATGTGCCTACGTCATCTTTGTGTGTCGACAACATGTCCACAGCCTGGATGTGCCTACCTCATCTTTGTGTGTCGCCAACATGTCCACAGCCTGGATGTGACTACCTCATTTTTGTGTGTCGCCAACATGTCCACAGCCTGGATGTGACTACCTCATTTTTGTGTGTCGCCAACATGTCCACAGCCTGGATGTGCCTACGTCATCTTTGTGTGTCGCCAAGATGTCCACAGCCTGGATGTGCCTACGTCATCTTTGTGTGTCGACAACATGTCTACAGCCCGGATGTGCCTACCTCATCTTTGTGTGTCGCCAACATGTCCACAGCCTGGATGTGCCTACCTCATCTTTGTGTGTCGCCAACATGTCCACAGCCTGGATGTGCCTACCTCATCTTTGTGTGTCGCCAACATGTCCACAGCCTGGATGTGACTACCTCATTTTTGTGTGTCGCCAACATGTCCACAGCCTGGATGTGCCTACCTCATCTTTGTGTGTCGCCAACATGTCCACAGCCTGGATGTGACTACCTCATTTTTGTGTGTCGCCAACATGTCCACAGCCTGGATGTGACTACCTCATTTTTGTGTGTCGCCAACATGTCCACAGCCTGGATGTGACTACCTCATTTTTGTGTGTCGCCAACATGTCCACAGCCTGGATGTGCCTACCTCATCTTTGTGTGTCGCCAACATGTCCACAGCCTGGATGTGCCTACCTCATCTTTGTGTGTCGCCAACATGTCCACAGCCTGGATGTGCCTACCTCATCTTTGTGGGTCGCCAACATGTCCACAGCCTGGATGTGACTACCTCATTTTTGTGTGTCGCCAACATGTCCACAGCCTGGATGTGACTACCTCATTTTTGTGTGTCGCCAACATGTCCACAGCCTGGATGTGCCTACCTCATCTTTGTGTGTCGCCAACATGTCCACAGCCTGGATGTGCCTACCTCATCTTTGTGGGTCGCCAACATGTCCACAGCCTGGATGTGACTACCTCATTTTTGTGTGTCGCCAACATGTCCACAGCCTGGATGTGACTACCTCATTTTTGTGTGTCGCCAACATGTCCACAGCCTGGATGTGACTACCTCATCTTTGTGTGTCGCCAACATGTCCACAGCCTGGATGTGACTACCTCATTTTTGTGTGTCGCCAACATGTCCACAGCCTGGATGTGACTACCTCATTTTTGTGTGTCGCCAACATGTCCACAGCCTGGATGTGACTACCTCATTTTTGTGTGTCGCCAACATGTCCACAGCCTGGATGTGACTACCTCATTTTTGTGTGTCGCCAACATGTCCACAGCCTGGATGTGACTACCTCTTTTTGTGTGTCGCCAACATGTCCACAGCCTGGATGTGCCTACCTCATCTTTGTGTGTCGCCAACATGTCCACAGCCTGGATGTGACTACCTCATTTTTGTGTGTCGCCAACATGTCCACAGCCTGGATGTGACTACCTCATTTTTGTGTGTCGCCAACATGTCCACAGCCTGGATGTGCCTACCTCATCTTTGTGTGTCGCCAACATGTCCACAGCCTGGATGTGCCTACGTCATCTTTGAGCGTCGCCAACATGTCCACAGCCTGGATGTGCCTACCTCATCTTTGTGTGTCGCCAACATGTCCACAGCCTGGATGTGCCTACGTCATCTTTGAGTGTCGCCAACATGTCCACAGCCTGGATGTGACTACCTCATTTTTGTGTGTCGCCAACATGTCCACAGCCTGGATGTGCCTACCTCATCTTTGTGTGTCACCAACATGTCCACAGCCTGGATGTGCCTACCTCATCTTTGTGTGTCGCCAACATGTCCACAGCCTGGATGTGACTACCTCATCTTTGTGTGTCACCAACATGTCCACAGCCTGGATGTGCCTACGTCATCTTTGAGCGTCGCCAACATGTCCACAGCCTGGATGTGCCTACCTCATCTTTGTGTGTCGCCAACATGTCCACAGCCTGGATGTGACTACCTCATTTTTGTGTGTCGCCAACATGTCTAAAGCCTGGATGTGCCTACGTCATCTTTGTGTGTCGCCAACATGTCCACAGCCTGGATGTGACTACCTCATTTTTGTGTGTCGCCAACATGTCTAAAGCCTGGATGTGCCTACGTCATCTTTGTGTGTCGCCAACATGTCCACAGCCTGGATGTGCCTACGTAATCTTTGTGTGTCGCCAACATGTCCACAGCCTGGATGTGCCTACGTCATCTTTGTGTGTCGCCAACATGTCCACAGCCTGGATATGCCTACCTCATCTTTGTGTGTCGGCAACATGTCCACAGCCTGGATGTGCCTACCTCATCTTTGAGCGTCGCCAACATGTCCACAGCCTGGATGTGCCTACCTCATCTTTGTGTGTCGCCAACATGTCCACAGCCTGGATGTGCCTACCTCATTTTTGTGTGTCGCCAACATGTCCACAGCCTGGATGTGACTACCTCATCTTTGTGTGTCGCCAACATGTCCACAGCCTGGATGTGACTACCTCATTTTTGTGTGTCGCCAACATGTCCACAGCCTGGATGTGACTACCTCATCTTTGTGTGTCGCCAACATGTCCACAGCCTGGATGTGACTACCTCATTTTTGTGTGTCGCCAACATGTCCACAGCCTGGATGTGACTACCTCATCTTTGTGTGTCGCCAACATGTCCACAGCCTGGATGTGCCTACGTCATCTTTGTGTGTCGCCAACATGTCCACAGCCTGGATGTGCCTACGTAATCTTTGTGTGTCGCCAACATGTCCACAGCCTGGATGTGCCTACGTCATCTTTGTGTGTCGACAACATGTCTACAGCCTGGATGTGCCTACGTCATCTTTGTGTGTCGACAACATGTCTACAGCCTGGATGTGCCTACGTCATCTTTGTGTGTCGACAACATGTCCACAGCCTGGATGTGCCTACGTCATCTTTGTGTGTCGCCAACATGTCCACAGCCTGGATGTGCCTACCTCATTTTTGTGTGTCGCCAACATGTCCACAGCCTGGATGTGACTACCTCATCTTTGTGTGTCGCCAAGATGTCCACAGCCTGGATGTGACTACCTCATTTTTGTGTGTCGCCAACATGTCCACAGCCTGGATGTGACTACCTCATCTTTGTGTGTCGCCAAGATGTCCACAGCCTGGATGTGACTACCTCATTTTTGTGTGTCGCCAACATGTCCACAGCCTGGATGTGACTACCTCATTTTTGTGTGTCGCCAACATGTCCACAGCCTGGATGTGACTACCTCATCTTTGTGTGTCGCCAACATGTCCACAGCCTGGATGTGACTACCTCATTTTTGTGTGTCGCCAACATGTCTAAAGCCTGGATGTGCCTACGTCATCTTTGTGTGTCGCCAACATGTCCACAGCCTGGATGTGCCTACGTCATCTTTGTGTGTCGCCAACATGTCCACAGCCTGGATGTGCCTACGTCATCTTTGTGTGTCGACAACATGTCTACAGCCTGGATGTGCCTACGTCATCTTTGTGTGTCGCCAACATGTCCACAGCCTGGATATGCCTACCTCATCTTTGTGTGTCGGCAACATGTCCACAGCCTGGATGTGCCTACCTCATCTTTGTGTGTCACCAAGATGTCCACAGCCTGGATGTGACTACCTCATTTTTGTGTGTCAACAACATGTCCACAGCCTGGATGTGCCTACCTCATCTTTGTGTGTCGCCAACATGTCTACAGCCTGGATGTGCCTACGTCATCTTTGTGTGTCGCCAACATGTCCACAGCCTGGATGTGCCTACCTCATCTTTGAGCGTCGCCAACATGTCCACAGCCTGGATGTGCCTACCTCATCTTTGTGTGTCGCCAACATGTCCACAGCCTGGATGTGACTACGTAATCTTTGTGTGTCGCCAACATGTCCACAGCCTGGATGTGCCTACGTCATCTTTGTGTGTCGACAACATGTCTACAGCCTGGATGTGCCTACGTCATCTTTGTGTGTCGACAACATGTCCACAGCCTGGATGTGCCTACGTCATCTTTGTGTGTCGACAACATGTCTACAGCCTGGATGTGCCTACGTCATCTTTGTGTGTCGCCAACATGTCCACAGCCTGGATGTGACTACCTCATTTTTGTGTGTCGCCAACATGTCCACAGCCTGGATGTGACTACCTCATTTTTGTGTGTCGCCAACATGTCCACAGCCTGGATGTGACTACCTCATTTTTGTGTGTCGCCAACATGTCCACAGCCTGGATGTGACTACCTCATCTTTGTGTGTCGCCAACATGTCCACAGCCTGGATGTGACTACCTCATCTTTGTGTGTCGCCAACATGTCCACAGCCTGGATGTGACTACCTCATTTTTGTGTGTCGCCAACATGTCCACAGCCTGGATGTGACTACCTCATCTTTGTGTGTCGCCAAGATGTCCACAGCCTGGATGTGACTACCTCATTTTTGTGTGTCGCCAACATGTCCACAGCCTGGATGTGACTACCTCATCTTTGTGTGTCGCCAACATGTCCACAGCCTGGATGTGCCTACGTCATCTTTGAGTGTCGCCAACATGTCCACAGCCTGGATGTGACTACCTCATCTTTGTGTGTCGCCAACATGTCCACAGCCTGGATGTGCCTACCTCATCTTTGAGCGTCGCTAACATGTCCACAGCCTGGATGTGCCTACCTCATCTTTGTGTGTCACCAACATGTCCACAGCCTGGATGTGCCTACGTCATCTTTGAGTGTCGCCAACATGTCCACAGCCTGGATGTGCCTACCTCATCTTTGTGTGTCACCAACATGTCCACAGCCTGGATGTGCCTACGTCATCTTTGTGTGTCGCCAACATGTCCACAGCCTGGATGTGACTACCTCATTTTTGTGTGTCGCCAACATGTCCACAGCCTGGATGTGACTACCTCATTTTTGTGTGTCGCCAACATGTCCACAGCCTGGATGTGACTACCTCATCTTTGTGTGTCGCCAAGATGTCCACAGCCTGGATGTGACTACCTCATTTTTGTGTGTCGCCAACATGTCCACAGCCTGGATGTGACTACCTCATCTTTGTGTGTCGCCAACATGTCCACAGCCTGGATGTGCCTACGTCATCTTTGAGTGTCGCCAACATGTCCACAGCCTGGATGTGCCTACCTCATCTTTGAGCGTCGCCAACATGTCCACAGCCTGGATGTGCCTACCTCATCTTTGTGTGTCGCCAACATGTCCACAGCCTGGATGTGCCTACGTCATCTTTGTGTGTCGCCAACATGTCCACAGCCTGGATGTGCCTACGTCATCTTTGTGTGTCGACAACATGTCCACAGCCTGGATGTGCCTACCTCATCTTTGTGTGTCGCCAACATGTCCACAGCCTGGATGTGACTACCTCATTTTTGTGTGTCGCCAACATGTCCACAGCCTGGATGTGACTACCTCATTTTTGTGTGTCGCCAACATGTCCACAGCCTGGATGTGACTACCTCATCTTTGTGTGTCGCCAAGATGTCCACAGCCTGGATGTGCCTACGTCATCTTTGTGTGTCGACAACATGTCCACAGCCTGGATGTGCCTACCTCATCTTTGTGTGTCGACAACATGTCCACAGCCTGGATGTGACTACCTCATTTTTGTGTGTCGCCAACATGTCCACAGCCTGGATGTGCCTACGTAATCTTTGTGTGTCGACAACATGTCCACAGCCTGGATGTGCCTACCTCATCTTTGTGTGTCGCCAACATGTCCACAGCCTGGATGTGACTACCTCATTTTTGTGTGTCGCCAACATGTCCACAGCCTGGATGTGACTACCTCATTTTTGTGTGTCGCCAAGATGTCCACAGCCTGGATGTGCCTACGTCATCTTTGTGTGTCGCCAAGATGTCCACAGCCTGGATGTGACTACCTCATTTTTGTGTGTCGCCAACATGTCCACAGCCTGGATGTGCCTACGTCATCTTTGTGTGTCGACAACATGTCCACAGCCTGGATGTGCCTACCTCATCTTTGTGTGTCGCCAACATGTCCACAGCCTGGATGTGACTACCTCATTTTTGTGTGTCGCCAACATGTCCACAGCCTGGATGTGCCTACGTCATCTTTGTGTGTCGCCAACATGTCTACAGCCCAGATGTGCCTATGTCATCTTTGAGCGTCGCCAACATGTCCACAGCCTGGATGTGCCTACCTCATCTTTGTGTGTCGCCAACATGTCCACAGCCTGGATGTGCCTACCTCATCTTTGTGTGTCGCCAACATGTCCACAGCCTGGATGTGCCTACCTCATCTTTGTGGGTCGCCAACATGTCCACAGCCTGGATGTGACTACCTCATTTTTGTGTGTCGCCAACATGTCCACAGCCTGGATGTGACTACCTCATTTTTGTGTGTCGCCAAGATGTCCACAGCCTGGATGTGCCTACGTCATCTTTGTGTGTCGCCAAGATGTCCACAGCCTGGATGTGACTACCTCATTTTTGTGTGTCGCCAACATGTCCACAGCCTGGATGTGCCTACGTCATCTTTGTGTGTCGACAACATGTCCACAGCCTGGATGTGCCTACCTCATCTTTGTGTGTCGCCAACATGTCCACAGCCTGGATGTGACTACCTCATTTTTGTGTGTCGCCAACATGTCCACAGCCTGGATGTGCCTACGTCATCTTTGTGTGTCGCCAACATGTCTACAGCCCAGATGTGCCTATGTCATCTTTGAGCGTCGCCAACATGTCCACAGCCTGGATGTGCCTACCTCATCTTTGTGTGTCGCCAACATGTCCACAGCCTGGATGTGCCTACCTCATCTTTGTGTGTCGCCAACATGTCCACAGCCTGGATGTGCCTACCTCATCTTTGTGGGTCGCCAACATGTCCACAGCCTGGATGTGACTACCTCATTTTTGTGTGTCGCCAACATGTCCACAGCCTGGATGTGACTACCTCATTTTTGTGTGTCGCCAACATGTCCACAGCCTGGATGTGACTACCTCATCTTTGTGTGTCGCCAACATGTCCACAGCCTGGATGTGACTACCTCATTTTTGTGTGTCGCCAACATGTCCACAGCCTGGATGTGACTACCTCATTTTTGTGTGTCGCCAACATGTCCACAGCCTGGATGTGACTACCTCATTTTTGTGTGTCGCCAACATGTCCACAGCCTGGATGTGACTACCTCATTTTTGTGTGTCGCCAACATGTCCACAGCCTGGATGTGCCTACCTCATCTTTGTGTGTCGCCAACATGTCCACAGCCTGGATGTGACTACCTCATCTTTGTGTGTCGCCAACATGTCCACAGCCTGGATGTGACTACCTCATTTTTGTGTGTCGCCAACATGTCTAAAGCCTGGATGTGCCTACGTCATCTTTGTGTGTCACCAACATGTCCACAGCCTGGATGTGCCTACGTCATCTTTGTGTGTCGACAACATGTCCACAGCCTGGATGTGCCTACCTCATCTTTGTGTGTCACCAAGATGTCCACAGCCTGGATGTGACTACCTCATTTTTGTGTGTCAACAACATGTCCACAGCCTGGATGTGCCTACCTCATCTTTGTGTGTCGGCAACATGTCCACAGCCTGGATGTGACTACCTCATCTTTGTGTGTCGCCAACATGTCTACAGCCTGGATGTGCCTACGTCATCTTTGTGTGTCGCCAACATGTCCACAGCCTGGACATGCCTACCTCATCTTTGTGTGTCGGCAACATGTCCACAGCCTGGATGTGCCTACCTCATCTTTGTGTGTCGCCAACATGTCCACAGCCTGGATGTGCCTACGTCATCTTTGAGTGTCGCCAACATGTCCACAGCCTGGATGTGCCTACCTCATCTTTGTGTGTCGCCAACATGTCCACAGCCTGGATGTGCCTACCTCATCTTTGTGTGTCGCCAACATGTCCACAGCCTGGATGTGCCTACGTCATCTTTGAGTGTCGCCAACATGTCCACAGCCTGGATGTGCCTACCTCATCTTTGTGTGTCACCAACATGTCCACAGCCTGGATGTGCCTACGTCATCTTTGAGTGTCGCCAACATGTCCACAGCCTGGATGTGCCTACCTCATCTTTGTGTGTCGCCAACATGTCCACAGCCTGGATGTGCCTACGTAATCTTTGTGTGTCGACAACATGTCCACAGCCTGGATGTGCCTACCTCATCTTTGTGTGTCGCCAACATGTCCACAGCCTGGATGTGACTACCTCATTTTTGTGTGTCGCCAACATGTCCACAGCCTGGATGTGACTACCTCATTTTTGTGTGTCGCCAAGATGTCCACAGCCTGGATGTGCCTACGTCATCTTTGTGTGTCGCCAAGATGTCCACAGCCTGGATGTGACTACCTCATTTTTGTGTGTCGCCAACATGTCCACAGCCTGGATGTGCCTACGTCATCTTTGTGTGTCGACAACATGTCCACAGCCTGGATGTGCCTACCTCATCTTTGTGTGTCGCCAACATGTCCACAGCCTGGATGTGACTACCTCATTTTTGTGTGTCGCCAACATGTCCACAGCCTGGATGTGCCTACGTCATCTTTGTGTGTCGCCAAGATGTCCACAGCCTGGATGTGCCTACGTCATCTTTGTGTGTCGACAACATGTCTACAGCCCAGATGTGCCTATGTCATCTTTGAGCGTCGCCAACATGTCCACAGCCTGGATGTGCCTACCTCATCTTTGTGTGTCGCCAACATGTCCACAGCCTGGATGTGCCTACCTCATCTTTGTGTGTCGCCAACATGTCCACAGCCTGGATGTGCCTACCTCATCTTTGTGGGTCGCCAACATGTCCACAGCCTGGATGTGACTACCTCATTTTTGTGTGTCGCCAACATGTCCACAGCCTGGATGTGACTACCTCATTTTTGTGTGTCGCCAACATGTCCACAGCCTGGATGTGACTACCTCATCTTTGTGTGTCGCCAACATGTCCACAGCCTGGATGTGACTACCTCATTTTTGTGTGTCGCCAACATGTCCACAGCCTGGATGTGACTACCTCATTTTTGTGTGTCGCCAACATGTCCACAGCCTGGATGTGACTACCTCATTTTTGTGTGTCGCCAACATGTCCACAGCCTGGATGTGACTACCTCATTTTTGTGTGTCGCCAACATGTCCACAGCCTGGATGTGACTACCTCATTTTTGTGTGTCGCCAACATGTCCACAGCCTGGATGTGCCTACCTCATCTTTGTGTGTCGCCAACATGTCCACAGCCTGGATGTGACTACCTCATCTTTGTGTGTCGCCAACATGTCCACAGCCTGGATGTGACTACCTCATTTTTGTGTGTCGCCAACATGTCTAAAGCCTGGATGTGCCTACGTCATCTTTGTGTGTCGCCAACATGTCCACAGCCTGGATGTGCCTACGTCATCTTTGTGTGTCGACAACATGTCCACAGCCTGGATGTGCCTACCTCATCTTTGTGTGTCACCAAGATGTCCACAGCCTGGATGTGACTACCTCATTTTTGTGTGTCAACAACATGTCCACAGCCTGGATGTGCCTACCTCATCTTTGTGTGTCGGCAACATGTCCACAGCCTGGATGTGCCTACCTCATCTTTGTGTGTCACCAAGATGTCCACAGCCTGGATGTGACTACCTCATTTTTGTGTGTCAATAACATGTCCACAGCCTGGATGTGCCTACCTCATCTTTGTGTGTCGCCAACATGTCTACAGCCTGGATGTGCCTACGTCATCTTTGTGTGTCGCCAACATGTCCACAGCCTGGACATGCCTACCTCATCTTTGTGTGTCGGCAACATGTCCACAGCCTGGATGTGCCTACCTCATCTTTGTGTGTCGCCAACATGTCCACAGCCTGGATGTGCCTACGTCATCTTTGAGTGTCGCCAACATGTCCACAGCCTGGATGTGCCTACCTCATCTTTGTGTGTCGCCAACATGTCCACAGCCTGGATGTGCCTACCTCATCTTTGTGTGTCGCCAACATGTCCACAGCCTGGATGTGCCTACGTCATCTTTGAGTGTCGCCAACATGTCCACAGCCTGGATGTGCCTACCTCATCTTTGTGTGTCACCAACATGTCCACAGCCTGGATGTGCCTACGTCATCTTTGAGTGTCGCCAACATGTCCACAGCCTGGATGTGCCTACCTCATCTTTGTGTGTCGCCAACATGTCCACAGCCTGGATGTGCCTACCTCATCTTTGTGTGTCGCCAACATGTCCACAGCCTGGATGTGACTACCTCATTTTTGTGTGTCGCCAACATGTCCACAGCCTGGATGTGCCTACCTCATCTTTGTGTGTCACCAACATGTCCACAGCCTGGATGTGCCTACGTCATCTTTGAGTGTCGCCAACATGTCCACAGCCTGGATGTGCCTACCTCATCTTTGTGTGTCGCCAACATGTCCACAGCCTGGATGTGACTACCTCATTTTTGTGTGTCGCCAACAAGTCCACAGCCTGGATGTGACTACCTCATTTTTGTGTGTCGCCAACATGTCCACAGCCTGGATGTGCCTACGTCATCTTTGTGTGTCGCCAAGATGTCCACAGCCTGGATGTGCCTACGTCATCTTTGTGTGTCAACAACATGTCTACAGCCCGGATGTGCCTACCTCATCTTTGTGTGTCGCCAACATGTCCACAGCCTGGATGTGCCTACCTCATCTTTGTGTGTCGCCAACATGTCCACAGCTTGGATGTGCCTACCTCATCTTTGTGGGTCGCCAACATGTCCACAGCCTGGATGTGACTACCTCATTTTTGTGTGTCGCCAACATGTCCACAGCCTGGATGTGCCTACGTCATCCTTGTGTGTCGCCAACATGTCCACAGCCTGGATGTGACTACCTCATTTTTGTGTGTCGCCAACATGTCCACAGCCTGGATGTGACTACCTCATTTTTGTGTGTCGCCAACATGTCCACAGCCTGGATGTGACTACCTCATCTTTGTGTGTCGCCAACATGTCCACAGCCTGGATGTGACTACCTCATTTTTGTGTGTCGCCAACATGTCCACAGCCTGGATGTGACTACCTCATTTTTGTGTGTCGCCAACATGTCCACAGCCTGGATGTGACTACCTCATTTTTGTGTGTCGCCAAGATGTCCACAGCCTGGATGTGACTACCTCATTTTTGTGTGTCGCCAACATGTCCACAGCCTGGATGTGCCTACGTCATCTTTGTGTGTCGACAACATGTCCACAGCCTGGATGTGCCTACCTCATCTTTGTGTGTCGCCAACATGTCCACAGCCTGGATGTGACTACCTCATTTTTGTGTGTCGCCAACATGTCCACAGCCTGGATGTGCCTACGTCATCTTTGTGTGTCGCCAAGATGTCCACAGCCTGGATGTGCCTACGTCATCTTTGTGTGTCGACAACATGTCTACAGCCCAGATGTGCCTATGTCATCTTTGAGCGTCGCCAACATGTCCACAGCCTGGATGTGCCTACCTCATCTTTGTGTGTCGCCAACATGTCCACAGCCTGGATGTGCCTACCTCATCTTTGTGTGTCGCCAACATGTCCACAGCCTGGATGTGCCTACCTCATCTTTGTGGGTCGCCAACATGTCCACAGCCTGGATGTGACTACCTCATTTTTGTGTGTCGCCAACATGTCCACAGCCTGGATGTGACTACCTCATTTTTGTGTGTCGCCAACATGTCCACAGCCTGGATGTGACTACCTCATCTTTGTGTGTCGCCAACATGTCCACAGCCTGGATGTGACTACCTCATTTTTGTGTGTCGCCAACATGTCCACAGCCTGGATGTGACTACCTCATTTTTGTGTGTCGCCAACATGTCCACAGCCTGGATGTGACTACCTCATTTTTGTGTGTCGCCAACATGTCCACAGCCTGGATGTGACTACCTCATTTTTGTGTGTCGCCAACATGTCCACAGCCTGGATGTGACTACCTCATTTTTGTGTGTCGCCAACATGTCCACAGCCTGGATGTGCCTACCTCATCTTTGTGTGTCGCCAACATGTCCACAGCCTGGATGTGACTACCTCATTTTTGTGTGTCGCCAACATGTCCACAGCCTGGATGTGACTACCTCATTTTTGTGTGTCGCCAACATGTCTAAAGCCTGGATGTGCCTACGTCATCTTTGTGTGTCGCCAACATGTCCACAGCCTGGATGTGCCTACCTCATCTTTGTGTGTCGCCAACATGTCCACAGCCTGGATGTGACTACCTCATCTTTGTGTGTCGCCAACATGTCCACAGCCTGGATGTGACTACCTCATTTTTGTGTGTCGCCAACATGTCTAAAGCCTGGATGTGCCTACGTCATCTTTGTGTGTCGCCAACATGTCCACAGCCTGGATGTGCCTACCTCATCTTTGTGTGTCGCCAACATGTCTACAGCCTGGATGTGCCTACGTCATCTTTGTGTGTCGCCAACATGTCCACAGCCTGGACATGCCTACCTCATCTTTGTGTGTCGGCAACATGTCCACAGCCTGGATGTGCCTACCTCATCTTTGTGTGTCGGCAACATGTCCACAGCCTGGATGTGCCTACCTCATCTTTGTGTGTCACCAAGATGTCCACAGCCTGGATGTGACTACCTCATTTTTGTGTGTCAATAACATGTCCACAGCCTGGATGTGCCTACCTCATCTTTGTGTGTCGCCAACATGTCTACAGCCTGGATGTGCCTACGTCATCTTTGTGTGTCGCCAACATGTCCACAGCCTGGACATGCCTACCTCATCTTTGTGTGTCGGCAACATGTCCACAGCCTGGATGTGCCTACCTCATCTTTGTGTGTCGCCAACATGTCCACAGCCTGGATGTGCCTACGTCATCTTTGAGTGTCGCCAACATGTCCACAGCCTGGATGTGCCTACCTCATCTTTGTGTGTCGCCAACATGTCCACAGCCTGGATGTGCCTACCTCATCTTTGTGTGTCGCCAACATGTCCACAGCCTGGATGTGCCTACGTCATCTTTGAGTGTCGCCAACATGTCCACAGCCTGGATGTGCCTACCTCATCTTTGTGTGTCACCAACATGTCCACAGCCTGGATGTGCCTACGTCATCTTTGAGTGTCGCCAACATGTCCACAGCCTGGATGTGCCTACCTCATCTTTGTGTGTCGCCAACATGTCCACAGCCTGGATGTGCCTACCTCATCTTTGTGTGTCGCCAACATGTCCACAGCCTGGATGTGCCTACCTCATCTTTGTGTGTCGCCAACATGTCCACAGCCTGGATGTGACTACCTCATTTTTGTGTGTCGCCAACAAGTCCACAGCCTGGATGTGACTACCTCATTTTTGTGTGTCGCCAACATGTCCACAGCCTGGATGTGCCTACCTCATCTTTGTGTGTCGCCAACATGTCCACAGCCTGGATGTGACTACCTCATTTTTGTGTGTCGCCAACAAGTCCACAGCCTGGATGTGACTACCTCATTTTTGTGTGTCGCCAACATGTCCACAGCCTGGATGTGCCTACGTCATCTTTGTGTGTCGCCAAGATGTCCACAGCCTGGATGTGCCTATGTCATCTTTGTGTGTCAACAACATGTCTACAGCCCGGATGTGCCTACCTCATCTTTGTGTGTCGCCAACATGTCCACAGCCTGGATGTGCCTACCTCATCTTTGTGTGTCGCCAACATGTCCACAGCTTGGATGTGCCTACCTCATCTTTGTGGGTCGCCAACATGTCCACAGCCTGGATGTGACTACCTCATTTTTGTGTGTCGCCAACATGTCCACAGCCTGGATGTGCCTACGTCATCTTTGTGTGTCGCCAACATGTCCACAGCCTGGATGTGACTACCTCATTTTTGTGTGTCGCCAACATGTCCACAGCCTGGATGTGACTACCTCATTTTTGTGTGTCGCCAACATGTCCACAGCCTGGATGTGACTACCTCATCTTTGTGTGTCGCCAACATGTCCACAGCCTGGATGTGACTACCTCATTTTTGTGTGTCGCCAACATGTCCACAGCCTGGATGTGACTACCTCATTTTTGTGTGTCGCCAACATGTCCACAGCCTGGATGTGACTACCTCATTTTTGTGTGTCGCCAACATGTCCACAGCCTGGATGTGACTACCTCATTTTTGTGTGTCGCCAACATGTCCACAGCCTGGATGTGACTACCTCATCTTTGTGTGTCGCCAACATGTCCACAGCCTGGATGTGACTACCTCATTTTTGTGTGTCGCCAACATGTCCACAGCCTGGATGTGCCTACGTCATCTTTGAGCGTCGCCAAGATGTCCACAGCCTGGATGTGCCTACCTCATCTTTGTGTGTCGCCAACATGTCCACAGCCTGGATGTGCCTACGTCATCTTTGTGTGTCGCCAAGATGTCCACAGCCTGGATGTGCCTACCTCATCTTTGTGTGTCGCCAACATGTCCACAGCCTGGATGTGCCTACCTCATCTTTGTGTGTCGCCAAGATGTCCACAGCCTGGATGTGCCTACCTCATCTTTGTGTGTCGCCAACATGTCCACAGCCTGGATGTGCCTACCTCATCTTTGTGTGTCGCCAACATGTCCACAGCCTGGATGTGCCTACGTCATCTTTGAGCGTCGCCAACATGTCCACAGCCTGGATGTGCCTACCTCATCTTTGTGTGTCGCCAACATGTCCACAGCCTGGATGTGCCTGCGTCATCTTTGTGTGTCGCCAACATGTCCACAGCCTGGATGTGCCTACGTCATCTTTGTGTGTCGCCAACATGTCCACAGCCTGGATGTGACTACCTCATTTTTGTGTGTCGCCAACATGTCCACAGCCTGGATGTGCCTACGTCATCTTTGTGTGTCGCCAACATGTCTAAAGCCTGGATGTGCCTACGTCATCTTTGTGTGTCGCCAACATGTCCACAGCCTGGATGTGACTACCTCATTTTTGTGTGTCGCCAACATGTCCACAGCCTGGATGTGACTACCTCATTTTTGTGTGTCGCCAACATGTCTAAAGCCTGGATGTGCCTACGTCATCTTTGTGTGTCGCCAACATGTCCACAGCCTGGATGTGCCTACGTCATCTTTGTGTGTCGCCAACATGTCCACAGCCTGGATATGCCTACCTCATCTTTGTGTGTCGGCAACATGTCTAAAGCCTGGATGTGCCTACGTCATCTTTGTGTGTCGCCAACATGTCCACAGCCTGGATGTGCCTACCTCATCTTTGTGTGTCGGCAACATGTCTAAAGCCTGGATGTGCCTACGTCATCTTTGTGTGTCGCCAACATGTCCACAGCCTGGATATGCCTACCTCATCTTTGTGTGTCGGCAACATGTCCACAGCCTGGATGTGCCTACGTCATCTTTGTGTGTCGCCAACATGTCCACAGCCTGGATGTGCCTACCTCATCTTTGTGTGTCGCCAACATGTCCACAGCCTGGATATGCCTACCTCATCTTTGTGTGTCGGCAACATGTCCACAGCCTGGATGTGACTACCTCATTTTTGTGTGTCGCCAACATGTCCACAGCCTGGATGTGCCTACCTCATTTTTGTGTGTCGACAACATGTCCACAGCCTGGATGTGCCTACCTCATCTTTGTGTGTCGCCAACATGTCCACAGCCTGGATGTGCCTACCTCATCTTTGTGTGTCGCCAACATGTCCACAGCCTGGATGTGCCTACGTCATCTTTGTGTGTCGCCAACATGTCCACAGCCTGGATGTGCCTACGTCATCTTTGTGTGTCGCCAACATGTCCACAGCCTGGATGTGACTACCTCATTTTTGTGTGTCGCCAACATGTCCACAGCCTGGATGTGCCTACGTCATCTTTGTGTGTCGCCAAGATGTCCACAGCCTGGATGTGCCTACCTCATCTTTGTGTGTCGCCAACATGTCCACAGCCTGGATGTGCCTACGTCATCTTTGTGTGTCGCCAACATGTCCACAGCCTGGATGTGCCTACGTCATCTTTGTGTGTCGCCAAGATGTCCACAGCCTGGATGTGCCTACCTCATCTTTGTGTGTCGCCAACATGTCCACAGCCTGGATGTGCCTGCGTCATCTTTGAGCGTCGCCAACATGTCCACAGCCTGGATGTGCCTACCTCATCTTTGTGTGTCGCCAACATGTCCACAGCCTGGATGTGCCTACGTCATCTTTGTGTGTCGCCAACATGTCTAAAGCCTGGATGTGCCTACGTCATCTTTGAGTGTCGCCAACATGTCCACAGCCTGGATGTGACTACCTCATCTTTGTGTGTCGCCAACATGTCCACAGCCTGGATGTGCCTACGTCATCTTTGTGTGTCGCCAACATGTCTAAAGCCTGGATGTGCCTACGTCATCTTTGAGCGTCGCCAACATGTCCACAGCCCGGATGTGCCTACCTCATCTTTGTGTGTCGCCAACATGTCCACAGCCTGGATGTGCCTACGTCATCTTTGTGTGTCGCCAACATGTCTAAAGCCTGGATGTGCCTACGTCATCTTTGAGCGTCGCCAACATGTCCACAGCCCGGATGTGCCTACCTCATTTTTGTGTGTCGCCAACATGTCCACAGCCTGGATGTGCCTACGTCATCTTTGTGTGTCGCCAACATGTCCACAGCCTGGATGTGCCTACCTCATCTTTGTGTGTCGGCAACATGTCCACAGCCTGGATGTGACTACCTCATCTTTGTGTGTCGCCAACATGTCCACAGCCTGGATGTGCCTACCTCATTTTTGTGTGTCGCCAACATGTCCACAACCTGGATGTGCCTACGTCATCTTTGTGTGTCGCCAACATGTCCACAGCCTGGATGTGACTACCTCATCTTTGTGTGTCGCCAAGATGT
Source organism: Entelurus aequoreus (assembly GCF_033978785.1). Taxonomy (NCBI): domain Eukaryota; kingdom Metazoa; phylum Chordata; class Actinopteri; order Syngnathiformes; family Syngnathidae; genus Entelurus; species Entelurus aequoreus. The sequence continues at coordinate 61,037,490 of NC_084731.1, forward strand.
CCACAGCCTGGATGTGCCTACGTCATCTTTGTGTGTCGACAACATGTCCACAGCCTGGATGTGCCTACCTCATCTTTGTGTGTCGACAACATGTCCACAGCCTGGATGTGACTACCTCATTTTTGTGTGTCGCCAACATGTCTAAAGCCTGGATGTGCCTACGTCATCTTTGTGTGTCGCCAACATGTCCACAGCCTGGATGTGACTACGTCATCTTTGTGTGTCGACAACATGTCCACAGCCTGGATGTGCCTACCTCATCTTTGTGTGTCGCCAACATGTCCACAGCCTGGATGTGCCTACCTCATCTTTGTGTGTCGACAACATGTCCACAGCCTGGATGTGCCTACCTCATCTTTGTGTGTCGCCAACATGTCCACAGCCTGGATGTGCCTACCTCATCTTTGTGGGTCGCCAACATGTCCACAGCCTGGATGTGACTACCTCATCTTTGTGGGTCGCCAACATGTCCACAGCCTGGATGTGACTACCTCATTTTTGTGTGTCGCCAACATGTCCACAGCCTGGATGTGACTACCTCATCTTTGTGTGTCGCCAACATGTCCACAGCCTGGATGTGACTACCTCATTTTTGTGTGTCGCCAACATGTCCACAGCCTGGATGTGACTACCTCATTTTTGTGTGTCGCCAACATGTCCACAGCCTGGATGTGCCTACCTCATCTTTGTGTGTCGCCAACATGTCCACAGCCTGGATGTGACTACCTCATTTTTGTGTGTCGCCAACATGTCCACAACCTGGATGTGACTACCTCATTTTTGTGTGTCGCCAACATGTCCACAGCCTGGATGTGACTACCTCATTTTTGTGTGTCGCCAACATGTCCACAGCCTGGATGTGCCTACCTCATCTTTGTGTGTCGCCAACATGTCCACAGCCTGGATGTGACTACCTCATTTTTGTGTGTCGCCAACATGTCCACAGCCTGGATGTGACTACCTCATTTTTGTGTGTCGCCAACATGTCCACAGCCTGGATGTGACTACCTCATCTTTGTGTGTCGCCAACATGTCCACAGCCTGGATGTGACTACCTCATCTTTGTGTGTCGCCAACATGTCCACAGCCTGGATGTGCCTACCTCATCTTTGTGTGTCGCCAACATGTCCACAGCCTGGATGTGACTACCTCATTTTTGTGTGTCGCCAACATGTCCACAGCCTGGATGTGCCTACCTCATCTTTGTGTGTCGCCAACATGTCCACAGCCTGGATGTGACTACCTCATTTTTGTGTGTCGCCAACATGTCCACAGCCTGGATGTGACTACCTCATTTTTGTGTGTCGCCAACATGTCTAAAGCCTGGATGTGCCTACGTCATCTTTGTGTGTCGACAACATGTCCACAGCCTGGATGTGCCTACGTCATCTTTGTGTGTCGACAACATGTCCACAGCCTGGATGTGCCTACGTCATCTTTGTGTGTCGACAACATGTCTACAGCCTGGATGTGCCTACGTCATCTTTGTGTGTCGGCAACATGTCCACAGCCTGGATGTGCCTACCTCATCTTTGTGTGTCACCAAGATGTCCACAGCCTGGATGTGACTACCTCATTTTTGTGTGTCAACAACATGTCCACAGCCTGGATGTGCCTACCTCATCTTTGTGTGTCGGCAACATGTCCACAGCCTGGATGTGCCTACCTCATCTTTGTGTGTCACCAAGATGTCCACAGCCTGGATGTGACTACCTCATTTTTGTGTGTCGCCAACATGTCCACAGCCTGGATGTGCCTACCTCATCTTTGTGTGTCACCAACATGTCCACAGCCTGGATGTGCCTACGTCATCTTTGAGTGTCGCCAACATGTCCACAGCCTGGATGTGCCTACCTCATCTTTGTGTGTCGCCAACATGTCCACAGCCTGGATGTGACTACCTCATTTTTGTGTGTCGCCAACATGTCCACAGCCTGGATGTGCCTACCTCATCTTTGTGTGTCGCCAACATGTCCACAGCCTGGATGTGACTACCTCATTTTTGTGTGTCGCCAACATGTCCACAGCCTGGATGTGACTACCTCATTTTTGTGTGTCGCCAACATGTCCACAGCCTGGATGTGCCTACGTCATCTTTGTGTGTCGACAACATGTCTACAGCCCGGATGTGCCTACCTCATCTTTGTGTGTCGCCAACATGTCCACAGCCTGGATGTGCCTACCTCATCTTTGTGTGTCGCCAACATGTCCACAGCCTGGATGTGCCTACCTCATCTTTGTGTGTCGCCAACATGTCCACAGCCTGGATGTGACTACCTCATTTTTGTGTGTCGCCAACATGTCCACAGCCTGGATGTGCCTACCTCATCTTTGTGTGTCGCCAACATGTCCACAGCCTGGATGTGACTACCTCATTTTTGTGTGTCGCCAACATGTCCACAGCCTGGATGTGACTACCTCATTTTTGTGTGTCGCCAACATGTCCACAGCCTGGATGTGACTACCTCATTTTTGTGTGTCGCCAACATGTCCACAGCCTGGATGTGCCTACCTCATCTTTGTGTGTCGCCAACATGTCCACAGCCTGGATGTGCCTACCTCATCTTTGTGTGTCGCCAACATGTCCACAGCCTGGATGTGCCTACCTCATCTTTGTGGGTCGCCAACATGTCCACAGCCTGGATGTGACTACCTCATTTTTGTGTGTCGCCAACATGTCCACAGCCTGGATGTGACTACCTCATTTTTGTGTGTCGCCAACATGTCCACAGCCTGGATGTGCCTACCTCATCTTTGTGTGTCGCCAACATGTCCACAGCCTGGATGTGCCTACCTCATCTTTGTGGGTCGCCAACATGTCCACAGCCTGGATGTGACTACCTCATTTTTGTGTGTCGCCAACATGTCCACAGCCTGGATGTGACTACCTCATTTTTGTGTGTCGCCAACATGTCCACAGCCTGGATGTGACTACCTCATCTTTGTGTGTCGCCAACATGTGCACAGCCTGGATGTGACTACCTCATTTTTGTGTGTCGCCAACATGTCCACAGCCTGGATGTGACTACCTCATTTTTGTGTGTCGCCAACATGTCCACAGCCTGGATGTGACTACCTCATTTTTGTGTGTCGCCAACATGTCCACAGCCTGGATGTGACTACCTCTTTTTGTGTGTCGCCAACATGTCCACAGCCTGGATGTGCCTACCTCATCTTTGTGTGTCGCCAACATGTCCACAGCCTGGATGTGACTACCTCATTTTTGTGTGTCGCCAACATGTCCACAGCCTGGATGTGACTACCTCATTTTTGTGTGTCGCCAACATGTCCACAGCCTGGATGTGCCTACGTCATCTTTGTGTGTCGCCAAGATGTCCACAGCCTGGATGTGCCTACCTCATCTTTGTGTGTCGCCAACATGTCCACAGCCTGGATGTGCCTACGTCATCTTTGAGCGTCGCCAACATGTCCACAGCCTGGATGTGCCTACCTCATCTTTGTGTGTCGCCAACATGTCCACAGCCTGGATGTGCCTACGTCATCTTTGAGTGTCGCCAACATGTCCACAGCCTGGATGTGACTACCTCATTTTTGTGTGTCGCCAACATGTCCACAGCCTGGATGTGCCTACCTCATCTTTGTGTGTCGCCAACATGTCCACAGCCTGGATGTGACTACCTCATCTTTGTGTGTCACCAACATGTCCACAGCCTGGATGTGCCTACGTCATCTTTGAGCGTCGCCAACATGTCCACAGCCTGGATGTGCCTACCTCATCTTTGTGTGTCGCCAACATGTCCACAGCCTGGATGTGCCTACGTCATCTTTGAGTGTCGCCAACATGTCCACAGCCTGGATGTGCCTACGTCATCTTTGAGCGTCGCCAACATGTCCACAGCCTGGATGTGACTACCTCATTTTTGTGTGTCGCCAACATGTCTAAAGCCTGGATGTGCCTACGTCATCTTTGTGTGTCGCCAACATGTCCACAGCCTGGATGTGCCTACGTAATCTTTGTGTGTCGCCAACATGTCCACAGCCTGGATGTGCCTACGTCATCTTTGTGTGTCGACAACATGTCTACAGCCTGGATGTGCCTACGTCATCTTTGTGTGTCGCCAACATGTCCACAGCCTGGATGTGCCTACCTCATTTTTGTGTGTCGCCAACATGTCCACAGCCTGGATGTGACTACCTCATTTTTGTGTGTCGCCAACATGTCCACAGCCTGGATGTGACTACCTCATCTTTGTGTGTCGCCAACATGTCCACAGCCTGGATGTGCCTACGTCATCTTTGTGTGTCGACAACATGTCTACAGCCTGGATGTGCCTACGTCATCTTTGTGTGTCGACAACATGTCCACAGCCTGGATGTGCCTACCTCATTTTTGTGTGTCGCCAACATGTCCACAGCCTGGATGTGACTACCTCATTTTTGTGTGTCGCCAACATGTCCACAGCCTGGATGTGACTACCTCATCTTTGTGTGTCGCCAAGTTGTCCACAGCCTGGATGTGACTACCTCATTTTTGTGTGTCGCCAACATGTCCACAGCCTGGATGTGACTACCTCATTTTTGTGTGTCGCCAACATGTCCACAGCCTGGATGTGACTACCTCATTTTTGTGTGTCGCCAACATGTCCACAGCCTGGATGTGACTACCTCATCTTTGTGTGTCGCCAACATGTCCACAGCCTGGATGTGACTACCTCATTTTTGTGTGTCGCCAACATGTCTAAAGCCTGGATGTGCCTACGTCATCTTTGTGTGTCGCCAACATGTCCACAGCCTGGATGTGCCTACCTCATCTTTGTGTGTCGCCAACATGTCCACAGCCTGGATGTGACTACCTCATTTTTGTGTGTCGCCAACATGTCTAAAGCCTGGATGTGCCTACGTCATCTTTGTGTGTCGCCAACATGTCCACAGCCTGGATGTGCCTACGTCATCTTTGTGTGTCGCCAACATGTCCACAGCCTGGATATGCCTACCTCATCTTTGTGTGTCGGCAACATGTCCACAGCCTGGATGTGCCTACCTCATCTTTGTGTGTCACCAAGATGTCCACAGCCTGGATGTGACTACCTCATTTTTGTGTGTCAACAACATGTCCACAGCCTGGATGTGCCTACCTCATCTTTGTGTGTCGCCAACATGTCCACAGCCTGGATGTGCCTACGTCATCTTTGAGTGTCGCCAACATGTCCACAGCCTGGATGTGCCTACGTCATCTTTGAGTGTCGCCAACATGTCCACAGCCTGGATGTGACTACCTCATCTTTGTGTGTCGCCAACATGTCCACAGCCTGGATGTGCCTACGTCATCTTTGAGCGTCGCCAACATGTCCACAGCCTGGATGTGCCTACCTCATCTTTGTGTGTCACCAACATGTCCACAGCCTGGATGTGCCTACGTCATCTTTGAGTGTCGCCAACATGTCCACAGCCTGGATGTGCCTACCTCATCTTTGTGTGTCACCAACATGTCCACAGCCTGGATGTGCCTACGTCATCTTTGTGTGTCGCCAACATGTCCACAGCCTGGATGTGACTACCTCATTTTTGTGTGTCGCCAACATGTCCACAGCCTGGATGTGACTACCTCATTTTTGTGTGTCGCCAACATGTCCACAGCCTGGATGTGACTACCTCATCTTTGTGTGTCGCCAACATGTCCACAGCCTGGATGTGACTACCTCATCTTTGTGTGTCGCCAACATGTCCACAGCCTGGATGTGACTACCTCATTTTTGTGTGTCGCCAACATGTCCACAGCCTGGATGTGACTACCTCATCTTTGTGTGTCGCCAAGATGTCCACAGCCTGGATGTGACTACCTCATTTTTGTGTGTCGCCAACATGTCCACAGCCTGGATGTGACTACCTCATCTTTGTGTGTCGCCAACATGTCCACAGCCTGGATGTGCCTACGTCATCTTTGAGTGTCGCCAACATGTCCACAGCCTGGATGTGCCTACCTCATCTTTGAGCGTCGCCAACATGTCCACAGCCTGGATGTGCCTACCTCATCTTTGTGTGTCGCCAACATGTCCACAGCCTGGATGTGCCTACGTCATCTTTGTGTGTCGCCAACATGTCCACAGCCTGGATGTGCCTACGTCATCTTTGTGTGTCGACAACATGTCCACAGCCTGGATGTGCCTACCTCATCTTTGTGTGTCGCCAACATGTCCACAGCCTGGATGTGACTACCTCATTTTTGTGTGTCGCCAACATGTCCACAGCCTGGATGTGACTACCTCATTTTTGTGTGTCGCCAACATGTCCACAGCCTGGATGTGACTACCTCATCTTTGTGTGTCGCCAAGATGTCCACAGCCTGGATGTGCCTACGTCATCTTTGTGTGTCGACAACATGTCCACAGCCTGGATGTGCCTACCTCATCTTTGTGTGTCGACAACATGTCCACAGCCTGGATGTGACTACCTCATTTTTGTGTGTCGCCAACATGTCCACAGCCTGGATGTGACTACCTCATCTTTGTGTGTCGACAACATGTCCACAGCCTGGATGTGCCTACGTAATCTTTGTGTGTCGACAACATGTCCACAGCCTGGATGTGCCTACGTAATCTTTGTGTGTCGACAACATGTCCACAGCCTGGATGTGACTACCTCATCTTTGTGTGTCGACAACATGTCCACAGCCTGGATGTGCCTACGTAATCTTTGTGTGTCGCCAACATGTCCACAGCCTGGATGTGACTACCTCATCTTTGTGTGTCGACAACATGTCCACAGCCTGGATGTGCCTACGTAATCTTTGTGTGTCGACAACATGTCCACAGCCTGGATGTGCCTACCTCATCTTTGTGTGTCGCCAACATGTCCACAGCCTGGATGTGACTACCTCATTTTTGTGTGTCGCCAACATGTCCACAGCCTGGATGTGCCTACGTCATCTTTGTGTGTCGCCAAGATGTCCACAGCCTGGATGTGACTACCTCATTTTTGTGTGTCGCCAACATGTCCACAGCCTGGATGTGCCTACCTCATCTTTGTGTGTCGCCAACATGTCCACAGCCTGGATGTGACTACCTCATTTTTGTGTGTCGCCAACATGTCCACAGCCTGGATGTGACTACCTCATTTTTGTGTGTCGCCAACATGTCCACAGCCTGGATGTGCCTACCTCATCTTTGTGTGTCGCCAACATGTCCACAGCCTGGATGTGACTACCTCATCTTTGTGTGTCGCCAACATGTCCACAGCCTGGATGTGACTACCTCATTTTTGTGTGTCGCCAACATGTCCACAGCCTGGATGTGACTACCTCATTTTTGTGTGTCGCCAACATGTCCACAGCCTGGATGTGCCTACCTCATCTTTGTGTGTCGCCAACATGTCCACAGCCTGGATGTGACTACCTCATTTTTGTGTGTCGCCAACATGTCCACAGCCTGGATGTGACTACCTCATTTTTGTGTGTCGCCAACATGTCCACAGCCTGGATGTGCCTACGTCATCTTTGTGTGTCGCCAAGATGTCCACAGCCTGGATGTGCCTACGTCATTTTTGTGTGTCGCCAACATGTCCACAGCCTGGATGTGCCTACCTCATCTTTGTGTGTCGCCAACATGTCCACAGCCTGGATGTGACTACCTCATTTTTGTGTGTCGCCAACATGTCCACAGCCTGGATGTGACTACCTCATTTTTGTGTGTCGCCAACATGTCCACAGCCTGGATGTGACTACCTCATCTTTGTGTGTCGCCAACATGTCCACAGCCTGGATGTGACTACCTCATCTTTGTGTGTCGCCAACATGTCCACAGCCTGGATGTGACTACCTCATTTTTGTGTGTCGCCAACATGTCCACAGCCTGGATGTGACTACCTCATTTTTGTGTGTCGCCAACATGTCCACAGCCTGGATGTGCCTACCTCATCTTTGTGTGTCGCCAACATGTCCACAGCCTGGATGTGACTACCTCATTTTTGTGTGTCGCCAACATGTCCACAGCCTGGATGTGACTACCTCATTTTTGTGTGTCGCCAACATGTCTAAAGCCTGGATGTGCCTACGTCATCTTTGTGTGTCGCCAACATGTCCACAGCCTGGGTGTGACTACCTCATCTTTGTGTGTCGCCAACATGTCCACAGCCTGGGTGTGACTACCTCATCTTTGTGTGTCGCCAACATGTCCACAGCCTGGATGTGCCTACCTCATCTTTGTGTGTCGCCAACATGTCCACAGCCTGGATGTGACTACCTCATTTTTGTGTGTCGCCAACATGTCCACAGCCTGGATGTGACTACCTCATTTTTGTGTGTCGCCAACATGTCTAAAGCCTGGATGTGCCTACGTCATCTTTGTGTGTCGCCAACATGTCCACAGCCTGGGTGTGACTACCTCATCTTTGTGTGTCGCCAACATGTCCACAGCCTGGGTGTGACTACCTCATCTTTGTGTGTCGCCAACATGTCCACAGCCTGGGTGTGACTACCTCATCTTTGTGTGTCGCCAACATGTCCACAGCCTGGGTGTGACTACCTCATCTTTGTGTGTCGCCAACATGTCCACAGCCTGGGTGTGACTACCTCATCTTTGTGTGTCGCCAACATGTCCACAGCCTGGATGTGCCTACCTCATCTTTGTGTGTCGCCAACATGTCCACAGCCTGGGTGTGACTACCTCATCTTTGTGTGTCGCCAACATGTCCACAGCCTGGATGTGACTACCTCATTTTTGTGTGTCGCCAACATGTCTAAAGCCTGGATGTGCCTACGTCATCTTTGTGTGTCGCCAACATGTCCACAGCCTGGATGTGCCTACGTCATCTTTGTGTGTCGCCAACATGTCCACAGCCTGGATGTGCCTACGTCATCTTTGTGTGTCGACAACATGTCCACAGCCTGGATGTGCCTACCTCATCTTTGTGTGTCACCAAGATGTCCACAGCCTGGATGTGACTACCTCATTTTTGTGTGTCAACAACATGTCCACAGCCTGGATGTGCCTACCTCATCTTTGTGTGTCGGCAACATGTCCACAGCCTGGATGTGCCTACCTCATCTTTGTGTGTCACCAAGATGTCCACAGCCTGGATGTGACTACCTCATTTTTGTGTGTCAACAACATGTCCACAGCCTGGATGTGCCTACCTCATCTTTGTGTGTCGCCAACATGTCTACAGCCTGGATGTGCCTACGTCATCTTTGTGTGTCGCCAACATGTCCACAGCCTGGACATGCCTACCTCATCTTTGTGTGTCGGCAACATGTCCACAGCCTGGATGTGCCTACCTCATCTTTGTGTGTCGCCAACATGTCCACAGCCTGGATGTGCCTACGTCATCTTTGAGTGTCGCCAACATGTCCACAGCCTGGATGTGCCTACCTCATCTTTGTGTGTCGCCAACATGTCCACAGCCTGGATGTGCCTACGTCATCTTTGAGTGTCGCCAACATGTCCACAGCCTGGATGTGCCTACCTCATCTTTGTGTGTCGCCAACATGTCTACAGCCTGGATGTGCCTACCTCATCTTTGTGTGTCACCAACATGTCCACAGCCTGGATGTGCCTACGTCATCTTTGAGTGTCGCCAACATGTCCACAGCCTGGATGTGCCTACCTCATCTTTGTGTGTCGCCAACATGTCCACAGCCTGGATGTGCCTACCTCATCTTTGTGTGTCGCCAACATGTCCACAGCCTGGATGTGACTACCTCATTTTTGTGTGTCGCCAACATGTCCACAGCCTGGATGTGCCTACCTCATCTTTGTGTGTCACCAACATGTCCACAGCCTGGATGTGCCTACGTCATCTTTGAGTGTCGCCAACATGTCCACAGCCTGGATGTGCCTACCTCATCTTTGTGTGTCGCCAACATGTCCACAGCCTGGATGTGACTACCTCATTTTTGTGTGTCGCCAACATGTCCACAGCCTGGATGTGCCTACCTCATCTTTGTGTGTCGCCAACATGTCCACAGCCTGGATGTGACTACCTCATTTTTGTGTGTCGCCAACAAGTCCACAGCCTGGATGTGACTACCTCATTTTTGTGTGTCGCCAACATGTCCACAGCCTGGATGTGCCTACGTCATCTTTGTGTGTCGCCAAGATGTCCACAGCCTGGATGTGCCTACGTCATCTTTGTGTGTCAACAACATGTCTACAGCCCGGATGTGCCTACCTCATCTTTGTGTGTCGCCAACATGTCCACAGCCTGGATGTGCCTACCTCATCTTTGTGTGTCGCCAACATGTCCACAGCCTGGATGTGCCTACCTCATCTTTGTGTGTCGCCAACATGTCCACAGCTTGGATGTGCCTACCTCATCTTTGTGGGTCGCCAACATGTCCACAGCCTGGATGTGACTACCTCATTTTTGTGTGTCGCCAACATGTCCACAGCCTGGATGTGACTACCTCATTTTTGTGTGTCGCCAACATGTCCACAGCCTGGATGTGACTACCTCATTTTTGTGTGTCGCCAACATGTCCACAGCCTGGATGTGACTACCTCATCTTTGTGTGTCGCCAACATGTCCACAGCCTGGATGTGACTACCTCATTTTTGTGTGTCGCCAACATGTCCACAGCCTGGATGTGACTACCTCATTTTTGTGTGTCGCCAACATGTCCACAGCCTGGATGTGACTACCTCATTTTTGTGTGTCGCCAACATGTCCACAGCCTGGATGTGACTACCTCATTTTTGTGTGTCGCCAACATGTCCACAGCCTGGATGTGCCTACCTCATCTTTGTGTGTCGCCAACATGTCCACAGCCTGGATGTGACTACCTCATTTTTGTGTGTCGCCAACATGTCCACAGCCTGGATGTGCCTACGTCATCTTTGTGTGTCGCCAAGATGTCCACAGCCTGGATGTGCCTACCTCATCTTTGTGTGTCGCCAACATGTCCACAGCCTGGATGTGCCTACCTCATCTTTGTGTGTCGCCAACATGTCCACAGCCTGGATGTGCCTACGTCATCTTTGAGCGTCGCCAACATGTCCACAGCCTGGATGTGCCTACCTCATCTTTGTGTGTCGCCAACATGTCCACAGCCTGGATGTGCCTACGTCATCTTTGAGTGTCGCCAACATGTCCACAGCCTGGATGTGCCTACGTCATCTTTGAGTGTCGCCAACATGTCCACAGCCTGGATGTGCCTACGTCATCTTTGTGTGTCGCCAACATGTCCACAGCCTGGATGTGCCTACGTCATCTTTGTGTGTCGCCAACATGTCCACAGCCTGGATATGCCTACCTCATCTTTGTGTGTCGGCAACATGTCTAAAGCCTGGATGTGCCTACGTCATCTTTGTGTGTCGCCAACATGTCCACAGCCTGAATGTGCCTACCTCATCTTTGTGTGTCGGCAACATGTCTAAAGCCTGGATGTGCCTACGTCATCTTTGTGTGTCGCCAACATGTCCACAGCCTGGATATGCCTACCTCATCTTTGTGTGTCGGCAACATGTCCACAGCCTGGATGTGCCTACGTCATCTTTGTGTGTCGCCAACATGTCCACAGCCTGGATGTGCCTACCTCATCTTTGTGTGTCGCCAACATGTCCACAGCCTGGATATGCCTACCTCATCTTTGTGTGTCGCCAACATGTCCACAGCCTGGATGTGACTACCTCATTTTTGTGTGTCGCCAACATGTCCACAGCCTGGATGTGCCTACCTCATTTTTGTGTGTCGACAACATGTCCACAGCCTGGATGTGCCTACCTCATCTTTGTGTGTCGCCAACATGTCCACAGCCTGGATGTGACTACCTCATTTTTGTGTGTCGCCAACATGTCCACAGCCTGGATGTGCCTACGTCATCTTTGTGTGTCGCCAACATGTCCACAGCCTGGATGTGCCTACGTCATCTTTGTGTGTCGCCAACATGTCCACAGCCTGGATGTGCCTACGTCATCTTTGTGTGTCGCCAACATGTCCACAGCCTGGATGTGACTACCTCATTTTTGTGTGTCGCCAACATGTCTAAAGCCTGGATGTGCCTACCTCATTTTTGTGTGTCGCCAACATGTCTAAAGCCTGGATGTGCCTACGCCATCTTTGTGTGTCGCCAACATGTCCACAGCCTGGATGTGCCTACGTCATCTTTGTGTGTCGCCAACATGTCCACAGCCTGGATGTGACTACCTCATTTTTGTGTGTCGCCAACATGTCTAAAGCCTGGATGTGCCTACCTCATTTTTGTGTGTCGCCAACATGTCTAAAGCCTGGATGTGCCTGCGTCATCTTTGAGCGTCGCCAACATGTCCACAGCCTGGATGTGCCTACCTCATCTTTGTGTGTCGCCAACATGTCCACAGCCTGGATGTGCCTACCTCATCTTTGTGTGTCGCCAACATGTCCACAGCCTGGATGTGCCTGCGTCATCTTTGAGCGTCGCCAACATGTCCACAGCCTGGATGTGCCTACCTCATCTTTGTGTGTCGCCAACATGTCCACAGCCTGGATGTGCCTACCTCATCTTTGTGTGTCGCCAACATGTCCACAGCCTGGATGTGCCTGCGTCATCTTTGAGCGTCGCCAACATGTCCACAGCCTGGATGTGCCTACCTCATCTTTGTGTGTCGCCAACATGTCCACAGCCTGGATGTGCCTACGTCATCTTTGTGTGTCGCCAACATGTCCACAGCCTGGATGTGCCTACCTCATCTTTGTGTGTCGCCAACATGTCCACAGCCTGGATGTGCCTACGTCATCTTTGTGTGTCGCCAACATGTCCACAGCCTGGATGTGACTACCTCATTTTTGTGTGTCGCCAACATGTCTAAAGCCTGGATGTGACTACCTCATCTTTGTGTGTCGCCAACATGTCCACAGCCTGGATGTGCCTACGTCATCTTTGAGCGTCGCCAACATGTCCACAGCCCGGATGTGCCTACGTCATCTTTGTGTGTCGCCAACATGTCCACAGCCTGGATGTGCCTACCTCATTTTTGTGTGTCGCCAACATGTCTAAAGCCTGGATGTGACTACCTCATTTTTGTGTGTCGCCAACATGTCCACAGCCTGGATGTGCCTACGTCATCTTTGTGTGTCGCCAACATGTCCACAGCCTGGATGTGCCTACCTCATCTTTGTGTGTCGGCAACATGTCTAAAGCCTGGATGTGCCTACGTCATCTTTGTGTGTCGCCAACATGTCCACAGCCTGGATGTGCCTACCTCATCTTTGTGTGTCGCCAACATGTCCACAGCCTGGATGTGACTACCTCATTTTTGTGTGTCGCCAACATGTCCACAGCCTGGATGTGCCTACCTCATCTTTGTGTGTCGCCAACATGTCCACAGCCTGGATGTGCCTACCTCATCTTTGTGTGTCGCCAACATGTCCACAGCCTGGATGTGCCTACCTCATCTTTGTGGGTCGCCAACATGTCCACAGCCTGGATGTGACTACCTCATTTTTGTGTGTCGCCAACATGTCCACAGCCTGGATGTGACTACCTCATTTTTGTGTGTCGCCAACATGTCCACAGCCTGGATGTGCCTACCTCATCTTTGTGTGTCGCCAACATGTCCACAGCCTGGATGTGCCTACCTCATCTTTGTGGGTCGCCAACATGTCCACAGCCTGGATGTGACTACCTCATTTTTGTGTGTCGCCAACATGTCCACAGCCTGGATGTGACTACCTCATCTTTGTGGGTCGCCAACATGTCCACAGCCTGGATGTGACTACCTCATTTTTGTGTGTCGCCAACATGTCCACAGCCTGGATGTGACTACCTCATCTTTGTGTGTCGCCAACATGTCCACAGCCTGGATGTGACTACCTCATTTTTGTGTGTCGCCAACATGTCCACAGCCTGGATGTGACTACCTCATTTTTGTGTGTCGCCAACATGTCCACAGCCTGGATGTGACTACCTCATTTTTGTGTGTCGCCAACATGTCCACAGCCTGGATGTGACTACCTCATTTTTGTGTGTCGCCAACATGTCCACAGCCTGGATGTGACTACCTCTTTTTGTGTGTCGCCAACATGTCCACAGCCTGGATGTGCCTACCTCATCTTTGTGTGTCGCCAACATGTCCACAGCCTGGATGTGACTACCTCATCTTTGTGTGTCGCCAACATGTCCACAGCCTGGATGTGCCTACGTCATCTTTGAGCGTCGCCAACATGTCCACAGCCTGGATGTGCCTACCTCATCTTTGTGTGTCGCCAACATGTCCACAGCCTGGATGTGCCTACGTCATCTTTGAGTGTCGCCAACATGTCCACAGCCTGGATGTGACTACCTCATTTTTGTGTGTCGCCAACATGTCCACAGCCTGGATGTGCCTACCTCATCTTTGTGTGTCACCAACATGTCCACAGCCTGGATGTGCCTACCTCATCTTTGTGTGTCGCCAACATGTCCACAGCCTGGATGTGACTACCTCATCTTTGTGTGTCACCAACATGTCCACAGCCTGGATGTGCCTACGTCATCTTTGAGCGTCGCCAACATGTCCACAGCCTGGATGTGCCTACCTCATCTTTGTGTGTCGCCAACATGTCCACAGCCTGGATGTGCCTACGTCATCTTTGAGTGTCGCCAACATGTCCACAGCCTGGATGTGCCTACCTCATTTTTGTGTGTCGCCAACATGTCTAAAGCCTGGATGTGCCTACGTCATCTTTGTGTGTCGCCAACATGTCCACAGCCTGGATGTGCCTACGTAATCTTTGTGTGTCGCCAACATGTCCACAGCCTGGATGTGACTACCTCATTTTTGTGTGTCGCCAACATGTCTAAAGCCTGGATGTGCCTACGTCATCTTTGTGTGTCGCCAACATGTCCACAGCCTGGATGTGACTACCTCATTTTTGTGTGTCGCCAACATGTCTAAAGCCTGGATGTGCCTACGTCATCTTTGTGTGTCGCCAACATGTCCACAGCCTGGATGTGCCTACGTCATCTTTGTGTGTCGACAACATGTCCACAGCCTGGATGTGCCTACGTCATCTTTGTGTGTCGACAACATGTCCACAGCCTGGATATGCCTACCTCATCTTTGTGTGTCGGCAACATGTCCACAGCCTGGATGTGCCTACCTCATCTTTGTGTGTCACCAAGATGTCCACAGCCTGGATGTGACTACCTCATTTTTGTGTGTCAACAACATGTCCACAGCCTGGATGTGCCTACCTCATCTTTGTGTGTCACCAACATGTCCACAGCCTGGATGTGCCTACCTCATCTTTGTGTGTCACCAACATGTCCACAGCCTGGATGTGCCTACCTCATCTTTGTGTGTCACCAACATGTCCACAGCCTGGATGTGCCTACCTCATCTTTGTGTGTCACCAACATGTCCACAGCCTGGATGTGCCTACCTCATCTTTGTGTGTCACCAAGATGTCCACAGCCTGGATGTGACTACCTCATTTTTGTGTGTCACCAACATGTCCACAGCCTGGATGTGCCTACCTCATCTTTGAGCGTCGCCAACATGTCCACAGCCTGGATGTGCCTACCTCATCTTTGTGTGTCGCCAACATGTCCACAGCCTGGATGTGCCTACCTCATTTTTGTGTGTCGCCAACATGTCCACAGCCTGGATGTGCCTACGTCATCTTTGTGTGTCGCCAACATGTCCACAGCCTGGATGTGCCTACGTAATCTTTGTGTGTCGCCAACATGTCTACAGCCTGGATGTGCCTACGTCATCTTTGTGTGTCGCCAACATGTCCACAGCCTGGATGTGCCTACCTCATTTTTGTGTGTCGCCAACATGTCCACAGCCTGGATGTGACTACCTCATTTTTGTGTGTCGCCAACATGTCCACAGCCTGGATGTGACTACCTCATTTTTGTGTGTCGCCAACATGTCCACAGCCTGGATGTGACTACCTCATTTTTGTGTGTCGCCAACATGTCCACAGCCTGGATGTGACTACCTCATCTTTGTGTGTCGCCAACATGTCCACAGCCTGGATGTGACTACCTCATTTTTGTGTGTCGCCAACATGTCCACAGCCTGGATGTGACTACCTCATCTTTGTGTGTCGCCAAGATGTCCACAGCCTGGATGTGACTACCTCATTTTTGTGTGTCGCCAACATGTCCACAGCCTGGATGTGACTACCTCATCTTTGTGTGTCGCCAACATGTCCACAGCCTGGATGTGCCTACGTCATCTTTGAGTGTCGCCAACATGTCCACAGCCTGGATGTGACTACCTCATTTTTGTGTGTCGCCAACATGTCCACAGCCTGGATGTGACTACCTCATCTTTGTGTGTCGCCAACATGTCCACAGCCTGGATGTGCCTACCTCATTTTTGTGTGTCGCCAACATGTCCACAGCCTGGATGTGACTACCTCATTTTTGTGTGTCGCCAACATGTCCACAGCCTGGATGTGACTACCTCATCTTTGTGTGTCGCCAAGATGTCCACAGCCTGGATGTGACTACCTCATTTTTGTGTGTCGCCAACATGTCCACAGCCTGGATGTGACTACCTCATCTTTGTGTGTCGCCAACATGTCCACAGCCTGGATGTGCCTACGTCATCTTTGAGTGTCGCCAACATGTCCACAGCCTGGATGTGACTACCTCATTTTTGTGTGTCGCCAACATGTCCACAGCCTGGATGTGACTACGTCATCTTTGTGTGTCGCCAACATGTCCACAGCCTGGATGTGACTACCTCATTTTTGTGTGTCGCCAACATGTCCACAGCCTGGATGTGCCTACCTCATCTTTGAGCGTCGCCAACATGTCCACAGCCTGGATGTGCCTACCTCATCTTTGTGTGTCACCAACATGTCCACAGCCTGGATGTGCCTACGTCATCTTTGAGTGTCGCCAACATGTCCACAGCCTGGATGTGCCTACCTCATCTTTGTGTGTCACCAACATGTCCACAGCCTGGATGTGCCTACGTCATCTTTGTGTGTCGCCAACATGTCCACAGCCTGGATGTGACTACCTCATCTTTGTGTGTCGCCAACATGTCCACAGCCTGGATGTGCCTACGTCATCTTTGAGTGTCGCCAACATGTCCACAGCCTGGATGTGCCTACGTCATCTTTGAGTGTCGCCAACATGTCCACAGCCTGGATGTGCCTACGTCATCTTTGTGTGTCGACAACATGTCCACAGCCTGGATGTGCCTACCTCATCTTTGTGTGTCGCCAACATGTCCACAGCCTGGATGTGACTACCTCATTTTTGTGTGTCGCCAACATGTCCACAGCCTGGATGTGACTACCTCATTTTTGTGTGTCGACAACATGTCTACAGCCCGGATGTGCCTACCTCATCTTTGTGTGTCGCCAACATGTCCACAGCCTGGATGTGCCTACCTCATCTTTGTGTGTCGCCAACATGTCCACAGCCTGGATGTGACTACCTCATTTTTGTGTGTCGCCAACATGTCCACAGCCTGGATGTGACTACCTCATCTTTGTGTGTCGCCAACATGTCCACAGCCTGGATGTGACTACCTCATTTTTGTGTGTCGCCAACATGTCCACAGCCGGGATGTGCCTACCTCATCTTTGTGTGTCGCCAACATGTCCACAGCCTGGATGTGCCTACGTCATCTTTGTGTGTCAACAACATGTCCACAGCCTGGATGTGACTACCTCATTTTTGTGTGTCGCCAACATGTCCACAGCCTGGATGTGACTACCTCATTTTTGTGTGTCGCCAACATGTCCACAGCCTGGATGTGACTACCTCATTTTTGTGTGTCGCCAACATGTCCACAACCTGGATGTGACTACCTCATTTTTGTGTGTCGCCAACATGTCCACAGCCTGGATGTGACTACCTCATTTTTGTGTGTCGCCAACATGTCCACAGCCTGGATGTGCCTACCTCATCTTTGTGTGTCGCCAACATGTCCACAGCCTGGATGTGACTACCTCATTTTTGTGTGTCGCCAACATGTCCACAGCCTGGATGTGACTACCTCATTTTTGTGTGTCGCCAACATGTCTAAAGCCTGGATGTGCCTACGTCATCTTTGTGTGTCGCCAACATGTCCACAGCCTGGATGTGCCTACCTCATCTTTGTGTGTCGCCAACATGTCCACAGCCTGGATGTGACTACCTCATTTTTGTGTGTCGCCAACATGTCCACAGCCTGGATGTGACTACCTCATTTTTGTGTGTCGCCAACATGTCCACAGCCTGGATGTGCCTACGTAATCTTTGTGTGTCGCCAACATGTCCACAGCCTGGATGTGCCTACGTCATCTTTGTGTGTCGACAACATGTCCACAGCCTGGATGTGCCTACCTCATCTTTGTGTGTCACCAAGATGTCCACAGCCTGGATGTGACTACCTCATTTTTGTGTGTCAACAACATGTCCACAGCCTGGATGTGCCTACCTCATCTTTGTGTGTCGGCAACATGTCCACAGCCTGGATGTGCCTACCTCATCTTTGTGTGTCACCAAGATGTCCACAGCCTGGATGTGACTACCTCATTTTTGTGTGTCAACAACATGTCCACAGCCTGGATGTGCCTACCTCATCTTTGTGTGTCGCCAACATGTCTACAGCCTGGATGTGCCTACGTCATCTTTGTGTGTCGCCAACATGTCCACAGCCTGGACATGCCTACCTCATCTTTGTGTGTCGGCAACATGTCCACAGCCTGGATGTGCCTACCTCATCTTTGTGTGTCGCCAACATGTCCACAGCCTGGATGTGCCTACGTCATCTTTGAGTGTCGCCAACATGTCCACAGCCTGGATGTGCCTACCTCATCTTTGTGTGTCGCCAACATGTCCCCAGCCTGGATGTGCCTACCTCATCTTTGTGTGTCGCCAACATGTCCACAGCCTGGATGTGCCTGCGTCATCTTTGAGCGTCGCCAACATGTCCACAGCCTGGATGTGCCTACCTCATCTTTGTGTGTCGCCAACATGTCCACAGCCTGGATGTGCCTACGTCATCTTTGTGTGTCGCCAACATGTCCACAGCCTGGATGTGACTACCTCATTTTTGTGTGTCGCCAACATGTCTAAAGCCTGGATGTGCCTACGTCATCTTTGAGCGTCGCCAACATGTCCACAGCCTGGATGTGCCTACCTCATCTTTGTGTGTCGACAACATGTCTACAGCCCGGATGTGCCTACCTCATTTTTGTGTGTCGCCAACATGTCTAAAGCCTGGATGTGACTACCTCATTTTTGTGTGTCGCCAACATGTCCACAGCCTGGATGTGCCTACGTCATCTTTGTGTGTCGCCAACATGTCCACAGCCTGGATGTGCCTACCTCATCTTTGTGTGTCGGCAACATGTCTAAAGCCTGGATGTGCCTACGTCATCTTTGTGTGTCGCCAACATGTCCACAGCCTGGATGTGCCTACCTCATCTTTGTGTGTCGCCAACATGTCCACAGCCTGGATGTGACTACCTCATCTTTGTGTGTCGCCAACATGTCCACAGCCTGGATGTGCCTACCTCATTTTTGTGTGTCGCCAACATGTCTAAAGCCTGGATGTGCCTACGTCATCTTTGTGTGTCGCCAACATGTCCACAGCCTGGATGTGCCTACCTCATTTTTGTGTGTCGCCAACATGTCCACAGCCTGGATGTGCCTACCTCATTTTTGTGTGTCGCCAACATGTCCACAGCCTGGATGTGACTACCTCATCTTTGTGTGTCGCCAACATGTCCACAGCCTGGATGTGACTACCTCATTTTTGTGTGTCGCCAACATGTCTAAAGCCTGGATGTGCCTACGTCATCTTTGTGTGTCGCCAACATGTCCACAGCCTGGATGTGACTACCTCATTTTTGTGTGTCGCCAACATGTCCACAGCCTGGATGTGCCTACCTCATCTTTGTGGGTCGCCAACATGTCCACAGCCTGGATGTGCCTACCTCATCTTTGTGGGTCGCCAACATGTCCACAGCCTGGATGTGACTACCTCATTTTTGTGTGTCGCCAACATGTCCACAGCCTGGATGTGACTACCTCATTTTTGTGTGTCGCCAACATGTCCACAGCCTGGATGTGACTACCTCATCTTTGTGTGTCGCCAACATGTCCACAGCCTGGATGTGACTACCTCATTTTTGTGTGTCGCCAACATGTCCACAGCCTGGATGTGACTACCTCATTTTTGTGTGTCGCCAACATGTCCACAGCCTGGATGTGACTACCTCATTTTTGTGTGTCGCCAACATGTCCACAGCCTGGATGTGACTACCTCATTTTTGTGTGTCGGCAACATGTCCACAGCCTGGATGTGACTACCTCATCTTTGTGTGTCGCCAACATGTCCACAGCCTGGATGTGACTACCTCATTTTTGTGTGTCGCCAACATGTCCACAGCCTGGATGTGACTACCTCATTTTTGTGTGTCGCCAACATGTCTAAAGCCTGGATGTGCCTACGTCATCTTTGTGTGTCGCCAACATGTCCACAGCCTGGATGTGCCTACGTCATCTTTGTGTGTCGCCAACATGTCCACAGCCTGGATGTGCCTACCTCATCTTTGTGTGTCGCCAACATGTCCACAGCCTGGATGTGACTACCTCATTTTTGTGTGTCGCCAACATGTCCACAGCCTGGATGTGACTACCTCATTTTTGTGTGTCGCCAACATGTCTAAAGCCTGGATGTGCCTACGTCATCTTTGTGTGTCGACAACATGTCTACAGCCTGGATGTGCCTACGTCATCTTTGTGTGTCGGCAACATGTCCACAGCCTGGATGTGCCTACCTCATCTTTGTGTGTCACCAAGATGTCCACAGCCTGGATGTGACTACCTCATTTTTGTGTGTCAACAACATGTCCACAGCCTGGATGTGCCTACCTCATCTTTGTGTGTCGGCAACATGTCCACAGCCTGGATGTGCCTACCTCATCTTTGTGTGTCACCAAGATGTCCACAGCCTGGATGTGACTACCTCATTTTTGTGTGTCGCCAACATGTCCACAGCCTGGATGTGCCTACCTCATCTTTGTGTGTCACCAACATGTCCACAGCCTGGATGTGCCTACGTCATCTTTGAGTGTCGCCAACATGTCCACAGCCTGGATGTGCCTACCTCATCTTTGTGTGTCGCCAACATGTCCACAGCCTGGATGTGACTACCTCATTTTTGTGTGTCGCCAACATGTCCACAGCCTGGATGTGCCTACGTCATCTTTGTGTGTCGAAAACATGTCCACAGCCTGGATGTGCCTACCTCATCTTTGTGTGTCGCCAACATGTCCACAGCCTGGATGTGACTACCTCATTTTTGTGTGTCGCCAACATGTCCACAGCCTGGATGTGACTACCTCATTTTTGTGTGTCGCCAACATGTCCACAGCCTGGATGTGCCTACGTCATCTTTGTGTGTCGCCAAGATGTCCACAGCCTGGATGTGCCTACGTCATCTTTGTGTGTCGACAACATGTCTACAGCCCGGATGTGCCTACCTCATCTTTGTGTGTCGCCAACATGTCCACAGCCTGGATGTGCCTACCTCATCTTTGTGTGTCGCCAACATGTCCACAGCCTGGATGTGCCTACCTCATCTTTGTGTGTCGCCAACATGTCCACAGCCTGGATGTGACTACCTCATTTTTGTGTGTCGCCAACATGTCCACAGCCTGGATGTGCCTACCTCATCTTTGTGTGTCGCCAACATGTCCACAGCCTGGATGTGACTACCTCATTTTTGTGTGTCGCCAACATGTCCACAGCCTGGATGTGACTACCTCATTTTTGTGTGTCGCCAACATGTCCACAGCCTGGATGTGACTACCTCATCTTTGTGTGTCGCCAACATGTCCACAGCCTGGATGTGACTACCTCATTTTTGTGTGTCGCCAACATGTCCACAGCCTGGATGTGACTACCTCATTTTTGTGTGTCGCCAACATGTCCACAGCCTGGATGTGACTACCTCATTTTTGTGTGTCGCCAACATGTCCACAGCCTGGATGTGACTACCTCATTTTTGTGTGTCGCCAACATGTCCACAGCCTGGATGTGCCTACCTCATCTTTGTGTGTCGCCAACATGTCCACAGCCTGGATGTGCCTACCTCATTTTTGTGTGTCGCCAACATGTCCACAGCCTGGATGTGACTACCTCATTTTTGTGTGTCGCCAACATGTCCACAGCCTGGATGTGACTACCTCATTTTTGTGTGTCGCCAACATGTCCACAGCCTGGATGTGACTACCTCATTTTTGTGTGTCGCCAACATGTCCACAGCCTGGATGTGACTACCTCATTTTTGTGTGTCGCCAACATGTCCACAGCCTGGATGTGCCTACGTCATCTTTGAGCGTCGCCAACATGTCCACAGCCTGGATGTGCCTACCTCATCTTTGTGTGTCGCCAACATGTCCACAGCCTGGATATGCCTACCTCATCTTTGTGTGTCGGCAACATGTCCACAGCCTGGATGTGACTACCTCATTTTTGTGTGTCGCCAACATGTCTAAAGCCTGGATGTGCCTACGTCATCTTTGTGTGTCGCCAACATGTCCACAGCCTGGATGTGCCTACCTCATTTTTGTGTGTCGACAACATGTCCACAGCCTGGATGTGCCTACGTCATCTTTGTGTGTCGCCAACATGTCCACAGCCTGGATGTGACTACCTCATTTTTGTGTGTCGCCAACATGTCCACAGCCTGGATGTGCCTACGTCATCTTTGTGTGTCGCCAAGATGTCCACAGCCTGGATGTGCCTACCTCATCTTTGTGTGTCGCCAACATGTCCACAGCCTGGATGTGCCTACGTCATCTTTGAGCGTCGCCAACATGTCCACAGCCTGGATGTGCCTACCTCATCTTTGTGTGTCGCCAACATGTCCACAGCCTGGATGTGCCTACCTCATCTTTGTGTGTCGCCAACATGTCCACAGCCTGGATATGCCTACCTCATCTTTGTGTGTCGGCAACATGTCCACAGCCTGGATGTGACTACCTCATTTTTGTGTGTCGCCAACATGTCTAAAGCCTGGATGTGCCTACGTCATCTTTGTGTGTCGCCAACATGTCCACAGCCTGGATGTGCCTACCTCATTTTTGTGTGTCGACAACATGTCCACAGCCTGGATGTGACTACCTCATTTTTGTGTGTCGCCAACATGTCCACAGCCTGGATGTGCCTACGTCATCTTTGTGTGTCGCCAAGATGTCCACAGCCTGGATGTGCCTACCTCATCTTTGTGTGTCGCCAACATGTCCACAGCCTGGATATGCCTACCTCATCTTTGTGTGTCGGCAACATGTCCACAGCCTGGATGTGACTACCTCATTTTTGTGTGTCGCCAACATGTCCACAGCCTGGATGAGCCTACGTCATCTTTGTGTGTCGCCAAGATGTCCACAGCCTGGATGTGCCTACCTCATCTTTGTGTGTCGCCAACATGTCCACAGCCTGGATGTGCCTAAGTCATCTTTGTGTGTCGCCAACATGTCCACAGCCTGGATGTGACTACCTCATTTTTGTGTGTCGCCAACATGTCCACAGCCTGGATGTGCCTACGTCATCTTTGTGTGTCGCCAACATGTCCACAGCCTGGATGTGCCTACCTCATCTTTGTGTGTCGCCAACATGTCCACAGCCTGGATGTGCCTACCTCATCTTTGTGTGTCGCCAACATGTCCACAGCCTGGATATGCCTACCTCATTTTTGTGTGTCGCCAACATGTCCACAGCCTGGATGTGCCTACGTCATCTTTGTGTGTCGCCAAGATGTCCACAGCCTGGATGTGCCTACCTCATCTTTGTGTGTCGCCAACATGTCCACAGCCTGGATATGCCTACCTCATCTTTGTGTGTCGGCAACATGTCCACAGCCTGGATGTGCCTACCTCATCTTTGTGTGTCGCCAACATGTCCACAGCCTGGATGTGCCTACCTCATCTTTGTGTGTCGCCAACATGTCCACAGCCTGGATATGCCTACCTCATCTTTGTGTGTCGGCAACATGTCCACAGCCTGGATGTGACTACCTCATTTTTGTGTGTCGCCAACATGTCTAAAGCCTGGATGTGCCTACGTCATCTTTGTGTGTCGCCAACATGTCCACAGCCTGGATGTGCCTACCTCATCTTTGTGTGTCGCCAACATGTCCACAGCCTGGATATGCCTACCTCATCTTTGTGTGTCGGCAACATGTCCACAGCCTGGATGTGACTACCTCATTTTTGTGTGTCGACAACATGTCCACAGCCTGGATGTGACTACCTCATTTTTGTGTGTCGCCAACATGTCCACAGCCTGGATGTGCCTACGTCATCTTTGTGTGTCGCCAAGATGTCCACAGCCTGGATGTGCCTACCTCATCTTTGTGTGTCGCCAACATGTCCACAGCCTGGATGTGCCTAAGTCATCTTTGTGTGTCGCCAACATGTCCACAGCCTGGATGTGACTACCTCATTTTTGTGTGTCGCCAACATGTCCACAGCCTGGATGTGCCTACGTCATCTTTGTGTGTCGCCAACATGTCCACAGCCTGGATGTGCCTACGTCATCTTTGTGTGTCGCCAACATGTCCACAGCCTGGATGTGCCTACCTCATTTTTGTGTGTCGCCAACATGTCCACAGCCTGGATGTGACTACCTCATTTTTGTGTGTCGCCAACATGTCCACAGCCTGGATGTGCCTACCTCATCTTTGTGTGTCGCCAACATGTCCACAGCCTGGATGTGACTACCTCATTTTTGTGTGTCGACAACATGTCCACAGCCTGGATGTGCCTACCTCATCTTTGTGTGTCGCCAACATGTCCACAGCCTGGATGTGCCTACCTCATCTTTGTGTGTCGCCAACATGTCCACAGCCTGGATGTGCCTACGTCATCTTTGTGTGTCGACAACATGTCCACAGCCTGGATGTGCCTACCTCATCTTTGTGTGTCGCCAACATGTCCACAGCCTGGATGTGCCTACGTCATCTTTGTGTGTCGCCAAGATGTCCACAGCCTGGATGTGCCTACCTCATCTTTGTGTGTCGCCAACATGTCCACAGCCTGGATATGCCTACGTCATCTTTGTGTGTCGACAACATGTCTACAGCCTGGATGTGCCTACCTCATCTTTGTGTGTCGCCAACATGTCCACAGCCTGGATATGCCTACGTCATCTTTGTGTGTCGCCAACATGTCCACAGCCTGGATGTGCCTACCTCATCTTTGTGTGTCGCCAACATGTCCACAGCCTGGATGTGCCTACCTCATCTTTGTGTGTCGCCAACATGTCCACAGCCTGGATGTGCCTACCTCATCTTTGTGTGTCGCCAACATGTCCACAGCCTGGATATGCCTACGTCATCTTTGTGTGTCGCCAACATGTCCACAGCCTGGATGTGCCTACGTCATCTTTGTGTGTCGCCAACATGTCCACAGCCTGGATATGCCTACCTCATCTTTGTGTGTCGCCAACATGTCCACAGCCTGGATGTGCCTACCTCATCTTTGTGTGTCACCAAGATGTCCACAGCCTGGATGTGACTACCTCATTTTTGTGTGTCAACAACATGTCCACAGCCTGGATGTGCCTACCTCATCTTTGTGTGTCGCCAACATGTCTACAGCCTGGATGTGCCTACGTCATCTTTGTGTGTCGCCAACATGTCCACAGCCTGGATGTGCCTACCTCATCTTTGAGCGTCGCCAACATGTCCACAGCCTGGATGTGCCTACCTCATCTTTGTGTGTCGCCAACATGTCCACAGCCTGGATGTGCCTACCTCATTTTTGTGTGTCGCCAACATGTCCACAGCCTGGATGTGCCTACGTCATCTTTGTGTGTCGCCAACATGTCCACAGCCTGGATGTGCCTACGTAATCTTTGTGTGTCGCCAACATGTCCACAGCCTGGATGTGCCTACGTCATCTTTGTGTGTCGACAACATGTCTACAGCCTGGATGTGCTTACGTCATCTTTGTGTGTCGACAACATGTCCACAGCCTGGATGTGCCTACGTCATCTTTGTGTGTCGCCAACATGTCCACAGCCTGGATGTGCCTACCTCATCTTTGTGTGTCGCCAACATGTCCACAGCCTGGATGTGCCTAGGTCATCTTTGTGTGTCGCCAACATGTCCACAGCCCGGATGTGCCTATGTCATCTTTGTGTGTCGCCAACATGTCCACAGCCTGGATGTGCCTACCTCATCTTTGAGCGTCGCCAACATGTCCACAGCCTGGATGTGCCTACCTCATCTTTGTGTGTCGCCAACATGTCCACAGCCTGGATGTGCCTACCTCATTTTTGTGTGTCGCCAACATGTCCACAGCCTGGATGTGCCTACGTCATCTTTGTGTGTCGCCAACATGTCCACAGCCTGGATGTGCCTACGTCATCTTTGTGTGTCGACAACATGTCTACAGCCTGGATGTGCTTACGTCATCTTTGTGTGTCGACAACATGTCTACAGCCTGGATGTGCCTACGTCATCTTTGTGTGTCGCCAACATGTCCACAGCCTGGATGTGCCTACCTCATCTTTGTGTGTCGCCAACATGTCCACAGCCTAGATGTGCCTACCTCATCTTTGTGAGTCGCCAACATGTCTACAGCCCGGATGTGCCTATGTCATCTTTGTGTGTCGACAACATGTCTACAGCCCGGATGTGCCTATGTCATCTTTGAGCGTCGCCAACATGTCCACAGCCTGGATATGCCTACCTCATCTTTGTGTGTCGCCAACATGTCCACAGCCTGGATGTGCCTACCTCATCTTTGAGTGTCGCCAACATGTCCACAGCCTGGATGTGCCTACGTCATCTTTGAGTGTCGCCAACATGTCCACAGCCTGGATGTGCCTACCTCATCTTTGAGCGTCGCCAACATGTCCACAGCCTGGATGTGCCTACCTCATCTTTGTGTGTCACCAACATGTCCACAGCCTGGATGTGCCTACGTCATCTTTGTGTGTCACCAACATGTCCACAGCCTGGATGTGCCTACCTCATCTTTGTGTGTCGCCAACATGTCCACAGCCTGGATGTGCCTACCTCATCTTTGTGTGTCGCCAACATGTCCACAGCCTGGATGTGCCTACCTCATCTTTGTGTGTCGCCAACATGTCCACAGCCTGGATGTGACTACCTCATTTTTGTGTGCAAACATGTCCACAGCCTGGATGTGCCTACGTCATCTTTGTGTGTCGCCAAGATGTCCACAGCCTGGATGTGCCTACGTCATCTTTGTGTGTCGACAACATGTCCACAGCCTGGATGTGCCTACCTCATCTTTGTGTGTGGACAACATGTCCACAGCCTGGATGTGACTACCTCATTTTTGTGTGTCGCCAACATGTCCACAGCCTGGATGTGCCTACGTCATCTTTGTGTGTCGACAACATGTCCACAGCCTGGATGTGCCTACCTCATCTTTGTGTGTCGCCAACATGTCCACAGCCTGGATGTGACTACCTCATTTTTGTGTGTCGCCAACATGTCCACAGCCTGGATGTGCCTACGTCATCTTTGTGTGTCGCCAAGATGTCCACAGCCTGGATGTGCCTACGTCATCTTTGTGTGTCGACAACATGTCCACAGCCTGGATGTGCCTACCTCATCTTTGTGTGTCGCCAACATGTCCACAGCCTGGATGTGACTACCTCATTTTTGTGTGTCGCCAACATGTCCACAGCCTGGATGTGACTACCTCATTTTTGTGTGTCGCCAACATGTCCACAGCCTGGATGTGCCTACGTCATCTTTGTGTGTCGCCAAGATGTCCACAGCCTGGATGTGCCTACGTCATCTTTGTGTGTCGACAACATGTCCACAGCCTGGATGTGCCTACCTCATCTTTGTGTGTCGCCAACATGTCCACAGCCTGGATGTGACTACCTCATTTTTGTGTGTCGCCAACATGTCCACAGCCTGGATGTGCCTACATCATCTTTGTGTGTCGCCAACATGTCCACAGCCTGGATGTGACTACCTCATTTTTGTGTGTCGCCAACATGTCCACAGCCTGGATGTGCCTACGTCATCTTTGTGTGTCGCCAAGATGTCCACAGCCTGGATGTGCCTACCTCATCTTTGTGTGTCGCCAACATGTCCACAGCCTGGATGTGCCTACCTCATCTTTGTGGGTCGCCAACATGTCCACAGCCTGGATGTGACTACCTCATTTTTGTGTGTCGCCAACATGTCCACAGCCTGGATGTGCCTACCTCATCTTTGTGTGTCGCCAACATGTCCACAGCCTGGATGTGACTACCTCATTTTTGTGTGTCGCCAACATGTCCACAGCCTGGATGTGACTACCTCATTTTTGTGTGTCGCCAACATGTCCACAGCCTGGATGTGACTACCTCATCTTTGTGTGTCGCCAACATGTCCACAGCCTGGATGTGACTACCTCATTTTTGTGTGTCGCCAACATGTCCACAGCCTGGATGTGACTACCTCATTTTTGTGTGTCGCCAACATGTCCACAGCCTGGATGTGACTACCTCATTTTTGTGTGTCGCCAACATGTCCACAGCCTGGATGTGACTACCTCATTTTTGTGTGTCGCCAACATGTCCACAGCCTGGATGTGACTACCTCATTTTTGTGTGTCGCCAACATGTCCACAACCTGGATGTGACTACCTCATTTTTGTGTGTCGCCAACATGTCCACAGCCTGGATGTGACTACCTCATTTTTGTGTGTCGCCAACATGTCCACAGCCTGGATGTGCCTACCTCATCTTTGTGTGTCGCCAACATGTCCACAGCCTGGATGTGACTACCTCATTTTTGTGTGTCGCCAACATGTCCACAGCCTGGATGTGACTACCTCATTTTTGTGTGTCGCCAACATGTCTAAAGCCTGGATGTGCCTACGTCATCTTTGTGTGTCGCCAACATGTCCACAGCCTGGATGTGCCTACCTCATCTTTGTGTGTCACCAAGATGTCCACAGCCTGGATGTGACTACCTCATTTTTGTGTGTCAACAACATGTCCACAGCCTGGATGTGCCTACCTCATCTTTGTGTGTCGCCAACATGTCTACAGCCTGGATGTGCCTACGTCATCTTTGTGTGTCGCCAACATGTCCACAGCCTGGATGTGCCTACGTCATCTTTGAGTGTCGCCAACATGTCCACAGCCTGGATGTGCCTACCTCATCTTTGAGTGTCGCCAACATGTCCACAGCCTGGATGTGCCTACCTCATCTTTGTGTGTCGCCAACATGTCCACAGCCTGGATGTGCCTACCTCATCTGTGTGTGTCGCCAACATGTCCACAGCCTGGATGTGACTACCTCATTTTTGTGTGTCGCCAACATGTCCACAGCCTGGATGTGCCTACCTCATCTGTGTGTGTCGCCAACATGTCCACAGCCTGGATGTGCCTACCTCATCTGTGTGTGTCGCCAACATGTCCACAGCCTGGATGTGCCTACCTCATCTGTGTGTGTCGCCAACATGTCCACAGCCTGGATGTGCCTACGTCATCTTTGTGTGTCGCCAACATGTCCACAGCCTGGATGTGCCTACGTCATCTTTGTGTGTCGCCAAGATGTCCACAGCCTGGATGTGCCTACCTCATCTTTGTGTGTCGCCAACATGTCCACAGCCTGGATGTGCCTACGTCATCTTTGAGCGTCGCCAACATGTCCACAGCCTGGATGTGCCTACCTCATCTTTGTGTGTCGCCAACATGTCCACAGCCTGGATGTGCCTACCTCATCTTTGTGTGTCACCAACATGTCCACAGCCTGGATGTGCCTACGTCATCTTTGAGTGTCGCCAACATGTCCACAGCCTGGATGTGCCTACGTCATCTTTGTGTGTCGCCAACATGTCCACAGCCTGGATGTGCCTACCTCATCTTTGTGTGTCGCCAACATGTCCACAGCCTGGATGTGCCTACCTCATCTTTGTGTGTCACCAACATGTCCACAGCCTGGATGTGCCTACGTCATCTTTGAGTGTCGCCAACATGTCCACAGCCTGGATGTGCCTACGTCATCTTTGTGTGTCGCCAACATGTCCACAGCCTGGATGTGACTACCTCATTTTTGTGTGTCGCCAACATGTCTAAAGCCTGGATGTGCCTACGTCATCTTTGAGCGTCGCCAACATGTCCACAGCCTGGATGTGCCTACCTCATCTTTGTGTGTCGCCAACATGTCCACAGCCTGGATGTGACTACCTCATTTTTGTGTGTCGCCAACATGTCCACAGCCTGGATGTGACTACCTCATCTTTGTGTGTCGCCAAGATGTCCACAGCCTGGATGTGCCTACGTCATCTTTGTGTGTCGACAACATGTCCACAGCCTGGATGTGCCTACCTCATCTTTGTGTGTGGACAACATGTCCACAGCCTGGATGTGACTACCTCATTTTTGTGTGTCGCCAACATGTCCACAGCCTGGATGTGCCTACGTCATCTTTGTGTGTCGACAACATGTCCACAGCCTGGATGTGCCTACCTCATCTTTGTGTGTCGCCAACATGTCCACAGCCTGGATGTGACTACCTCATTTTTGTGGGTCGCCAACATGTCCACAGCCTGGATGTGCCTATGTAATCTTTGTGTGTCGCCAACATGTCCACAGCCTGGATGTGCCTATGTAATCTTTGTGTGTCGCCAACATGTCCACAGCCTGGATGTGCCTACCTCATCTTTGTGTGTCGCCAACATGTCCACAGCCTGGATGTGCCTACGTCATCTTTGTGTGTCGCCAAGATGTCCACAGCCTGGATGTGCCTACCTCATCTTTGTGTGTCGCCAACATGTCCACAGCCTGGATGTGACTACCTCATTTTTGTGTGTCGCCAACATGTCCACAGCCTGGATGTGACTACCTCATTTTTGTGTGTCGCCAACATGTCCACAGCCTGGATGTGACTACCTCATCTTTGTGTGTCGCCAAGATGTCCACAGCCTGGATGTGCCTACGTCATCTTTGTGTGTCGACAACATGTCCACAGCCTGGATGTGCCTACCTCATCTTTGTGTGTGGACAACATGTCCACAGCCTGGATGTGACTACCTCATTTTTGTGTGTCGCCAACATGTCCACAGCCTGGATGTGCCTACGTCATCTTTGTGTGTCGACAACATGTCCACAGCCTGGATGTGCCTACCTCATCTTTGTGTGTCGCCAACATGTCCACAGCCTGGATGTGACTACCTCATTTTTGTGTGTCGCCAACATGTCCACAGCCTGGATGTGACTACCTCATCTTTGTGTGTCGCCAACATGTCCACAGCCTGGATGTGCCTATGTCATCTTTGAGCGTCGCCAACATGTCCACAGCCTGGATGTGCCTACCTCATCTTTGTGTGTCGCCAACATGTCCACAGCCTGGATGTGCCTACCTCATCTTTGTGGGTCGCCAACATGTCCACAGCCTGGATGTGACTACCTCATTTTTGTGTGTCGCCAACATGTCCACAGCCTGGATGTGACTACCTCATTTTTGTGTGTCGCCAACATGTCCACAGCCTGGATGTGACTACCTCATTTTTGTGTGTCGCCAACATGTCCACAGCCTGGATGTGACTACCTCATTTTTGTGTGTCGCCAACATGTCCACAGCCTGGATGTGACTACCTCATTTTTGTGTGTCGCCAACATGTCCACAGCCTGGATGTGACTACCTCATTTTTGTGTGTCGCCAACATGTCCACAGCCTGGATGTGACTACCTCATTTTTGTGTGTCGCCAACATGTCCACAGCCTGGATGTGACTACCTCATTTTTGTGTGTCGCCAACATGTCCACAACCTGGATGTGACTACCTCATTTTTGTGTGTCGCCAACATGTCCACAGCCTGGATGTGACTACCTCATTTTTGTGTGTCGCCAACATGTCCACAGCCTGGATGTGCCTACCTCATCTTTGTGTGTCGCCAACATGTCCACAGCCTGGATGTGACTACCTCATTTTTGTGTGTCGCCAACATGTCCACAGCCTGGATGTGACTACCTCATTTTTGTGTGTCGCCAACATGTCTAAAGCCTGGATGTGCCTACGTCATCTTTGTGTGTCGCCAAGATGTCCACAGCCTGGATGTGCCTACGTCATCTTTGTGTGTCGACAACATGTCCACAGCCTGGATGTGACTACCTCATCTTTGTGTGTCGCCAACATGTCCACAGCCTGGATGTGCCTACGTAATCTTTGTGTGTCGCCAACATGTCCACAGCCTGGATGTGCCTACGTCATCTTTGTGTGTCGCCAACATGTCCACAGCCTGGATGTGCCTACGTAATCTTTGTGTGTCGCCAACATGTCCACAGCCTGGATGTGCCTACGTCATCTTTGTGTGTCGGCAACATGTCCACAGCCTGGATGTGCCTACCTCATCTTTGTGTGTCACCAAGATGTCCACAGCCTGGATGTGACTACCTCATTTTTGTGTGTCAACAACATGTCCACAGCCTGGATGTGCCTACCTCATCTTTGTGTGTCGCCAACATGTCTACAGCCTGGATGTGCCTACGTCATCTTTGTGTGTCGCCAACATGTCCACAGCCTGGATGTGCCTACCTCATCTTTGTGTGTCGCCAACATGTCCACAGCCTGGATGTGCCTACGTCATCTTTGAGTGTCGCCAACATGTCCACAGCCTGGATGTGCCTACCTCATCTTTGTGTGTCGCCAACATGTCCACAGCCTGGATGTGCCTACGTCATCTTTGAGTGTCGCCAACATGTCCACAGCCTGGATGTGCCTACGTCATCTTTGAGTGTCGCCAACATGTCCACAGCCTGGATGTGCCTACGTCATCTTTGAGTGTCGCCAACATGTCCACAGCCTGGATGTGCCTACCTCATCTTTGTGTGTCGCCAACATGTCCACAGCCTGGATGTGACTACCTCATTTTTGTGTGTCGCCAACATGTCCACAGCCTGGATGTGCCTACGTCATCTTTGTGTGTCGCCAACATGTCCACAGCCTGGATGTGCCTACGTCATCTTTGTGTGTCGCCAACATGTCCACAGCCCGGATGTGCCTACCTCATTTTTGTGTGTCGCCAACATGTCTAAAGCCTGGATGTGCCTACGTCATCTTTGTGTGTCGCCAACATGTCTAAAGCCTGGATGTGACTACCTCATCTTTGTGTGTCGGCAACATGTCTAAAGCCTGGATGTGCCTACGTCATCTTTGTGTGTCGCCAACATGTCCACAGCCTGGATGTGCCTACCTCATCTTTGTGTGTCGCCAACATGTCCACAGCCTGGATGTGCCTACCTCATCTTTGTGTGTCGCCAACATGTCCACAGCTTGGATGTGCCTACCTCATCTTTGTGGGTCGCCAACATGTCCACAGCCTGGATGTGACTACCTCATTTTTGTGTGTCGCCAACATGTCCACAGCCTGGATGTGACTACCTCATTTTTGTGTGTCGCCAACATGTCCACAGCCTGGATGTGACTACCTCATTTTTGTGTGTCGCCAACATGTCCACAGCCTGGATGTGCCTACCTCATCTTTGTGTGTCGCCAACATGTCCACAGCTTGGATGTGCCTACCTCATCTTTGTGGGTCGCCAACATGTCCACAGCCTGGATGTGACTACCTCATTTTTGTGTGTCGCCAACATGTCCACAGCCTGGATGTGACTACCTCATCTTTGTGTGTCGCCAACATGTCCACAGCCTGGATGTGACTACCTCATTTTTGTGTGTCGCCAACATGTCCACAGCCTGGATGTGACTACCTCATTTTTGTGTGTCGCCAACATGTCCACAGCCTGGATGTGACTACCTCATTTTTGTGTGTCGCCAACATGTCCACAGCCTGGATGTGACTACCTCATTTTTGTGTGTCGCCAACATGTCCACAGCCTGGATGTGCCTACCTCATCTTTGTGTGTCGCCAACATGTCCACAGCCTGGATGTGCCTACCTCATCTTTGTGTGTCGCCAACATGTCCACAGCCTGGATGTGCCTACCTCATCTTTGTGTGTCGCCAACATGTCCACAGCCTGGATGTGCCTACCTCATCTTTGAGCGTCGCCAACATGTCCACAGCCTGGATGTGCCTACCTCATCTTTGTGTGTCGCCAACATGTCCACAGCCTGGATGTGCCTACCTCATCTTTGTGTGTCGCCAACATGTCTAAAGCCTGGATGTGCCTACGTCATCTTTGTGTGTCGACAACATGTCCACAGCCTGGATGTGCCTACGTCATCTTTGTGTGTCGCCAACATGTCCACAGCCTGGATGTGCCTACATCATCTTTGAGCGTCGCCAACATGTCCACAGCCTGGATGTGCCTACATCATCTTTGTGTGTCGCCAACATGTCCACAGCCTGGATGTGCCTACATCATCTTTGAGCGTCGCCAACATGTCCACAGCCTGGATGTGCCTACCTCATCTTTGTGTGTCGCCAACATGTCCACAGCCTGGATGTGCCTACCTCATCTTTGTGTGTCGCCAACATGTCCACAGCCTGGATGTGCCTACCTCATCTTTGTGTGTCGCCAACATGTCCACAGCCTGGATGTGACTATCTCATTTTTGTGTGTCGCCAACATGTCCACAGCCTGGATGTGCCTACGTCATCTTTGTGTGTCGCCAACATGTCCACAGCCTGGATGTGCCTACCTCATCTTTGAGTGTCGCCAACATGTCCACAGCCTGGATGTGCCTACCTCATCTTTGTGTGTCGCCAAGATGTCCACAGCCTGGATGTGCCTACCTCATCTTTGTGTGTCGCCAACATGTCCACAGCCTGGATGTGCCTACCTCATCTTTGTGTGTCGCCAACATGTCCACAGCCTGGATGTGCCTACCTCATCTTTGTGTGTCGCCAACATGTCCACAGCCTGGATGTGCCTACGTCATCTTTGTGTGTCGCCAACATGTCCACAGCCTGGATGTGCCTACCTCATCTTTGTGTGTCGCCAAGATGTCCACAGCCTGGATGTGCCTACCTCATCTTTGTGTGTCGCCAACATGTCCACAGCCTGGATGTGCCTACCTCATCTTTGTGTGTCGCCAACATGTCCACAGCCTGGATGTGACTACCTCATTTTTGTGTGTCGCCAACATGTCCACAGCCTGGATGTGACTACCTCATTTTTGTGTGTCGCCAACATGTCCACAGCCTGGATGTGCCTACGTCATCTTTGTGTGTCGACAACATGTCCACAGCCTGGATGTGCCTACCTCATCTTTGTGTGTCGCCAACATGTCCACAGCCTGGATGTGCCTACCTCATCTTTGTGTGTCGCCAACATGTCCACAGCCTGGATGTGCCTACGTCATCTTTGTGTGTCGCCAAGATGTCCACAGCCTGGATGTGCCTACGTCATCTTTGTGTGTCGACAACATGTCTACAGCCCGGATGTGCCTACCTCATCTTTGTGTGTCGCCAACATGTCCACAGCCTGGATGTGCCTACCTCATCTTTGTGTGTCGCCAACATGTCCACAGCCTGGATGTGCCTACCTCATCTTTGTGTGTCGCCAACATGTCCACAGCTTGGATGTGCCTACCTCATCTTTGTGGGTCGCCAACATGTCCACAGCCTGGATGTGACTACCTCATTTTTGTGTGTCGCCAACATGTCCACAGCCTGGATGTGACTACCTCATTTTTGTGTGTCGCCAACATGTCCACAGCCTGGATGTGACTACCTCATCTTTGTGTGTCGCCAACATGTCCACAGCCTGGATGTGACTACCTCATTTTTGTGTGTCGCCAACATGTCCACAGCCTGGATGTGACTACCTCATTTTTGTGTGTCGCCAACATGTCCACAGCCTGGATGTGACTACCTCATTTTTGTGTGTCGCCAACATGTCCACAGCCTGGATGTGCCTACGTCATCTTTGTGTGTCGCCAAGATGTCCACAGCCTGGATGTGCCTACCTCATCTTTGTGTGTCGCCAACATGTCCACAGCCTGGATGTGACTACCTCATCTTTGTGTGTCGCCAACATGTCTAAAGCCTGGATGTGACTACCTCATCTTTGTGTGTCGCCAACATGTCTAAAGCCTGGATGTGACTACCTCATCTTTGTGTGTCGCCAACATGTCCACAGCCTGGATGTGCCTACCTCATCTTTGTGTGTCGCCAACATGTCTAAAGCCTGGATGTGCCTACGTCATCTTTGTGTGTCGCCAACATGTCCACAGCCTGGATGTGCCTACATCATCTTTGTGTGTCGACAACATGTCTACAGCCCGGATGTGCCTACCTCATTTTTGTGTGTCGCCAACATGTCTAAAGCCTGGATGTGCCTACGTCATCTTTGTGTGTCGCCAACATGTCCACAGCCTGGATGTGCCTACATCATCTTTGAGCGTCGCCAACATGT
Source organism: Entelurus aequoreus (assembly GCF_033978785.1). Taxonomy (NCBI): domain Eukaryota; kingdom Metazoa; phylum Chordata; class Actinopteri; order Syngnathiformes; family Syngnathidae; genus Entelurus; species Entelurus aequoreus. The sequence continues at coordinate 61,073,675 of NC_084731.1, forward strand.
CCACAGCCTGGATGTGACTACCTCATCTTTGTGTGTCGCCAACATGTCCACAGCCTGGATGTGCCTACCTCATCTTTGTGTGTCGCCAACATGTCCACAGCCTGGATGTGCCTACCTCATCTTTGTGTGTCGCCAACATGTCTAAAGCCTGGATGTGACTACCTCATCTTTGTGTGTCGCCAACATGTCCACAGCCTGGATGTGCCTACCTCATCTTTGTGTGTCGGCAACATGTCTAAAGCCTGGATGTGCCTACGTCATCTTTGTGTGTCGCCAACATGTCCACAGCCTGGATGTGCCTACCTCATCTTTGTGTGTCGGCAACATGTCTAAAGCCTGGATGTGCCTACCTCATCTTTGTGTGTCGCCAACATGTCCACAGCCTGGATGTGCCTACGTCATCTTTGAGTGTCGCCAACATGTCCACAGCCTGGATGTGCCTACGTCATCTTTGTGTGTCGCCAACATGTCCACAGCCTGGATGTGACTACCTCATTTTTGTGTGTCGCCAACATGTCCACAGCCTGGATGTGCCTACCTCATCTTTGTGTGTCGCCAACATGTCCACAGCCTGGATGTGACTACCTCATCTTTGTGTGTCGCCAACATGTCCACAGCCTGGATGTGACTACCTCATCTTTGTGTGTCGCCTACATGTCCACAGCGTGGATGTGCCTGCGTCATCTTTGAGCGTCGCCAACATGTCCACAGCCTGGATGTGACTACCTCATCTTTGTGTGTCGCCAACATGTCCACAGCCTGGATGTGCCTGCGTCATCTTTGAGCGTCGCCAACATGTCCACAGCCTGGATGTGCCTACCTCATCTTTGTGTGTCGCCAACATGTCCACAGCCTGGATGTGCCTACGTCATCTTTGTGTGTCGCCAACATGTCTACAGCCTGGATGTGACTACCTCATTTTTGTGTGTCGCCAACATGTCCACAGCCTGGATGTGCCTACGTCATCTTTGAGTGTCGCCAACATGTCCACAGCCTGGATGTGCCTACGTCATCTTTGAGCGTCGCCAACATGTCCACAGCCTGGATATGCCTACCTCATCTTTGTGTGTCGGCAACATGTCTAAAGCCTGGATGTGCCTACGTCATCTTTGTGTGTCGCCAACATGTCCACAGCCTGGATGTGCCTACGTCATCTTTGAGCGTCGCCAACATGTCCACAGCCTGGATGTGCCTACCTCATCTTTGTGTGTCGCCAACATGTCCACAGCCTGGATGTGCCTACCTCATCTTTGTGTGTCGCCAACATGTCCACAGCCTGGATGTGCCTACGTCATCTTTGTGTGTCGCCAAGATGTCCACAGCCTGGATGTGCCTACGTCATCTTTGTGTGTCGACAACATGTCTACAGCCCGGATGTGCCTACCTCATCTTTGTGTGTCGCCAACATGTCCACAGCCTGGATGTGCCTACCTCATCTTTGTGTGTCGCCAACATGTCCACAGCCTGGATGTGCCTACCTCATCTTTGTGTGTCGCCAACATGTCCACAGCTTGGATGTGCCTACCTCATCTTTGTGGGTCGCCAACATGTCCACAGCCTGGATGTGACTACCTCATTTTTGTGTGTCGCCAACATGTCCACAGCCTGGATGTGACTACCTCATTTTTGTGTGTCGCCAACATGTCCACAGCCTGGATGTGACTACCTCATCTTTGTGTGTCGCCAACATGTCCACAGCCTGGATGTGACTACCTCATTTTTGTGTGTCGCCAACATGTCCACAGCCTGGATGTGACTACCTCATTTTTGTGTGTCGCCAACATGTCCACAGCCTGGATGTGACTACCTCATTTTTGTGTGTCGCCAACATGTCCACAGCCTGGATGTGCCTACGTCATCTTTGTGTGTCGCCAAGATGTCCACAGCCTGGATGTGCCTACCTCATCTTTGTGTGTCGCCAACATGTCCACAGCCTGGATGTGACTACCTCATCTTTGTGTGTCGCCAACATGTCCACAGCCTGGATGTGACTACCTCATCTTTGTGTGTCGCCAACATGTCTAAAGCCTGGATGTGACTACCTCATCTTTGTGTGTCGCCAACATGTCCACAGCCTGGATGTGCCTACCTCATCTTTGTGTGTCGCCAACATGTCTAAAGCCTGGATGTGCCTACGTCATCTTTGTGTGTCGCCAACATGTCCACAGCCTGGATGTGCCTACCTCATTTTTGTGTGTCGCCAACATGTCTAAAGCCTGGATGTGCCTACGTCATCTTTGTGTGTCGCCAACATGTCCACAGCCTGGATGTGCCTACATCATCTTTGTGTGTCGACAACATGTCTACAGCCCGGATGTGCCTACCTCATTTTTGTGTGTCGCCAACATGTCCACAGCCTGGATGTGCCTACATCATCTTTGAGCGTCGCCAACATGTCCACAGCCTGGATGTGACTACCTCATCTTTGTGTGTCGGCAACATGTCTAAAGCCTGGATGTGCCTACGTCATCTTTGTGTGTCGCCAAGATGTCCACAGCCTGGATGTGCCTACCTCATCTTTGTGTGTCGCCAACATGTCCACAGCCTGGATGTGCCTACGTCATCTTTGAGCGTCGCCAACATGTCCACAGCCTGGATGTGCCTACCTCATCTTTGTGTGTCGCCAACATGTCCACAGCCTGGATGTGCCTACGTCATCTTTGAGTGTCGCCAACATGTCCACAGCCTGGATGTGCCTACGTCATCTTTGTGTGTCGCCAACATGTCCACAGCCTGGATGTGACTACCTCATTTTTGTGTGTCGCCAACATGTCTAAAGCCTGGATGTGCCTACGTCATCTTTGTGTGTCGCCAACATGTCCACAGCCTGGATGTGACTACCTCATTTTTGTGTGTCGCCAACATGTCCACAGCCTGGATGTGACTACCTCATCTTTGTGTGTCGCCAACATGTCCACAGCCTGGATGTGACTACCTCATCTTTGTGTGTCGCCTACATGTCCACAGCCTGGATGTGCCTGCGTCATCTTTGAGCGTCGCCAACATGTCCACAGCCTGGATGTGACTACCTCATCTTTGTGTGTCGCCAACATGTCCACAGCCTGGATGTGCCTGCGTCATCTTTGAGCGTCGCCAACATGTCCACAGCCTGGATGTGCCTACCTCATCTTTGTGTGTCGCCAACATGTCCACAGCCTGGATGTGCCTACGTCATCTTTGAGTGTCGCCAACATGTCCACAGCCTGGATGTGCCTACCTCATTTTTGTGTGTCGCCAACATGTCCACAGCCTGGATGTGCCTACGTCATCTTTGAGCGTCGCCAACATGTCCACAGCCTGGATATGCCTACCTCATCTTTGTGTGTCCGCAACATGTCTAAAGCCTGGATGTGCCTACGTCATCTTTGTGTGTCGCCAACATGTCCACAGCCTGGATGTGCCTACCTCATCTTTGTGTGTCGCCAACATGTCCACAGCCTGGATGTGACTACCTCATTTTTGTGTGTCGCCAACATGTCCACAGCCTGGATGTGACTACCTCATTTTTGTGTGTCGCCAACATGTCCACAGCCTGGATGTGACTACCTCATCTTTGTGTGTCGCCAAGATGTCCACAGCCTGGATGTGCCTACGTCATCTTTGTGTGTCGACAACATGTCCACAGCCTGGATGTGCCTACCTCATTTTTGTGTGTCGCCAACATGTCCACAGCCTGGATGTGCCTACGTCATCTTTGTGTGTGGACAACATGTCCACAGCCTGGATGTGACTACCTCATCTTTGTGTGTGGACAACATGTCCACAGCCTGGATGTGACTACCTCATTTTTGTGTGTCGCCAACATGTCCACAGCCTGGATGTGCCTACGTCATCTTTGTGTGTCGACAACATGTCCACAGCCTGGATGTGCCTACCTCATCTTTGTGTGTCGCCAACATGTCCACAGCCTGGATGTGACTACCTCATTTTTGTGGGTCGCCAACATGTCCACAGCCTGGATGTGCCTATGTAATCTTTGTGTGTCGCCAACATGTCCACAGCCTGGATGTGCCTATGTAATCTTTGTGTGTCGCCAACATGTCCACAGCCTGGATGTGCCTACCTCATCTTTGTGTGTCGCCAACATGTCCACAGCCTGGATGTGCCTACGTCATCTTTGTGTGTCGCCAAGATGTCCACAGCCTGGATGTGCCTACCTCATCTTTGTGTGTCGCCAACATGTCCACAGCCTGGATGTGCCTACGTCATCTTTGTGTGTCGCCAAGATGTCCACAGCCTGGATGTGCCTACCTCATTTTTGTGTGTCGCCAACATGTCCACAGCCTGGATGTGACTACCTCATTTTTGTGTGTCGCCAACATGTCCACAGCCTGGATGTGACTACCTCATCTTTGTGTGTCGCCAAGATGTCCACAGCCTGGATGTGCCTACGTCATCTTTGTGTGTCGACAACATGTCCACAGCCTGGATGTGCCTACCTCATCTTTGTGTGTGGACAACATGTCCACAGCCTGGATGTGACTACCTCATTTTTGTGTGTCGCCAACATGTCCACAGCCTGGATGTGCCTACCTCATCTTTGTGTGTCGCCAACATGTCCACAGCCTGGATGTGACTACCTCATTTTTGTGTGTCGCCAACATGTCCACAGCCTGGATGTGACTACCTCATTTTTGTGTGTCGCCAACATGTCTAAAGCCTGGATGTGCCTACCTCATCTTTGTGTGTCGACAACATGTCTACAGCCCGGATGTGCCTATGTCATCTTTGAGCGTCGCCAACATGTCCACAGCCTGGATGTGACTACCTCATTTTTGTGTGTCGCCAACATGTCCACAGCCTGGATGTGACTACCTCATTTTTGTGTGTCGCCAACATGTCCACAGCCTGGATGTGACTACCTCATTTTTGTGTGTCGCCAACATGTCCACAGCCTGGATGTGACTACCTCATTTTTGTGTGTCGCCAACATGTCCACAGCCTGGATGTGACTACCTCATTTTTGTGTGTCGCCAACATGTCCACAGCCTGGATGTGACTACCTCATTTTTGTGTGTCGCCAACATGTCCACAGCCTGGATGTGACTACCTCATTTTTGTGTGTCGCCAACATGTCCACAGCCTGGATGTGACTACCTCATTTTTGTGTGTCGCCAACATGTCCACAACCTGGATGTGACTACCTCATTTTTGTGTGTCGCCAACATGTCCACAGCCTGGATGTGACTACCTCATTTTTGTGTGTCGCCAACATGTCCACAGCCTGGATGTGCCTACCTCATCTTTGTGTGTCGCCAACATGTCCACAGCCTGGATGTGACTACCTCATTTTTGTGTGTCGCCAACATGTCCACAGCCTGGATGTGACTACCTCATTTTTGTGTGTCGCCAACATGTCTAAAGCCTGGATGTGCCTACGTCATCTTTGTGTGTCGCCAAGATGTCCACAGCCTGGATGTGCCTACGTCATCTTTGTGTGTCGACAACATGTCCACAGCCTGGATGTGACTACCTCATCTTTGTGTGTCGCCAACATGTCCACAGCCTGGATGTGACTACCTCATTTTTGTGTGTCGCCAACATGTCCACAGCCTGGATGTGCCTACGTAATCTTTGTGTGTCGCCAACATGTCCACAGCCTGGATGTGCCTACGTCATCTTTGTGTGTCGCCAACATGTCCACAGCCTGGATGTGCCTACGTAATCTTTGTGTGTCGCCAACATGTCCACAGCCTGGATGTGCCTACGTCATCTTTGTGTGTCGGCAACATGTCCACAGCCTGGATGTGCCTACCTCATCTTTGTGTGTCACCAAGATGTCCACAGCCTGGATGTGACTACCTCATTTTTGTGTGTCAACAACATGTCCACAGCCTGGATGTGCCTACCTCATCTTTGTGTGTCGCCAACATGTCTACAGCCTGGATGTGCCTACGTCATCTTTGTGTGTCGCCAACATGTCCACAGCCTGGATGTGCCTACCTCATCTTTGTGTGTCGCCAACATGTCCACAGCCTGGATGTGCCTACGTCATCTTTGAGTGTCGCCAACATGTCCACAGCCTGGATGTGCCTACCTCATCTTTGTGTGTCGCCAACATGTCCACAGCCTGGATGTGCCTACGTCATCTTTGAGTGTCGCCAACATGTCCACAGCCTGGATGTGCCTACGTCATCTTTGAGTGTCGCCAACATGTCCACAGCCTGGATGTGCCTACGTCATCTTTGAGTGTCGCCAACATGTCCACAGCCTGGATGTGCCTACCTCATCTTTGTGTGTCGCCAACATGTCCACAGCCTGGATGTGACTACCTCATTTTTGTGTGTCGCCAACATGTCCACAGCCTGGATGTGCCTACGTCATCTTTGTGTGTCGCCAACATGTCCACAGCCTGGATGTGACTACCTCATTTTTGTGTGTCGCCAACATGTCCACAGCCTGGATGTGCCTACCTCATTTTTGTGTGTCGCCAACATGTCCACAGCCTGGATGTGCCTACGTCATCTTTGTGTGTCGCCAACATGTCTAAAGCCTGGATGTGCCTACGTCATCTTTGTGTGTCGCCAACATGTCCACAGCCTGGATGTGCCTACCTCATCTTTGTGTGTCGACAACATGTCTAAAGCCTGGATGTGCCTACGTCATCTTTGTGTGTCGCCAACATGTCTACAGCCCGGATGTGCCTACCTCATTTTTGTGTGTCGCCAACATGTCTAAAGCCTGGATGTGCCTACGTCATCTTTGTGTGTCGCCAACATGTCTAAAGCCTGGATGTGACTACCTCATCTTTGTGTGTCGGCAACATGTCTAAAGCCTGGATGTGCCTACGTCATCTTTGTGTGTCGCCAACATGTCCACAGCCTGGATGTGCCTACCTCATCTTTGTGTGTCGCCAACATGTCCACAGCCTGGATGTGCCTACCTCATCTTTGTGTGTCGCCAACATGTCCACAGCCTGGATGTGCCTACCTCATCTTTGTGTGTCGCCAACATGTCCACAGCTTGGATGTGCCTACCTCATCTTTGTGGGTCGCCAACATGTCCACAGCCTGGATGTGACTACCTCATTTTTGTGTGTCGCCAACATGTCCACAGCCTGGATGTGACTACCTCATTTTTGTGTGTCGCCAACATGTCCACAGCCTGGATGTGACTACCTCATTTTTGTGTGTCGCCAACATGTCCACAGCCTGGATGTGCCTACCTCATCTTTGTGTGTCGCCAACATGTCCACAGCTTGGATGTGCCTACCTCATCTTTGTGGGTCGCCAACATGTCCACAGCCTGGATGTGACTACCTCATTTTTGTGTGTCGCCAACATGTCCACAGCCTGGATGTGACTACCTCATCTTTGTGTGTCGCCAACATGTCCACAGCCTGGATGTGACTACCTCATTTTTGTGTGTCGCCAACATGTCCACAGCCTGGATGTGACTACCTCATTTTTGTGTGTCGCCAACATGTCCACAGCCTGGATGTGACTACCTCATTTTTGTGTGTCGCCAACATGTCCACAGCCTGGATGTGACTACCTCATTTTTGTGTGTCGCCAACATGTCCACAGCCTGGATGTGCCTACGTCATCTTTGTGTGTCGCCAACATGTCCACAGCCTGGATGTGACTACCTCATTTTTGTGTGTCGCCAACATGTCCACAGCCTGGATGTGCCTACCTCATCTTTGTGTGTCGCCAACATGTCCACAGCCTGGATGTGCCTACCTCATCTTTGTGTGTCGCCAACATGTCCACAGCCTGGATGTGCCTACCTCATCTTTGTGTGTCGCCAACATGTCCACAGCCTGGATGTGCCTACCTCATCTTTGAGCGTCGCCAACATGTCCACAGCCTGGATGTGCCTACCTCATCTTTGTGTGTCGCCAACATGTCCACAGCCTGGATGTGCCTACCTCATCTTTGTGTGTCGCCAACATGTCTAAAGCCTGGATGTGCCTACGTCATCTTTGTGTGTCGACAACATGTCCACAGCCTGGATGTGCCTACCTCATTTTTGTGTGTCGCCAACATGTCTAAAGCCTGGATGTGCCTACGTCATCTTTGTGTGTCGCCAACATGTCCACAGCCTGGATGTGCCTACGTCATCTTTGTGTGTCGCCAACATGTCCACAGCCTGGATGTGCCTACATCATCTTTGTGTGTCGACAACATGTCTACAGCCCGGATGTGCCTACCTCATTTTTGTGTGTCGCCAACATGTCCACAGCCTGGATGTGCCTACGTCATCTTTGTGTGTCGCCAACATGTCCACAGCCTGGATGTGCCTACATCATCTTTGAGCGTCGCCAACATGTCCACAGCCTGGATGTGCCTACATCATCTTTGTGTGTCGCCAACATGTCCACAGCCTGGATGTGCCTACATCATCTTTGAGCGTCGCCAACATGTCCACAGCCTGGATGTGCCTACATCATCTTTGAGCGTCGCCAACATGTCCACAGCCTGGATGTGCCTACATCATCTTTGTGTGTCGCCAACATGTCCACAGCCTGGATGTGCCTACATCATCTTTGTGTGTCGCCAACATGTCCACAGCCTGGATGTGCCTACATCATCTTTGAGCGTCGCCAACATGTCCACAGCCTGGATGTGCCTACCTCATCTTTGTGTGTCGCCAACATGTCCACAGCCTGGATGTGCCTACCTCATCTTTGTGTGTCGCCAACATGTCCACAGCCTGGATGTGCCTACCTCATCTTTGTGTGTCGCCAACATGTCCACAGCCTGGATGTGACTATCTCATTTTTGTGTGTCGCCAACATGTCCACAGCCTGGATGTGCCTACGTCATCTTTGAGTGTCGCCAACATGTCCACAGCCTGGATGTGCCTACCTCATCTTTGTGTGTCGCCAACATGTCCACAGCCTGGATGTGCCTACCTCATCTTTGAGTGTCGCCAACATGTCCACAGCCTGGATGTGCCTACCTCATCTTTGTGTGTCGCCAAGATGTCCACAGCCTGGATGTGCCTACCTCATCTTTGTGTGTCGCCAACATGTCCACAGCCTGGATGTGCCTACCTCATCTTTGTGTGTCGCCAACATGTCCACAGCCTGGATGTGACTATCTCATTTTTGTGTGTCGCCAACATGTCCACAGCCTGGATGTGCCTACGTCATCTTTGTGTGTCGCCAACATGTCCACAGCCTGGATGTGCCTACCTCATCTTTGTGTGTCGCCAAGATGTCCACAGCCTGGATGTGCCTACCTCATCTTTGTGTGTCGCCAACATGTCCACAGCCTGGATGTGCCTACCTCATCTTTGTGTGTCGCCAACATGTCCACAGCCTGGATGTGACTACCTCATTTTTGTGTGTCGCCAACATGTCCACAGCCTGGATGTGACTACCTCATTTTTGTGTGTCGCCAACATGTCCACAGCCTGGATGTGCCTACGTCATCTTTGTGTGTCGACAACATGTCCACAGCCTGGATGTGCCTACCTCATCTTTGTGTGTCGCCAACATGTCCACAGCCTGGATGTGCCTACCTCATCTTTGTGTGTCGCCAACATGTCCACAGCCTGGATGTGCCTACGTCATCTTTGTGTGTCGCCAAGATGTCCACAGCCTGGATGTGCCTACGTCATCTTTGTGTGTCGACAACATGTCTACAGCCCGGATGTGCCTACCTCATCTTTGTGTGTCGCCAACATGTCCACAGCCTGGATGTGCCTACCTCATCTTTGTGTGTCGCCAACATGTCCACAGCCTGGATGTGCCTACCTCATCTTTGTGTGTCGCCAACATGTCCACAGCTTGGATGTGCCTACCTCATCTTTGTGGGTCGCCAACATGTCCACAGCCTGGATGTGACTACCTCATTTTTGTGTGTCGCCAACATGTCCACAGCCTGGATGTGACTACCTCATTTTTGTGTGTCGCCAACATGTCCACAGCCTGGATGTGACTACCTCATCTTTGTGTGTCGCCAACATGTCCACAGCTTGGATGTGACTACCTCATTTTTGTGTGTCGCCAACATGTCCACAGCCTGGATGTGACTACCTCATTTTTGTGTGTCGCCAACATGTCCACAGCCTGGATGTGACTACCTCATTTTTGTGTGTCGCCAACATGTCCACAGCCTGGATGTGCCTACGTCATCTTTGTGTGTCGCCAAGATGTCCACAGCCTGGATGTGCCTACCTCATCTTTGTGTGTCGCCAACATGTCCACAGCCTGGATGTGACTACCTCATCTTTGTGTGTCGCCAACATGTCCACAGCCTGGATGTGACTACCTCATCTTTGTGTGTCGCCAACATGTCTAAAGCCTGGATGTGACTACCTCATCTTTGTGTGTCGCCAACATGTCCACAGCCTGGATGTGCCTACCTCATCTTTGTGTGTCGCCAACATGTCTAAAGCCTGGATGTGCCTACGTCATCTTTGTGTGTCGCCAACATGTCCACAGCCTGGATGTGCCTACCTCATTTTTGTGTGTCGCCAACATGTCTAAAGCCTGGATGTGCCTACGTCATCTTTGTGTGTCGCCAACATGTCCACAGCCTGGATGTGCCTACATCATCTTTGTGTGTCGACAACATGTCTACAGCCCGGATGTGCCTACCTCATTTTTGTGTGTCGCCAACATGTCTAAAGCCTGGATGTGCCTACGTCATCTTTGTGTGTCGCCAACATGTCCACAGCCTGGATGTGACTACCTCATCTTTGTGTGTCGGCAACATGTCTAAAGCCTGGATGTGACTACCTCATCTTTGTGTGTCGGCAACATGTCCACAGCCTGGATGTGCCTACGTCATCTTTGAGTGTCGCCAACATGTCCACAGCCTGGATGTGACTACCTCATCTTTGTGTGTCGGCAACATGTCTAAAGCCTGGATGTGCCTACATCATCTTTGAGCGTCGCCAACATGTCCACAGCCTGGATGTGACTACCTCATCTTTGTGTGTCGGCAACATGTCTAAAGCCTGGATGTGCCTACGTCATCTTTGTGTGTCGCCAACATGTCCACAGCCTGGATGTGCCTACGTCATCTTTGAGTGTCGCCAACATGTCCACAGCCTGGATGTGCCTACGTCATCTTTGTGTGTCGCCAACATGTCCACAGCCTGGATGTGACTACCTCATTTTTGTGTGTCGCCAACATGTCCACAGCCTGGATGTGCCTACCTCATCTTTGTGTGTCGCCAACATGTCCACAGCCTGGATGTGACTACCTCATCTTTGTGTGTCGCCAACATGTCCACAGCCTGGATGTGACTACCTCATCTTTGTGTGTCGGCAACATGTCTAAAGCCTGGATGTGCCTACGTCATCTTTGTGTGTCGCCAACATGTCCACAGCCTGGATGTGACTACCTCATCTTTGTGTGTCGGCAACATGTCTAAAGCCTGGATGTGCCTACCTCATCTTTGTGTGTCGCCAACATGTCCACAGCCTGGATGTGACTACCTCATCTTTGAGCGTCGCCAACATGTCCACAGCCTGGATGTGACTACCTCATCTTTGTGTGTCGGCAACATGTCTAAAGCCTGGATGTGCCTACGTCATCTTTGTGTGTCGCCAACATGTCCACAGCCTGGATGTGCCTACGTCATCTTTGTGTGTCGCCAACATGTCCACAGCCTGGATGTGACTACCTCATCTTTGTGTGTCGGCAACATGTCTAAAGCCTGGATGTGACTACCTCATCTTTGTGTGTCGGCAACATGTCCACAGCCTGGATGTGCCTACGTCATCTTTGAGTGTCGCCAACATGTCCACAGCCTGGATGTGACTACCTCATCTTTGTGTGTCGGCAACATGTCTAAAGCCTGGATGTGCCTACATCATCTTTGAGCGTCGCCAACATGTCCACAGCCTGGATGTGACTACCTCATCTTTGTGTGTCGGCAACATGTCTAAAGCCTGGATGTGCCTACGTCATCTTTGTGTGTCGCCAACATGTCCACAGCCTGGATGTGCCTACGTCATCTTTGAGTGTCGCCAACATGTCCACAGCCTGGATGTGCCTACGTCATCTTTGTGTGTCGCCAACATGTCCACAGCCTGGATGTGACTACCTCATTTTTGTGTGTCGCCAACATGTCCACAGCCTGGATGTGCCTACCTCATCTTTGTGTGTCGCCAACATGTCCACAGCCTGGATGTGCCTACGTCATCTTTGAGTGTCGCCAACATGTCCACAGCCTGGATGTGACTACCTCATCTTTGTGTGTCGGCAACATGTCTAAAGCCTGGATGTGCCTACGTCATCTTTGTGTGTCGCCAACATGTCCACAGCCTGGATGTGCCTACCTCATCTTTGTGTGTCGCCAACATGTCCACAGCCTGGATGTGCCTACGTCATCTTTGAGTGTCGCCAACATGTCCACAGCCTGGATGTGACTACCTCATCTTTGTGTGTCGGCAACATGTCTAAAGCCTGGATGTGCCTACGTCATCTTTGAGCGTCGCCAACATGTCCACAGCCTGGATGTGACTACCTCATCTTTGTGTGTCGGCAACATGTCTAAAGCCTGGATGTGCCTACGTCATCTTTGTGTGTCGCCAACATGTCCACAGCCTGGATGTGCCTACGTCATCTTTGAGTGTCGCCAACATGTCCACAGCCTGGATGTGCCTACGTCATCTTTGTGTGTCGCCAACATGTCCACAGCCTGGATGTGACTACCTCATTTTTGTGTGTCGCCAACATGTCCACAGCCTGGATGTGCCTACCTCATCTTTGTGTGTCGCCAACATGTCCACAGCCTGGATGTGACTACCTCATCTTTGTGTGTCGCCAACATGTCCACAGCCTGGATGTGACTACCTCATCTTTGTGTGTCGCCTACATGTCCACAGCCTGGATGTGCCTGCGTCATCTTTGAGCGTCGCCAACATGTCCACAGCCTGGATGTGACTACCTCATCTTTGTGTGTCGCCAACATGTCCACAGCCTGGATGTGCCTGCGTCATCTTTGAGCGTCGCCAACATGTCCACAGCCTGGATGTGCCTACCTCATCTTTGTGTGTCGCCAACATGTCCACAGCCTGGATGTGCCTACGTCATCTTTGAGTGTCGCCAACATGTCCACAGCCTGGATGTGCCTACGTCATCTTTGTGTGTCGCCAACATGTCTACAGCCTGGATGTGACTACCTCATTTTTGTGTGTCGCCAACATGTCCACAGCCTGGATGTGCCTACGTCATCTTTGAGTGTCGCCAACATGTCCACAGCCTGGATGTGCCTACGTCATCTTTGAGCGTCGCCAACATGTCCACAGCCTGGATATGCCTACCTCATCTTTGTGTGTCGGCAACATGTCTAAAGCCTGGATGTGCCTACGTCATCTTTGTGTGTCGCCAACATGTCCACAGCCTGGATATGCCTACCTCATCTTTGTGTGTCGGCAACATGTCTAAAGCCTGGATGTGCCTACGTCATCTTTGTGTGTCGCCAACATGTCCACAGCCTGGATGTGCCTACCTCATCTTTGTGTGTCGCCAACATGTCCACAGCCTGGATGTGCCTACCTCATCTTTGTGTGTCGCCAACATGTCCACAGCCTGGATGTGCCTACGTCATCTTTGTGTGTCGCCAAGATGTCCACAGCCTGGATGTGCCTACGTCATCTTTGTGTGTCGACAACATGTCTACAGCCCGGATGTGCCTACCTCATCTTTGTGTGTCGCCAACATGTCCACAGCCTGGATGTGCCTACCTCATCTTTGTGTGTCGCCAACATGTCCACAGCCTGGATGTGCCTACCTCATCTTTGTGTGTCGCCAACATGTCCACAGCTTGGATGTGCCTACCTCATCTTTGTGGGTCGCCAACATGTCCACAGCCTGGATGTGACTACCTCATTTTTGTGTGTCGCCAACATGTCCACAGCCTGGATGTGACTACCTCATTTTTGTGTGTCGCCAACATGTCCACAGCCTGGATGTGACTACCTCATCTTTGTGTGTCGCCAACATGTCCACAGCCTGGATGTGACTACCTCATTTTTGTGTGTCGCCAACATGTCCACAGCCTGGATGTGACTACCTCATTTTTGTGTGTCGCCAACATGTCCACAGCCTGGATGTGACTACCTCATTTTTGTGTGTCGCCAACATGTCCACAGCCTGGATGTGCCTACGTCATCTTTGTGTGTCGCCAAGATGTCCACAGCCTGGATGTGCCTACCTCATCTTTGTGTGTCGCCAACATGTCCACAGCCTGGATGTGACTACCTCATCTTTGTGTGTCGCCAACATGTCCACAGCCTGGATGTGACTACCTCATCTTTGTGTGTCGCCAACATGTCTAAAGCCTGGATGTGACTACCTCATCTTTGTGTGTCGCCAACATGTCCACAGCCTGGATGTGCCTACCTCATCTTTGTGTGTCGCCAACATGTCTAAAGCCTGGATGTGCCTACGTCATCTTTGTGTGTCGCCAACATGTCCACAGCCTGGATGTGCCTACCTCATTTTTGTGTGTCGCCAACATGTCTAAAGCCTGGATGTGCCTACCTCATCTTTGTGTGTCGCCAACATGTCTAAAGCCTGGATGTGCCTACGTCATCTTTGTGTGTCGCCAACATGTCCACAGCCTGGATGTGCCTACCTCATTTTTGTGTGTCGCCAACATGTCCACAGCCTGGATGTGCCTACATCATCTTTGTGTGTCGACAACATGTCTACAGCCCGGATGTGCCTACCTCATTTTTGTGTGTCGCCAACATGTCCACAGCCTGGATGTGCCTACATCATCTTTGAGCGTCGCCAACATGTCCACAGCCTGGATGTGCCTACGTCATCTTTGTGTGTCGCCAACATGTCCACAGCCTGGATGTGCCTACGTCATCTTTGTGTGTCGCCAACATGTCCACAGCCTGGATGTGACTACCTCATTTTTGTGTGTCGCCAACATGTCCACAGCCTGGATGTGCCTACCTCATTTTTGTGTGTCGCCAACATGTCCACAGCCTGGATGTGCCTACGTCATCTTTGTGTGTCGCCAACATGTCTAAAGCCTGGATGTGCCTACGTCATCTTTGTGTGTCGCCAACATGTCCACAGCCTGGATGTGCCTACCTCATCTTTGTGTGTCGACAACATGTCTAAAGCCTGGATGTGCCTACGTCATCTTTGTGTGTCGCCAACATGTCTACAGCCCGGATGTGCCTACCTCATTTTTGTGTGTCGCCAACATGTCTAAAGCCTGGATGTGCCTACGTCATCTTTGTGTGTCGCCAACATGTCTAAAGCCTGGATGTGACTACCTCATCTTTGTGTGTCGGCAACATGTCTAAAGCCTGGATGTGCCTACGTCATCTTTGTGTGTCGCCAACATGTCCACAGCCTGGATGTGCCTACCTCATCTTTGTGTGTCGCCAACATGTCCACAGCCTGGATGTGCCTACCTCATCTTTGTGTGTCGCCAACATGTCCACAGCCTGGATGTGCCTACCTCATCTTTGTGTGTCGCCAACATGTCCACAGCTTGGATGTGCCTACCTCATCTTTGTGGGTCGCCAACATGTCCACAGCCTGGATGTGACTACCTCATTTTTGTGTGTCGCCAACATGTCCACAGCCTGGATGTGACTACCTCATTTTTGTGTGTCGCCAACATGTCCACAGCCTGGATGTGACTACCTCATTTTTGTGTGTCGCCAACATGTCCACAGCCTGGATGTGCCTACCTCATCTTTGTGTGTCGCCAACATGTCCACAGCTTGGATGTGCCTACCTCATCTTTGTGGGTCGCCAACATGTCCACAGCCTGGATGTGACTACCTCATTTTTGTGTGTCGCCAACATGTCCACAGCCTGGATGTGACTACCTCATCTTTGTGTGTCGCCAACATGTCCACAGCCTGGATGTGACTACCTCATTTTTGTGTGTCGCCAACATGTCCACAGCCTGGATGTGACTACCTCATTTTTGTGTGTCGCCAACATGTCCACAGCCTGGATGTGACTACCTCATTTTTGTGTGTCGCCAACATGTCCACAGCCTGGATGTGACTACCTCATTTTTGTGTGTCGCCAACATGTCCACAGCCTGGATGTGCCTACCTCATCTTTGTGTGTCGCCAACATGTCCACAGCCTGGATGTGCCTACCTCATCTTTGTGTGTCGCCAACATGTCCACAGCCTGGATGTGCCTACCTCATCTTTGTGTGTCGCCAACATGTCCACAGCCTGGATGTGCCTACCTCATCTTTGAGCGTCGCCAACATGTCCACAGCCTGGATGTGCCTACCTCATCTTTGTGTGTCGCCAACATGTCCACAGCCTGGATGTGCCTACCTCATTTTTGTGTGTCGCCAACATGTCTAAAGCCTGGATGTGCCTACGTCATCTTTGTGTGTCGCCAACATGTCCACAGCCTGGATGTGCCTACGTCATCTTTGTGTGTCGCCAACATGTCCACAGCCTGGATGTGCCTACATCATCTTTGAGCGTCGCCAACATGTCCACAGCCTGGATGTGCCTACATCATCTTTGTGTGTCGCCAACATGTCCACAGCCTGGATGTGCCTACATCATCTTTGAGCGTCGCCAACATGTCCACAGCCTGGATGTGCCTACCTCATCTTTGTGTGTCGCCAACATGTCCACAGCCTGGATGTGCCTACCTCATCTTTGTGTGTCGCCAACATGTCCACAGCCTGGATGTGCCTACCTCATCTTTGTGTGTCGCCAACATGTCCACAGCCTGGATGTGACTATCTCATTTTTGTGTGTCGCCAACATGTCCACAGCCTGGATGTGCCTACCTCATCTTTGTGTGTCGCCAACATGTCCACAGCCTGGATGTGCCTACCTCATCTTTGTGTGTCGCCAACATGTCCACAGCCTGGATGTGACTATCTCATTTTTGTGTGTCGCCAACATGTCCACAGCCTGGATGTGCCTACCTCATCTTTGAGTGTCGCCAACATGTCCACAGCCTGGATGTGCCTACCTCATCTTTGTGTGTCGCCAAGATGTCCACAGCCTGGATGTGCCTACCTCATCTTTGTGTGTCGCCAACATGTCCACAGCCTGGATGTGCCTACCTCATCTTTGTGTGTCGCCAACATGTCCACAGCCTGGATGTGACTATCTCATTTTTGTGTGTCGCCAACATGTCCACAGCCTGGATGTGCCTACGTCATCTTTGTGTGTCGCCAACATGTCCACAGCCTGGATGTGCCTACCTCATCTTTGTGTGTCGCCAAGATGTCCACAGCCTGGATGTGCCTACCTCATCTTTGTGTGTCGCCAACATGTCCACAGCCTGGATGTGCCTACCTCATCTTTGTGTGTCGCCAACATGTCCACAGCCTGGATGTGACTACCTCATTTTTGTGTGTCGCCAACATGTCCACAGCCTGGATGTGACTACCTCATTTTTGTGTGTCGCCAACATGTCCACAGCCTGGATGTGCCTACGTCATCTTTGTGTGTCGACAACATGTCCACAGCCTGGATGTGCCTACCTCATCTTTGTGTGTCGCCAACATGTCCACAGCCTGGATGTGCCTACCTCATCTTTGTGTGTCGCCAACATGTCCACAGCCTGGATGTGCCTACGTCATCTTTGTGTGTCGCCAAGATGTCCACAGCCTGGATGTGCCTACGTCATCTTTGTGTGTCGACAACATGTCTACAGCCCGGATGTGCCTACCTCATCTTTGTGTGTCGCCAACATGTCCACAGCCTGGATGTGCCTACCTCATCTTTGTGTGTCGCCAACATGTCCACAGCCTGGATGTGCCTACCTCATCTTTGTGTGTCGCCAACATGTCCACAGCTTGGATGTGCCTACCTCATCTTTGTGGGTCGCCAACATGTCCACAGCCTGGATGTGACTACCTCATTTTTGTGTGTCGCCAACATGTCCACAGCCTGGATGTGACTACCTCATTTTTGTGTGTCGCCAACATGTCCACAGCCTGGATGTGACTACCTCATCTTTGTGTGTCGCCAACATGTCCACAGCCTGGATGTGACTACCTCATTTTTGTGTGTCGCCAACATGTCCACAGCCTGGATGTGACTACCTCATTTTTGTGTGTCGCCAACATGTCCACAGCCTGGATGTGACTACCTCATTTTTGTGTGTCGCCAACATGTCCACAGCCTGGATGTGCCTACGTCATCTTTGTGTGTCGCCAAGATGTCCACAGCCTGGATGTGCCTACCTCATCTTTGTGTGTCGCCAACATGTCCACAGCCTGGATGTGACTACCTCATCTTTGTGTGTCGCCAACATGTCCACAGCCTGGATGTGACTACCTCATCTTTGTGTGTCGCCAACATGTCTAAAGCCTGGATGTGACTACCTCATCTTTGTGTGTCGCCAACATGTCCACAGCCTGGATGTGCCTACCTCATCTTTGTGTGTCGCCAACATGTCTAAAGCCTGGATGTGCCTACGTCATCTTTGTGTGTCGCCAACATGTCCACAGCCTGGATGTGCCTACATCATCTTTGTGTGTCGACAACATGTCTACAGCCCGGATGTGCCTACCTCATTTTTGTGTGTCGCCAACATGTCTAAAGCCTGGATGTGCCTACGTCATCTTTGTGTGTCGCCAACATGTCCACAGCCTGGATGTGCCTACCTCATCTTTGTGTGTCGCCAACATGTCTAAAGCCTGGATGTGCCTACGTCATCTTTGTGTGTCGCCAACATGTCCACAGCCTGGATGTGCCTACATCATCTTTGTGTGTCGACAACATGTCTACAGCCCGGATGTGCCTACCTCATTTTTGTGTGTCGCCAACATGTCTAAAGCCTGGATGTGCCTACGTCATCTTTGTGTGTCGCCAACATGTCCACAGCCTGGATGTGCCTACATCATCTTTGAGCGTCGCCAACATGTCCACAGCCTGGATGTGACTACCTCATCTTTGAGTGTCGCCAACATGTCCACAGCCTGGATGTGCCTACGTCATCTTTGTGTGTCGCCAACATGTCCACAGCCTGGATGTGACTACCTCATTTTTGTGTGTCGCCAACATGTCCACAGCCTGGATGTGCCTACCTCATCTTTGTGTGTCGCCAACATGTCCACAGCCTGGATGTGACTACCTCATCTTTGTGTGTCGCCAACATGTCCACAGCCTGGATGTGACTACCTCGTCTTTGTGTGTCGCCTACATGTCCACAGCCTGGATGTGCCTGCGTCATCTTTGAGCGTCGCCAACATGTCCACAGCCTGGATGTGACTACCTCATCTTTGTGTGTCGCCAACATGTCCACAGCCTGGATGTGCCTACCTCATCTTTGTGTGTCGCCAACATGTCCACAGCCTGGATGTGCCTACGTCATCTTTGAGTGTCGCCAACATGTCCACAGCCTGGATGTGCCTACCTCATCTTTGTGTGTCGCCAACATGTCCACAGCCTGGATGTGCCTACGTCATCTTTGAGTGTCGCCAACATGTCCACAGCCTGGATGTGCCTACGTCATCTTTGTGTGTCGCCAACATGTCTACAGCCTGGATGTGACTACCTCATTTTTGTGTGTCGCCAACATGTCCACAGCCTGGATGTGCCTACGTCATCTTTGAGTGTCGCCAACATGTCCACAGCCTGGATGTGCCTACGTCATCTTTGAGTGTCGCCAACATGTCCACAGCCTGGATGTGCCTACGTCATCTTTGAGCGTCGCCAACATGTCCACAGCCTGGATATGCCTACCTCATCTTTGTGTGTCGGCAACATGTCTAAAGCCTGGATGTGCCTACGTCATCTTTGTGTGTCGCCAACATGTCCACAGCCTGGATGTGCCTACGTCATCTTTGAGCGTCGCCAACATGTCCACAGCCTGGATGTGCCTACCTCATCTTTGTGTGTCGCCAACATGTCCACAGCCTGGATGTGCCTACCTCATCTTTGTGTGTCGCCAACATGTCCACAGCCTGGATGTGCCTACGTCATCTTTGTGTGTCGCCAAGATGTCCACAGCCTGGATGTGCCTACGTCATCTTTGTGTGTCGACAACATGTCTACAGCCCGGATGTGCCTACCTCATCTTTGTGTGTCGCCAACATGTCCACAGCCTGGATGTGCCTACCTCATCTTTGTGTGTCGCCAACATGTCCACAGCCTGGATGTGCCTACCTCATCTTTGTGTGTCGCCAACATGTCCACAGCTTGGATGTGCCTACCTCATCTTTGTGGGTCGCCAACATGTCCACAGCCTGGATGTGACTACCTCATTTTTGTGTGTCGCCAACATGTCCACAGCCTGGATGTGACTACCTCATTTTTGTGTGTCGCCAACATGTCCACAGCCTGGATGTGACTACCTCATCTTTGTGTGTCGCCAACATGTCCACAGCCTGGATGTGACTACCTCATTTTTGTGTGTCGCCAACATGTCCACAGCCTGGATGTGACTACCTCATTTTTGTGTGTCGCCAACATGTCCACAGCCTGGATGTGACTACCTCATTTTTGTGTGTCGCCAACATGTCCACAGCCTGGATGTGCCTACGTCATCTTTGTGTGTCGCCAAGATGTCCACAGCCTGGATGTGCCTACCTCATCTTTGTGTGTCGCCAACATGTCCACAGCCTGGATGTGACTACCTCATCTTTGTGTGTCGCCAACATGTCCACAGCCTGGATGTGACTACCTCATCTTTGTGTGTCGCCAACATGTCTAAAGCCTGGATGTGACTACCTCATCTTTGTGTGTCGCCAACATGTCCACAGCCTGGATGTGCCTACCTCATCTTTGTGTGTCGCCAACATGTCTAAAGCCTGGATGTGCCTACGTCATCTTTGTGTGTCGCCAACATGTCCACAGCCTGGATGTGCCTACCTCATTTTTGTGTGTCGCCAACATGTCCACAGCCTGGATGTGCCTACCTCATCTTTGTGTGTCGCCAACATGTCTAAAGCCTGGATGTGCCTACGTCATCTTTGTGTGTCGCCAACATGTCCACAGCCTGGATGTGCCTACATCATCTTTGAGCGTCGCCAACATGTCCACAGCCTGGATGTGACTACCTCATCTTTGTGTGTCGGCAACATGTCTAAAGCCTGGATGTGCCTACGTCATCTTTGTGTGTCGCCAAGATGTCCACAGCCTGGATGTGCCTACCTCATCTTTGTGTGTCGCCAACATGTCCACAGCCTGGATGTGCCTACGTCATCTTTGAGCGTCGCCAACATGTCCACAGCCTGGATGTGCCTACCTCATCTTTGTGTGTCGCCAACATGTCCACAGCCTGGATGTGCCTACGTCATCTTTGAGTGTCGCCAACATGTCCACAGCCTGGATGTGCCTACGTCATCTTTGTGTGTCGCCAACATGTCCACAGCCTGGATGTGACTACCTCATTTTTGTGTGTCGCCAACATGTCTAAAGCCTGGATGTGCCTACGTCATCTTTGTGTGTCGCCAACATGTCCACAGCCTGGATGTGCCTACCTCATCTTTGTGTGTCGCCAACATGTCCACAGCCTGGATGTGCCTACGTCATCTTTGTGTGTCGCCAACATGTCCACAGCCTGGATGTGACTACCTCATTTTTGTGTGTCGCCAACATGTCCACAGCCTGGATGTGCCTACCTCATCTTTGTGTGTCGCCAACATGTCCACAGCCTGGATGTGACTACCTCATCTTTGTGTGTCGCCAACATGTCCACAGCCTGGATGTGACTACCTCATCTTTGTGTGTCGCCTACATGTCCACAGCCTGGATGTGCCTGCGTCATCTTTGAGCGTCGCCAACATGTCCACAGCCTGGATGTGACTACCTCATCTTTGTGTGTCGCCAACATGTCCACAGCCTGGATGTGCCTGCGTCATCTTTGAGCGTCGCCAACATGTCCACAGCCTGGATGTGCCTACCTCATCTTTGTGTGTCGCCAACATGTCCACAGCCTGGATGTGCCTACGTCATCTTTGAGTGTCGCCAACATGTCCACAGCCTGGATGTGCCTACCTCATCTTTGTGTGTCGGCAACATGTCTAAAGCCTGGATGTGCCTACGTCATCTTTGTGTGTCGCCAACATGTCCACAGCCTGGATGTGCCTACCTCATCTTTGTGTGTCGCCAACATGTCCACAGCCTGGATGTGACTACCTCATTTTTGTGTGTCGCCAACATGTCCACAGCCTGGATGTGACTACCTCATTTTTGTGTGTCGCCAACATGTCCACAGCCTGGATGTGACTACCTCATCTTTGTGTGTCGCCAAGATGTCCACAGCCTGGATGTGCCTACGTCATCTTTGTGTGTCGACAACATGTCCACAGCCTGGATGTGCCTACCTCATCTTTGTGTGTCGCCAACATGTCCACAGCCTGGATGTGACTACCTCATTTTTGTGGGTCGCCAACATGTCCACAGCCTGGATGTGCCTATGTAATCTTTGTGTGTCGCCAACATGTCCACAGCCTGGATGTGCCTATGTAATCTTTGTGTGTCGCCAACATGTCCACAGCCTGGATGTGCCTACCTCATCTTTGTGTGTCGCCAACATGTCCACAGCCTGGATGTGCCTACGTCATCTTTGTGTGTCGCCAAGATGTCCACAGCCTGGATGTGCCTACCTCATCTTTGTGTGTCGCCAACATGTCCACAGCCTGGATGTGACTACCTCATTTTTGTGTGTCGCCAACATGTCCACAGCCTGGATGTGACTACCTCATTTTTGTGTGTCGCCAACATGTCCACAGCCTGGATGTGACTACCTCATCTTTGTGTGTCGCCAAGATGTCCACAGCCTGGATGTGCCTACGTCATCTTTGTGTGTCGACAACATGTCCACAGCCTGGATGTGCCTACCTCATCTTTGTGTGTGGACAACATGTCCACAGCCTGGATGTGACTACCTCATTTTTGTGTGTCGCCAACATGTCCACAGCCTGGATGTGCCTACGTCATCTTTGTGTGTCGACAACATGTCCACAGCCTGGATGTGCCTACCTCATCTTTGTGTGTCGCCAACATGTCCACAGCCTGGATGTGACTACCTCATTTTTGTGTGTCGCCAACATGTCCACAGCCTGGATGTGACTACCTCATCTTTGTGTGTCGCCAACATGTCCACAGCCTGGATGTGCCTATGTCATCTTTGAGCGTCGCCAACATGTCCACAGCCTGGATGTGCCTACCTCATCTTTGTGTGTCGACAACATGTCTACAGCCCGGATGTGCCTATGTCATCTTTGAGCGTCGCCAACATGTCCACAGCCTGGATGTGCCTACCTCATCTTTGTGTGTCGCCAACATGTCCACAGCCTGGATGTGCCTACCTCATCTTTGTGTGTCGCCAACATGTCCACAGCCTGGATGTGCCTACCTCATCTTTGTGGGTCGCCAACATGTCCACAGCCTGGATGTGACTACCTCATTTTTGTGTGTCGCCAACATGTCCACAGCCTGGATGTGACTACCTCATTTTTGTGTGTCGCCAACATGTCCACAGCCTGGATGTGACTACCTCATTTTTGTGTGTCGCCAACATGTCCACAGCCTGGATGTGACTACCTCATTTTTGTGTGTCGCCAACATGTCCACAGCCTGGATGTGACTACCTCATTTTTGTGTGTCGCCAACATGTCCACAGCCTGGATGTGACTACCTCATTTTTGTGTGTCGCCAACATGTCCACAGCCTGGATGTGACTACCTCATTTTTGTGTGTCGCCAACATGTCCACAGCCTGGATGTGACTACCTCATTTTTGTGTGTCGCCAACATGTCCACAACCTGGATGTGACTACCTCATTTTTGTGTGTCGCCAACATGTCCACAGCCTGGATGTGACTACCTCATTTTTGTGTGTCGCCAACATGTCCACAGCCTGGATGTGCCTACCTCATCTTTGTGTGTCGCCAACATGTCCACAGCCTGGATGTGACTACCTCATTTTTGTGTGTCGCCAACATGTCCACAGCCTGGATGTGACTACCTCATTTTTGTGTGTCGCCAACATGTCTAAAGCCTGGATGTGCCTACGTCATCTTTGTGTGTCGCCAAGATGTCCACAGCCTGGATGTGCCTACGTCATCTTTGTGTGTCGACAACATGTCCACAGCCTGGATGTGACTACCTCATCTTTGTGTGTCGCCAACATGTCCACAGCCTGGATGTGCCTACGTAATCTTTGTGTGTCGCCAACATGTCCACAGCCTGGATGTGCCTACGTCATCTTTGTGTGTCGCCAACATGTCCACAGCCTGGATGTGCCTACGTAATCTTTGTGTGTCGCCAACATGTCCACAGCCTGGATGTGCCTACGTCATCTTTGTGTGTCGGCAACATGTCCACAGCCTGGATGTGCCTACCTCATCTTTGTGTGTCACCAAGATGTCCACAGCCTGGATGTGACTACCTCATTTTTGTGTGTCAACAACATGTCCACAGCCTGGATGTGCCTACCTCATCTTTGTGTGTCGCCAACATGTCTACAGCCTGGATGTGCCTACGTCATCTTTGTGTGTCGCCAACATGTCCACAGCCTGGATGTGCCTACCTCATCTTTGTGTGTCGCCAACATGTCCACAGCCTGGATGTGCCTACGTCATCTTTGAGTGTCGCCAACATGTCCACAGCCTGGATGTGCCTACCTCATCTTTGTGTGTCGCCAACATGTCCACAGCCTGGATGTGCCTACGTCATCTTTGAGTGTCGCCAACATGTCCACAGCCTGGATGTGACTACCTCATCTTTGTGTGTCGCCAACATGTCCACAGCCTGGATGTGCCTACGTCATCTTTGAGTGTCGCCAACATGTCCACAGCCTGGATGTGCCTACGTCATCTTTGAGTGTCGCCAACATGTCCACAGCCTGGATGTGCCTACGTCATCTTTGAGTGTCGCCAACATGTCCACAGCCTGGATGTGCCTACCTCATCTTTGTGTGTCGCCAACATGTCCACAGCCTGGATGTGCCTACATCATCTTTGTGTGTCGCCAACATGTCCACAGCCTGGATGTGCCTACGTCATCTTTGTGTGTCGCCAACATGTCCACAGCCTGGATGTGCCTACGTCATCTTTGTGTGTCGCCAACATGTCCACAGCCTGGATGTGACTACCTCATTTTTGTGTGTCGCCAACATGTCCACAGCCTGGATGTGCCTACCTCATTTTTGTGTGTCGCCAACATGTCCACAGCCTGGATGTGCCTACGTCATCTTTGTGTGTCGCCAACATGTCTAAAGCCTGGATGTGCCTACGTCATCTTTGTGTGTCGCCAACATGTCCACAGCCTGGATGTGCCTACCTCATCTTTGTGTGTCGACAACATGTCTAAAGCCTGGATGTGCCTACGTCATCTTTGTGTGTCGCCAACATGTCTACAGCCCGGATGTGCCTACCTCATTTTTGTGTGTCGCCAACATGTCTAAAGCCTGGATGTGCCTACGTCATCTTTGTGTGTCGCCAACATGTCTAAAGCCTGGATGTGACTACCTCATCTTTGTGTGTCGGCAACATGTCTAAAGCCTGGATGTGCCTACGTCATCTTTGTGTGTCGCCAACATGTCCACAGCCTGGATGTGCCTACCTCATCTTTGTGTGTCGCCAACATGTCCACAGCCTGGATGTGCCTACCTCATCTTTGTGTGTCGCCAACATGTCCACAGCTTGGATGTGCCTACCTCATCTTTGTGGGTCGCCAACATGTCCACAGCCTGGATGTGACTACCTCATTTTTGTGTGTCGCCAACATGTCCACAGCCTGGATGTGACTACCTCATTTTTGTGTGTCGCCAACATGTCCACAGCCTGGATGTGACTACCTCATTTTTGTGTGTCGCCAACATGTCCACAGCCTGGATGTGCCTACCTCATCTTTGTGTGTCGCCAACATGTCCACAGCTTGGATGTGCCTACCTCATCTTTGTGGGTCGCCAACATGTCCACAGCCTGGATGTGACTACCTCATTTTTGTGTGTCGCCAACATGTCCACAGCCTGGATGTGACTACCTCATCTTTGTGTGTCGCCAACATGTCCACAGCCTGGATGTGACTACCTCATTTTTGTGTGTCGCCAACATGTCCACAGCCTGGATGTGACTACCTCATTTTTGTGTGTCGCCAACATGTCCACAGCCTGGATGTGACTACCTCATTTTTGTGTGTCGCCAACATGTCCACAGCCTGGATGTGACTACCTCATTTTTGTGTGTCGCCAACATGTCCACAGCCTGGATGTGCCTACGTCATCTTTGTGTGTCGCCAACATGTCCACAGCCTGGATGTGACTACCTCATTTTTGTGTGTCGCCAACATGTCCACAGCCTGGATGTGCCTACCTCATCTTTGTGTGTCGCCAACATGTCCACAGCCTGGATGTGCCTACCTCATCTTTGTGTGTCGCCAACATGTCCACAGCCTGGATGTGCCTACCTCATCTTTGTGTGTCGCCAACATGTCCACAGCCTGGATGTGCCTACCTCATCTTTGAGCGTCGCCAACATGTCCACAGCCTGGATGTGCCTACCTCATCTTTGTGTGTCGCCAACATGTCCACAGCCTGGATGTGCCTACCTCATCTTTGTGTGTCGCCAACATGTCTAAAGCCTGGATGTGCCTACGTCATCTTTGTGTGTCGACAACATGTCCACAGCCTGGATGTGCCTACCTCATTTTTGTGTGTCGCCAACATGTCTAAAGCCTGGATGTGCCTACGTCATCTTTGTGTGTCGACAACATGTCCACAGCCTGGATGTGCCTACGTCATCTTTGTGTGTCGCCAACATGTCTAAAGCCTGGATGTGCCTACATCATCTTTGAGCGTCGCCAACATGTCCACAGCCTGGATGTGCCTACGTCATCTTTGTGTGTCGCCAACATGTCCACAGCCTGGATGTGCCTACGTCATCTTTGTGTGTCGCCAACATGTCCACAGCCTGGATGTGCCTACGTCATCTTTGTGTGTCGCCAACATGTCCACAGCCTGGATGTGCCTACATCATCTTTGTGTGTCGACAACATGTCTACAGCCCGGATGTGCCTACCTCATTTTTGTGTGTCGCCAACATGTCCACAGCCTGGATGTGCCTACGTCATCTTTGTGTGTCGCCAACATGTCCACAGCCTGGATGTGCCTACATCATCTTTGAGCGTCGCCAACATGTCCACAGCCTGGATGTGCCTACATCATCTTTGTGTGTCGCCAACATGTCCACAGCCTGGATGTGCCTACATCATCTTTGAGCGTCGCCAACATGTCCACAGCCTGGATGTGCCTACCTCATCTTTGTGTGTCGCCAACATGTCCACAGCCTGGATGTGCCTACCTCATCTTTGTGTGTCGCCAACATGTCCACAGCCTGGATGTGCCTACCTCATCTTTGTGTGTCGCCAACATGTCCACAGCCTGGATGTGACTATCTCATTTTTGTGTGTCGCCAACATGTCCACAGCCTGGATGTGCCTACGTCATCTTTGAGTGTCGCCAACATGTCCACAGCCTGGATGTGCCTACCTCATCTTTGTGTGTCGCCAAGATGTCCACAGCCTGGATGTGCCTACCTCATCTTTGTGTGTCGCCAACATGTCCACAGCCTGGATGTGCCTACCTCATCTTTGTGTGTCGCCAACATGTCCACAGCCTGGATGTGACTATCTCATTTTTGTGTGTCGCCAACATGTCCACAGCCTGGATGTGCCTACGTCATCTTTGTGTGTCGCCAACATGTCCACAGCCTGGATGTGCCTACCTCATCTTTGTGTGTCGCCAAGATGTCCACAGCCTGGATGTGCCTACCTCATCTTTGTGTGTCGCCAACATGTCCACAGCCTGGATGTGCCTACCTCATCTTTGTGTGTCGCCAACATGTCCACAGCCTGGATGTGACTACCTCATTTTTGTGTGTCGCCAACATGTCCACAGCCTGGATGTGACTACCTCATTTTTGTGTGTCGCCAACATGTCCACAGCCTGGATGTGCCTACGTCATCTTTGTGTGTCGACAACATGTCCACAGCCTGGATGTGCCTACCTCATCTTTGTGTGTCGCCAACATGTCCACAGCCTGGATGTGCCTACCTCATCTTTGTGTGTCGCCAACATGTCCACAGCCTGGATGTGCCTACGTCATCTTTGTGTGTCGCCAAGATGTCCACAGCCTGGATGTGCCTACGTCATCTTTGTGTGTCGACAACATGTCTACAGCCCGGATGTGCCTACCTCATCTTTGTGTGTCGCCAACATGTCCACAGCCTGGATGTGCCTACCTCATCTTTGTGTGTCGCCAACATGTCCACAGCCTGGATGTGCCTACCTCATCTTTGTGTGTCGCCAACATGTCCACAGCTTGGATGTGCCTACCTCATCTTTGTGGGTCGCCAACATGTCCACAGCCTGGATGTGACTACCTCATTTTTGTGTGTCGCCAACATGTCCACAGCCTGGATGTGACTACCTCATTTTTGTGTGTCGCCAACATGTCCACAGCCTGGATGTGACTACCTCATCTTTGTGTGTCGCCAACATGTCCACAGCTTGGATGTGACTACCTCATTTTTGTGTGTCGCCAACATGTCCACAGCCTGGATGTGACTACCTCATTTTTGTGTGTCGCCAACATGTCCACAGCCTGGATGTGACTACCTCATCTTTGTGTGTCGCCAACATGTCCACAGCCTGGATGTGACTACCTCATCTTTGTGTGTCGCCAACATGTCTAAAGCCTGGATGTGACTACCTCATCTTTGTGTGTCGCCAACATGTCCACAGCCTGGATGTGCCTACCTCATCTTTGTGTGTCGCCAACATGTCTAAAGCCTGGATGTGCCTACGTCATCTTTGTGTGTCGCCAACATGTCCACAGCCTGGATGTGACTACCTCATCTTTGTGTGTCGCCAACATGTCCACAGCCTGGATGTGACTACCTCATCTTTGTGTGTCGCCAACATGTCTAAAGCCTGGATGTGACTACCTCATCTTTGTGTGTCGCCAACATGTCCACAGCCTGGATGTGCCTACCTCATCTTTGTGTGTCGCCAACATGTCTAAAGCCTGGATGTGCCTACGTCATCTTTGTGTGTCGCCAACATGTCCACAGCCTGGATGTGCCTACATCATCTTTGTGTGTCGACAACATGTCTACAGCCCGGATGTGCCTACCTCATTTTTGTGTGTCGCCAACATGTCTAAAGCCTGGATGTGCCTACGTCATCTTTGTGTGTCGCCAACATGTCCACAGCCTGGATGTGACTACCTCATCTTTGTGTGTCGGCAACATGTCTAAAGCCTGGATGTGACTACCTCATCTTTGTGTGTCGGCAACATGTCCACAGCCTGGATGTGCCTACGTCATCTTTGAGTGTCGCCAACATGTCCACAGCCTGGATGTGACTACCTCATCTTTGTGTGTCGGCAACATGTCTAAAGCCTGGATGTGCCTACATCATCTTTGAGCGTCGCCAACATGTCCACAGCCTGGATGTGACTACCTCATCTTTGTGTGTCGGCAACATGTCTAAAGCCTGGATGTGCCTACGTCATCTTTGTGTGTCGCCAACATGTCCACAGCCTGGATGTGCCTACGTCATCTTTGTGTGTCGCCAACATGTCCACAGCCTGGATGTGCCTACGTCATCTTTGAGTGTCGCCAACATGTCCACAGCCTGGATGTGCCTACGTCATCTTTGTGTGTCGCCAACATGTCCACAGCCTGGATGTGACTACCTCATTTTTGTGTGTCGCCAACATGTCCACAGCCTGGATGTGCCTACCTCATCTTTGTGTGTCGCCAACATGTCCACAGCCTGGATGTGACTACCTCATCTTTGTGTGTCGCCAACATGTCCACAGCCTGGATGTGACTACCTCATCTTTGTGTGTCGCCTACATGTCCACAGCCTGGATGTGCCTGCGTCATCTTTGAGCGTCGCCAACATGTCCACAGCCTGGATGTGACTACCTCATCTTTGTGTGTCGCCAACATGTCCACAGCCTGGATGTGCCTACGTCATCTTTGAGTGTCGCCAACATGTCCACAGCCTGGATGTGCCTACGTCATCTTTGTGTGTCGCCAACATGTCTACAGCCTGGATGTGACTACCTCATTTTTGTGTGTCGCCAACATGTCCACAGCCTGGATGTGACTACCTCATTTTTGTGTGTCGCCAACATGTCCACAGCCTGGATGTGCCTACGTCATCTTTGAGTGTCGCCAACATGTCCACAGCCTGGATGTGCCTACGTCATCTTTGAGCGTCGCCAACATGTCCACAGCCTGGATATGCCTACCTCATCTTTGTGTGTCGGCAACATGTCTAAAGCCTGGATGTGCCTACGTCATCTTTGTGTGTCGCCAACATGTCCACAGCCTGGATGTGCCTACGTCATCTTTGAGCGTCGCCAACATGTCCACAGCCTGGATGTGCCTACCTCATCTTTGTGTGTCGCCAACATGTCCACAGCCTGGATGTGCCTACCTCATCTTTGTGTGTCGCCAACATGTCCACAGCCTGGATGTGCCTACGTCATCTTTGTGTGTCGCCAAGATGTCCACAGCCTGGATGTGCCTACGTCATCTTTGTGTGTCGACAACATGTCTACAGCCCGGATGTGCCTACCTCATCTTTGTGTGTCGCCAACATGTCCACAGCCTGGATGTGCCTACCTCATCTTTGTGTGTCGCCAACATGTCCACAGCCTGGATGTGCCTACCTCATCTTTGTGTGTCGCCAACATGTCCACAGCTTGGATGTGCCTACCTCATCTTTGTGGGTCGCCAACATGTCCACAGCCTGGATGTGACTACCTCATTTTTGTGTGTCGCCAACATGTCCACAGCCTGGATGTGACTACCTCATTTTTGTGTGTCGCCAACATGTCCACAGCCTGGATGTGACTACCTCATTTTTGTGTGTCGCCAACATGTCCACAGCCTGGATGTGACTACCTCATTTTTGTGTGTCGCCAACATGTCCACAGCCTGGATGTGCCTACGTCATCTTTGTGTGTCGCCAAGATGTCCACAGCCTGGATGTGCCTACCTCATCTTTGTGTGTCGCCAACATGTCCACAGCCTGGATGTGACTACCTCATCTTTGTGTGTCGCCAACATGTCCACAGCCTGGATGTGACTACCTCATCTTTGTGTGTCGCCAACATGTCTAAAGCCTGGATGTGACTACCTCATCTTTGTGTGTCGCCAACATGTCCACAGCCTGGATGTGCCTACCTCATCTTTGTGTGTCGCCAACATGTCTAAAGCCTGGATGTGCCTACGTCATCTTTGTGTGTCGCCAACATGTCCACAGCCTGGATGTGCCTACCTCATTTTTGTGTGTCGCCAACATGTCTAAAGCCTGGATGTGCCTACGTCATCTTTGTGTGTCGCCAACATGTCCACAGCCTGGATGTGCCTACATCATCTTTGTGTGTCGACAACATGTCTACAGCCCGGATGTGCCTACCTCATTTTTGTGTGTCGCCAACATGTCCACAGCCTGGATGTGCCTACATCATCTTTGAGCGTCGCCAACATGTCCACAGCCTGGATGTGACTACCTCATCTTTGTGTGTCGGCAACATGTCTAAAGCCTGGATGTGCCTACGTCATCTTTGTGTGTCGCCAAGATGTCCACAGCCTGGATGTGCCTACCTCATCTTTGTGTGTCGCCAACATGTCCACAGCCTGGATGTGCCTACGTCATCTTTGAGCGTCGCCAACATGTCCACAGCCTGGATGTGCCTACCTCATCTTTGTGTGTCGCCAACATGTCCACAGCCTGGATGTGCCTACGTCATCTTTGAGTGTCGCCAACATGTCCACAGCCTGGATGTGCCTACGTCATCTTTGTGTGTCGCCAACATGTCCACAGCCTGGATGTGACTACCTCATTTTTGTGTGTCGCCAACATGTCTAAAGCCTGGATGTGCCTACGTCATCTTTGTGTGTCGCCAACATGTCCACAGCCTGGATGTGCCTACGTCATCTTTGAGTGTCGCCAACATGTCCACAGCCTGGATGTGACTACGTCATCTTTGAGTGTCGCCAACATGTCCACAGCCTGGATGTGCCTACCTCATCTTTGTGTGTCGCCAACATGTCCACAGCCTGGATGTGCCTACGTCATCTTTGAGTGTCGCCAACATGTCCACAGCCTGGATGTGCCTACGTCATCTTTGTGTGTCGCCAACATGTCCACAGCCTGGATGTGACTACCTCATTTTTGTGTGTCGCCAACATGTCTAAAGCCTGGATGTGCCTACGTCATCTTTGTGTGTCGCCAACATGTCCACAGCCTGGATGTGCCTACGTCATCTTTGAGTGTCGCCAACATGTCCACAGCCTGGATGTGCCTACGTCATCTTTGAGTGTCGCCAACATGTCCACAGCCTGGATGTGACTACGTCATCTTTGAGTGTCGCCAACATGTCCACAGCCTGGATGTGCCTACGTCATCTTTGAGTGTCGCCAACATGTCCACAGCCTGGATGTGCCTACCTCATCTTTGTGTGTCGCCAACATGTCCACAGCCTGGATGTGCCTACGTCATCTTTGAGTGTCGCCAACATGTCCACAGCCTGGATGTGACTACCTCATTTTTGTGTGTCGCCAACATGTCCACAGCCTGGATGTGCCTACCTCATCTTTGTGTGTCGCCAACATGTCCACAGCCTGGATGTGACTACCTCATCTTTGTGTGTCGCCAACATGTCCACAGCCTGGATGTGCCTACCTCATCTTTGTGTGTCGCCAACATGTCCACAGCCTGGATGTGACTACCTCATTTTTGTGTGTCGCCAACATGTCCACAGCCTGGATGTGCCTACCTCATCTTTGTGTGTCGCCAACATGTCCACAGCCTGGATGTGACTACCTCATCTTTGTGTGTCGCCAACATGTCCACAGCCTGGATGTGCCTACCTCATCTTTGTGTGTCGCCTACATGTCCACAGCCTGGATGTGCCTGCGTCATCTTTGAGCGTCGCCAACATGTCCACAGCCTGGATGTGACTACCTCATCTTTGTGTGTCGCCAACATGTCCACAGCCTGGATGTGCCTGCGTCATCTTTGAGCGTCGCCAACATGTCCACAGCCTGGATGTGCCTACCTCATCTTTGTGTGTCGCCAACATGTCCACAGCCTGGATGTGCCTACCTCATCTTTGTGTGTCGCCAACATGTCCACAGCCTGGATGTGCCTACGTCATCTTTGAGTGTCGCCAACATGTCCACAGCCTGGATGTGCCTACCTCATCTTTGTGTGTCGCCAACATGTCCACAGCCTGGATGTGCCTACGTCATCTTTGAGCGTCGCCAACATGTCCACAGCCTGGATATGCCTACCTCATCTTTGTGTGTCGGCAACATGTCTAAAGCCTGGATGTGCCTACGTCATCTTTGTGTGTCGCCAACATGTCCACAGCCTGGATGTGCCTACGTCATCTTTGAGCGTCGCCAACATGTCCACAGCCTGGATGTGCCTACCTCATCTTTCTGTGTCGCCAACATGTCCACAGCCTGGATGTGACTACCTCATCTTTCTGTGTCGCCAACATGTCCACAGCCTGGATGTGCCTACGTCATCTTTGAGCGTCGCCAACATGTCCACAGCCTGGATGTGCCTACCTCATCTTTGTGTGTCGACAACATGTCTACAGCCCGGATGTGCCTACCTCATTTTTGTGTGTCGGCAACATGTCTAAAGCCTGGATGTGCCTACCTCATTTTTGTGTGTCGGCAACATGTCTAAAGCCTGGATGTGCCTACCTCATTTTTGTGTGTCGCCAACATGTCCACAGCCTGGATATGCCTACCTCATCTTTCTGTGTCGCCAACATGTCCACAGCCTGGATATGCCTACCTCATCTTTGTGTGTCGGCAACATGTCCACAGCCTGGATGTGCCTACCTCATCTTTCTGTGTCGCCAACATGTCCACAGCCTGGATATGCCTACCTCATCTTTGTGTGTCGGCAACATGTCCACAGCCTGGATGTGACTACCTCATTTTTGTGTGTCGCCAACATGTCTAAAGCCTGGATGTGCCTACGTCATCTTTGTGTGTCGCCAACATGTCCACAGCCTGGATGTGCCTACCTCATTTTTGTGTGTCGCCAACATGTCTAAAGCCTGGATGTGCCTACGTCATCTTTGTGTGTCGCCAACATGTCCACAGCCTGGATGTGCCTACCTCATTTTTGTGTGTCGCCAACATGTCTAAAGCCTGGATGTGCCTACGTCATCTTTGAGCGTCGCCAACATGTCCACAGCCTGGATATGCCTACCTCATCTTTGTGTGTCGGCAACATGTCCACAGCCTGGATGTGCCTACCTCATCTTTGTGTGTCACCAAGATGTCCACAGCCTGGATGTGACTACCTCATTTTTGTGTGTCAACAACATGTCCACAGCCTGGATGTGCCTACCTCATCTTTGTGTGTCGTCAACATGTCTACAGCCTGGATGTGCCTACCTCATCTTTGTGTGTCGCCAACATGTCCACAGCCTGGATGTGCCTACGTCATCTTTGTGTGTCGCCAACATGTCCACAGCCTGGATGTGCCTACCTCATCTTTGAGCGTCGCCAACATGTCCACAGCCTGGATGTGCCTACCTCATCTTTGAGCGTCGCCAACATGTCCACAGCCTGGATGTGCCTACCTCATCTTTGAGCGTCGCCAACATGTCCACAGCCTGGATGTGCCTACCTCATCTTTGTGTGTCACCAACATGTCCACAGCCTGGATGTGCCTACCTCATCTTTGTGTGTCGCCAACATGTCCACAGCCTGGATGTGCCTACCTCATCTTTGTGTGTCGCCAACATGTCTAAAGCCTGGATGTGCCTACGTCATCTTTGTGTGTCGACAACATGTCCACAGCCTGGATGTGCCTACCTCATTTTTGTGTGTCGCCAACATGTCTAAAGCCTGGATGTGCCTACGTCATCTTTGTGTGTCGACAACATGTCCACAGCCTGGATGTGCCTACCTCATTTTTGTGTGTCGCCAACATGTCCACAGCCTGGATGTGCCTACGTCATCTTTGTGTGTCGCCAACATGTCCACAGCCTGGATGTGCCTACATCATCTTTGTGTGTCGACAACATGTCTACAGCCCGGATGTGCCTACCTCATTTTTGTGTGTCGCCAACATGTCCACAGCCTGGATGTGCCTACGTCATCTTTGTGTGTCGCCAACATGTCCACAGCCTGGATGTGCCTACATCATCTTTGTGTGTCGCCAACATGTCCACAGCCTGGATGTGCCTACATCATCTTTGTGTGTCGACAACATGTCTACAGCCCGGATGTGCCTACCTCATTTTTGTGTGTCGCCAACATGTCCACAGCCTGGATGTGCCTACGTCATCTTTGTGTGTCGCCAACATGTCCACAGCCTGGATGTGCCTACATCATCTTTGTGTGTCGCCAACATGTCCACAGCCTGGATGTGCCTACATCATCTTTGTGTGTCGCCAACATGTCCACAGCCTGGATGTGCCTACATCATCTTTGTGTGTCGCCAACATGTCCACAGCCTGGATGTGCCTACGTCATCTTTGTGTGTCGCCAACATGTCCACAGCCTGGATGTGCCTACATCATCTTTGTGTGTCGACAACATGTCTACAGCCCGGATGTGCCTACCTCATTTTTGTGTGTCGCCAACATGTCCACAGCCTGGATGTGCCTACGTCATCTTTGTGTGTCGCCAACATGTCCACAGCCTGGATGTGCCTACATCATCTTTGTGTGTCGCCAACATGTCCACAGCCTGGATGTGCCTACATCATCTTTGTGTGTCGACAACATGTCTACAGCCCGGATGTGCCTACCTCATTTTTGTGTGTCGCCAACATGTCCACAGCCTGGATGTGCCTACGTCATCTTTGTGTGTCGCCAACATGTCCACAGCCTGGATGTGCCTACATCATCTTTGAGCGTCGCCAACATGTCCACAGCCTGGATGTGCCTACATCATCTTTGTGTGTCGCCAACATGTCCACAGCCTGGATGTGCCTACATCATCTTTGAGCGTCGCCAACATGTCCACAGCCTGGATGTGCCTACCTCATCTTTGTGTGTCGCCAACATGTCCACAGCCTGGATGTGCCTACCTCATCTTTGTGTGTCGCCAACATGTCCACAGCCTGGATGTGCCTACCTCATCTTTGTGTGTCGCCAACATGTCCACAGCCTGGATGTGACTATCTCATTTTTGTGTGTCGCCAACATGTCCACAGCCTGGATGTGCCTACGTCATCTTTGTGTGTCGCCAACATGTCCACAGCCTGGATGTGCCTACCTCATCTTTGAGTGTCGCCAACATGTCCACAGCCTGGATGTGCCTACCTCATCTTTGTGTGTCGCCAAGATGTCCACAGCCTGGATGTGCCTACCTCATCTTTGTGTGTCGCCAACATGTCCACAGCCTGGATGTGCCTACCTCATCTTTGTGTGTCGCCAACATGTCCACAGCCTGGATGTGACTATCTCATTTTTGTGTGTCGCCAACATGTCCACAGCCTGGATGTGCCTACGTCATCTTTGTGTGTCGCCAACATGTCCACAGCCTGGATGTGCCTACCTCATCTTTGTGTGTCGCCAAGATGTCCACAGCCTGGATGTGCCTACCTCATCTTTGTGTGTCGCCAACATGTCCACAGCCTGGATGTGCCTACCTCATCTTTGTGTGTCGCCAACATGTCCACAGCCTGGATGTGACTACCTCATTTTTGTGTGTCGCCAACATGTCCACAGCCTGGATGTGACTACCTCATTTTTGTGTGTCGCCAACATGTCCACAGCCTGGATGTGCCTACGTCATCTTTGTGTGTCGACAACATGTCCACAGCCTGGATGTGCCTACCTCATCTTTGTGTGTCGCCAACATGTCCACAGCCTGGATGTGCCTACCTCATCTTTGTGTGTCGCCAACATGTCCACAGCCTGGATGTGCCTACCTCATCTTTGTGTGTCGCCAACATGTCCACAGCCTGGATGTGCCTACCTCATCTTTGTGTGTCGCCAACATGTCCACAGCCTGGATGTGCCTACGTCATCTTTGTGTGTCGACAACATGTCTACAGCCCGGATGTGCCTACCTCATCTTTGTGTGTCGCCAACATGTCCACAGCCTGGATGTGCCTACCTCATCTTTGTGTGTCGCCAACATGTCCACAGCCTGGATGTGCCTACCTCATCTTTGTGTGTCGCCAACATGTCCACAGCCTGGATGTGCCTACCTCATCTTTGTGTGTCGCCAACATGTCCACAGCTTGGATGTGCCTACCTCATCTTTGTGGGTCGCCAACATGTCCACAGCCTGGATGTGACTACCTCATTTTTGTGTGTCGCCAACATGTCCACAGCCTGGATGTGACTACCTCATTTTTGTGTGTCGCCAACATGTCCACAGCCTGGATGTGACTACCTCATCTTTGTGTGTCGCCAACATGTCCACAGCTTGGATGTGACTACCTCATTTTTGTGTGTCGCCAACATGTCCACAGCCTGGATGTGACTACCTCATTTTTGTGTGTCGCCAACATGTCCACAGCCTGGATGTGACTACCTCATCTTTGTGTGTCGCCAACATGTCCACAGCCTGGATGTGACTACCTCATCTTTGTGTGTCGCCAACATGTCTAAAGCCTGGATGTGACTACCTCATCTTTGTGTGTCGCCAACATGTCCACAGCCTGGATGTGCCTACCTCATTTTTGTGTGTCGCCAACATGTCTAAAGCCTGGATGTGCCTACGTCATCTTTGTGTGTCGCCAACATGTCCACAGCCTGGATGTGACTACCTCATCTTTGTGTGTCGCCAACATGTCCACAGCCTGGATGTGACTACCTCATCTTTGTGTGTCGCCAACATGTCTAAAGCCTGGATGTGACTACCTCATCTTTGTGTGTCGCCAACATGTCCACAGCCTGGATGTGCCTACCTCATCTTTGTGTGTCGCCAACATGTCTAAAGCCTGGATGTGCCTACGTCATCTTTGTGTGTCGCCAACATGTCCACAGCCTGGATGTGCCTACATCATCTTTGTGTGTCGACAACATGTCTACAGCCCGGATGTGCCTACCTCATTTTTGTGTGTCGCCAACATGTCTAAAGCCTGGATGTGCCTACGTCATCTTTGTGTGTCGCCAACATGTCCACAGCCTGGATGTGACTACCTCATCTTTGTGTGTCGGCAACATGTCTAAAGCCTGGATGTGACTACCTCATCTTTGTGTGTCGGCAACATGTCCACAGCCTGGATGTGCCTACGTCATCTTTGAGTGTCGCCAACATGTCCACAGCCTGGATGTGACTACCTCATCTTTGTGTGTCGGCAACATGTCTAAAGCCTGGATGTGCCTACATCATCTTTGAGCGTCGCCAACATGTCCACAGCCTGGATGTGACTACCTCATCTTTGTGTGTCGGCAACATGTCTAAAGCCTGGATGTGCCTACGTCATCTTTGTGTGTCGCCAACATGTCCACAGCCTGGATGTGCCTACGTCATCTTTGAGTGTCGCCAACATGTCCACAGCCTGGATGTGCCTACGTCATCTTTGTGTGTCGCCAACATGTCCACAGCCTGGATGTGACTACCTCATTTTTGTGTGTCGCCAACATGTCCACAGCCTGGATGTGCCTACCTCA
Organism: Entelurus aequoreus; assembly: GCF_033978785.1. NCBI lineage: Eukaryota > Metazoa > Chordata > Actinopteri > Syngnathiformes > Syngnathidae > Entelurus > Entelurus aequoreus. The sequence continues at coordinate 61,112,193 of NC_084731.1, forward strand.
TCTTTGTGTGTCGCCAACATGTCCACAGCCTGGATGTGACTACCTCATCTTTGTGTGTCGCCAACATGTCCACAGCCTGGATGTGACTACCTCATCTTTGTGTGTCGCCTACATGTCCACAGCCTGGATGTGCCTGCGTCATCTTTGAGCGTCGCCAACATGTCCACAGCCTGGATGTGACTACCTCATCTTTGTGTGTCGCCAACATGTCCACAGCCTGGATGTGCCTACGTCATCTTTGAGTGTCGCCAACATGTCCACAGCCTGGATGTGCCTACGTCATCTTTGTGTGTCGCCAACATGTCTACAGCCTGGATGTGACTACCTCATTTTTGTGTGTCGCCAACATGTCCACAGCCTGGATGTGCCTACGTCATCTTTGTGTGTCGCCAACATGTCTACAGCCTGGATGTGACTACCTCATTTTTGTGTGTCGCCAACATGTCCACAGCCTGGATGTGCCTACGTCATCTTTGAGCGTCGCCAACATGTCCACAGCCTGGATATGCCTACCTCATCTTTGTGTGTCGGCAACATGTCTAAAGCCTGGATGTGCCTACGTCATCTTTGTGTGTCGCCAACATGTCCACAGCCTGGATGTGCCTACGTCATCTTTGAGCGTCGCCAACATGTCCACAGCCTGGATGTGCCTACCTCATCTTTGTGTGTCGCCAACATGTCCACAGCCTGGATGTGCCTACCTCATCTTTGTGTGTCGCCAACATGTCCACAGCCTGGATGTGCCTACGTCATCTTTGTGTGTCGCCAAGATGTCCACAGCCTGGATGTGCCTACGTCATCTTTGTGTGTCGACAACATGTCTACAGCCCGGATGTGCCTACCTCATCTTTGTGTGTCGCCAACATGTCCACAGCCTGGATGTGCCTACCTCATCTTTGTGTGTCGCCAACATGTCCACAGCCTGGATGTGCCTACCTCATCTTTGTGTGTCGCCAACATGTCCACAGCTTGGATGTGCCTACCTCATCTTTGTGGGTCGCCAACATGTCCACAGCCTGGATGTGACTACCTCATTTTTGTGTGTCGCCAACATGTCCACAGCCTGGATGTGACTACCTCATTTTTGTGTGTCGCCAACATGTCCACAGCCTGGATGTGACTACCTCATCTTTGTGTGTCGCCAACATGTCCACAGCCTGGATGTGACTACCTCATTTTTGTGTGTCGCCAACATGTCCACAGCCTGGATGTGACTACCTCATTTTTGTGTGTCGCCAACATGTCCACAGCCTGGATGTGACTACCTCATTTTTGTGTGTCGCCAACATGTCCACAGCCTGGATGTGCCTACGTCATCTTTGTGTGTCGCCAAGATGTCCACAGCCTGGATGTGCCTACCTCATCTTTGTGTGTCGCCAACATGTCCACAGCCTGGATGTGACTACCTCATCTTTGTGTGTCGCCAACATGTCCACAGCCTGGATGTGACTACCTCATCTTTGTGTGTCGCCAACATGTCTAAAGCCTGGATGTGACTACCTCATCTTTGTGTGTCGCCAACATGTCCACAGCCTGGATGTGCCTACCTCATCTTTGTGTGTCGCCAACATGTCTAAAGCCTGGATGTGCCTACGTCATCTTTGTGTGTCGCCAACATGTCCACAGCCTGGATGTGCCTACCTCATTTTTGTGTGTCGCCAACATGTCTAAAGCCTGGATGTGCCTACGTCATCTTTGTGTGTCGCCAACATGTCCACAGCCTGGATGTGCCTACATCATCTTTGTGTGTCGACAACATGTCTACAGCCCGGATGTGCCTACCTCATTTTTGTGTGTCGCCAACATGTCCACAGCCTGGATGTGCCTACATCATCTTTGAGCGTCGCCAACATGTCCACAGCCTGGATGTGACTACCTCATCTTTGTGTGTCGGCAACATGTCTAAAGCCTGGATGTGCCTACGTCATCTTTGTGTGTCGCCAAGATGTCCACAGCCTGGATGTGCCTACCTCATCTTTGTGTGTCGCCAACATGTCCACAGCCTGGATGTGCCTACGTCATCTTTGAGCGTCGCCAACATGTCCACAGCCTGGATGTGCCTACCTCATCTTTGTGTGTCGCCAACATGTCCACAGCCTGGATGTGCCTACGTCATCTTTGAGTGTCGCCAACATGTCCACAGCCTGGATGTGCCTACGTCATCTTTGTGTGTCGCCAACATGTCCACAGCCTGGATGTGACTACCTCATTTTTGTGTGTCGCCAACATGTCCACAGCCTGGATGTGCCTACCTCATCTTTGTGTGTCGCCAACATGTCCACAGCCTGGATGTGCCTACGTCATCTTTGAGTGTCGCCAACATGTCCACAGCCTGGATGTGCCTACGTCATCTTTGTGTGTCGCCAACATGTCCACAGCCTGGATGTGCCTACCTCATCTTTGTGTGTCGCCAACATGTCCACAGCCTGGATGTGCCTACGTCATCTTTGAGTGTCGCCAACATGTCCACAGCCTGGATGTGCCTACGTCATCTTTGTGTGTCGCCAACATGTCTAAAGCCTGGATGTGCCTACGTCATCTTTGAGTGTCGCCAACATGTCCACAGCCTGGATGTGACTACCTCATTTTTGTGTGTCGCCAACATGTCTAAAGCCTGGATGTGCCTACGTCATCTTTGAGTGTCGCCAACATGTCCACAGCCTGGATGTGACTACCTCATTTTTGTGTGTCGCCAACATGTCCACAGCCTGGATGTGACTACCTCATTTTTGTGTGTCGCCAACATGTCTAAAGCCTGGATGTGCCTACGTCATCTTTGAGTGTCGCCAACATGTCCACAGCCTGGATGTGACTACCTCATTTTTGTGTGTCGCCAACATGTCCACAGCCTGGATGTGCCTACGTCATCTTTGAGTGTCGCCAACATGTCCACAGCCTGGATGTGCCTACGTCATCTTTGAGTGTCGCCAACATGTCCACAGCCTGGATGTGACTACGTCATCTTTGAGTGTCGCCAACATGTCCACAGCCTGGATGTGCCTACGTCATCTTTGTGTGTCGCCAACATGTCCACAGCCTGGATGTGACTACCTCATTTTTGTGTGTCGCCAACATGTCCACAGCCTGGATGTGCCTACCTCATCTTTGTGTGTCGCCAACATGTCCACAGCCTGGATGTGACTACCTCATCTTTGTGTGTCGCCAACATGTCCACAGCCTGGATGTGACTACCTCATCTTTGTGTGTCGCCTACATGTCCACAGCCTGGATGTGCCTGCGTCATCTTTGAGCGTCGCCAACATGTCCACAGCCTGGATGTGACTACCTCATCTTTGTGTGTCGCCAACATGTCCACAGCCTGGATGTGCCTGCGTCATCTTTGAGCGTCGCCAACATGTCCACAGCCTGGATGTGCCTACCTCATCTTTGTGTGTCGCCAACATGTCCACAGCCTGGATGTGCCTACGTCATCTTTGAGTGTCGCCAACATGTCCACAGCCTGGATGTGCCTACGTCATCTTTGTGTGTCGCCAACATGTCTACAGCCTGGATGTGACTACCTCATCTTTGTGTGTCGGCAACATGTCTAAAGCCTGGATGTGCCTACGTCATCTTTGTGTGTCGCCAACATGTCCACAGCCTGGATGTGCCTACGTCATCTTTGAGCGTCGCCAACATGTCCACAGCCTGGATGTGCCTACCTCATCTTTCTGTGTCGCCAACATGTCCACAGCCTGGATGTGACTACCTCATCTTTCTGTGTCGCCAACATGTCCACAGCCTGGATGTGCCTACGTCATCTTTGAGCGTCGCCAACATGTCCACAGCCTGGATGTGCCTACCTCATCTTTGTGTGTCGACAACATGTCTACAGCCCGGATGTGCCTACCTCATTTTTGTGTGTCGGCAACATGTCTAAAGCCTGGATGTGCCTACGTCATCTTTGTGTGTCGCCAACATGTCCACAGCCTGGATGTGCCTACCTCATCTTTCTGTGTCGCCAACATGTCCACAGCCTGGATATGCCTACCTCATCTTTGTGTGTCGGCAACATGTCCACAGCCTGGATGTGACTACCTCATTTTTGTGTGTCGCCAACATGTCTAAAGCCTGGATGTGCCTACGTCATCTTTGTGTGTCGCCAACATGTCCACAGCCTGGATGTGCCTACCTCATTTTTGTGTGTCGCCAACATGTCTAAAGCCTGGATGTGCCTACGTCATCTTTGTGTGTCGCCAACATGTCCACAGCCTGGATGTGCCTACCTCATTTTTGTGTGTCGCCAACATGTCTAAAGCCTGGATATGCCTACCTCATCTTTGTGTGTCGCCAACATGTCCACAGCCTGGATGTGACTACCTCATTTTTGTGTGTCGCCAACATGTCTAAAGCCTGGATGTGCCTACGTCATCTTTGAGCGTCGCCAACATGTCCACAGCCTGGATATGCCTACCTCATCTTTGTGTGTCGGCAACATGTCCACAGCCTGGATGTGCCTACCTCATCTTTGTGTGTCACCAAGATGTCCACAGCCTGGATGTGACTACCTCATTTTTGTGTGTCAACAACATGTCCACAGCCTGGATGTGCCTACCTCATCTTTGTGTGTCGTCAACATGTCTACAGCCTGGATGTGCCTACCTCATCTTTGTGTGTCGCCAACATGTCCACAGCCTGGATGTGCCTACGTCATCTTTGTGTGTCGCCAACATGTCCACAGCCTGGATGTGCCTACCTCATCTTTGAGCGTCGCCAACATGTCCACAGCCTGGATGTGCCTACCTCATCTTTGAGCGTCGCCAACATGTCCACAGCCTGGATGTGCCTACGTCATCTTTGTGTGTCGCCAAGATGTCCACAGCCTGGATGTGCCTACCTCATCTTTGTGTGTCGCCAACATGTCCACATCCTGGATGTGCCTATGTCATCTTTGAGTGTCGCCAACATGTCCCCAGCCTGGATGTGCCTACCTCATCTTTGTGTGTCACCAACATGTCCACATCCTGGATGTGCCTATGTCATCTTTGAGTGTCGCCAACATGTCCACATCCTGGATGTGCCTACCTCATCTTTGTGTGTCGCCAACATGTCCCCAGCCTGGATGTGCCTACCTCATCTTTGTGTGTCACCAACATGTCCACATCCTGGATGTGCCTATGTCATCTTTGAGTGTCGCCAACATGTCCACATCCTGGATGTGCCTACGTCATCTTTGTGTGTCGCCAACATGTCCACAGCCTGGATGTGCCTACGTCATCTTTGTGTGTCGCCAACATGTCCACAGCCTGGATGTGCCTACGTCATCTTTGTGTGTCGCCAAGATGTCCACAGCCTGGATGTGCCTACCTCATCTTTGTGTGTCGCCAACATGTCCACAGCCTGGATGTGCCTACCTCATCTTTGTGTGTCGCCAACATGTCCACAGCCTGGATGTGACTACCTCATTTTTGTGTGTCGCCAACATGTCCACAGCCTGGATGTGCCTACCTCATCTTTGTGTGTCGCCAACATGTCCACAGCCTGGATGTGACTACCTCATTTTTGTGTGTCGCCAACATGTCCACAGCCTGGATGTGACTACCTCATTTTTGTGTGTCGCCAACATGTCCACAGCCTGGATGTGCCTACGTCATCTTTGTGTGTCGCCAAGATGTCCACAGCCTGGATGTGCCTACGTCATCTTTGTGTGTCGACAACATGTCCACAGCCTGGATGTGCCTACCTCATCTTTGTGTGTCGCCAACATGTCCACAGCCTGGATGTGACTACCTCATTTTTGTGTGTCGCCAACATGTCCACAGCCTGGATGTGCCTACGTCATCTTTGTGTGTCGACAACATGTCTACAGCCCGGATGTGCCTACCTCATCTTTGTGTGTCGCCAACATGTCCACAGCCTGGATGTGCCTACCTCATCTTTGTGTGTCGCCAACATGTCCACAGCCTGGATGTGCCTACCTCATCTTTGTGTGTCGCCAACATGTCCACAGCCTGGATGTGCCTACCTCATCTTTGTGTGTCGCCAACATGTCCACAGCCTGGATGTGCCTACCTCATCTTTGTGTGTCGCCAACATGTCCACAGCCTGGATGTGCCTACCTCATCTTTGTGTGTCGCCAACATGTCCACAGCCTGGATGTGCCTACGTCATCTTTGTGTGTCGCCAACATGTCCACAGCCTGGATGTGCCTACCTCATCTTTGAGTGTCGCCAACATGTCCACAGCCTGGATGTGCCTACCTCATCTTTGAGTGTCGCCAACATGTCTACAGCCTGGATGTGCCTATGTAATCTTTGTGTGTCGCCAACATGTCCACAGCCTGGATGTGCCTATGTAATCTTTGTGTGTCGCCAACATGTCCACAGCCTGGATGTGCCTACGTCATCTTTGAGTGTCGCCAACATGTCCACAGCCTGGATGTGCCTACCTCATCTTTGAGTGTCGCCAACATGTCTACAGCCTGGATGTGCCTACCTCATCTTTGAGTGTCGCCAACATGTCTACAGCCTGGATGTGCCTATGTAATCTTTGTGTGTCGCCAACATGTCCACAGCCTGGATGTGCCTACCTCATCTTTGTGTGTCGCCAAGATGTCCACAGCCTGGATGTGACTACCTCATTTTTGTGTGTCGCCAACATGTCCACAGCCTGGATGTGACTACCTCATTTTTGTGTGTCGCCAACATGTCCACAGCCTGGATGTGACTACCTCATCTTTGTGTGTCGCCAAGATGTCCACAGCCTGGATGTGCCTACCTCATCTTTGTGTGTCGCCAACATGTCCCCAGCCAGGATGTGCCTACCTCATCTTTGTGTGTCACCAACATGTCCACATCCTGGATGTGCCTACCTCATCTTTGTGTGTCACCAACATGTCCACAGCCTGGATGTGCCTACGTCATCTTTGTGTGTCGCCAACATGTCCACAGCCTGGATGTGCCTACGTCATCTTTGTGTGTCGCCAAGATGTCCACAGCCTGGATGTGCCTACCTCATCTTTGTGTGTCGCCAACATGTCCACAGCCTGGATGTGCCTACGTCATCTTTGAGCGTCGCCAACATGTCCACATCCTGGATGTGCCTACGTCATCTTTGTGTGTCGCCAACATGTCCACAGCCTGGATGTGCCTACGTCATCTTTGTGTGTCGCCAACATGTCCACAGCCTGGATGTGCCTACGTCATCTTTGTGTGTCGCCAAGATGTCCACAGCCTGGATGTGCCTACCTCATCTTTGTGTGTCGCCAACATGTCCACATCCTGGATGTGCCTATGTCATCTTTGAGTGTCGCCAACATGTCCACAGCCTGGATGTGCCTACGTCATCTTTGAGTGTCGCCAACATGTCCCCAGCCTGGATGTGCCTACCTCATCTTTGTGTGTCACCAACATGTCCACATCCTGGATGTGCCTATGTCATCTTTGAGTGTCGCCAACATGTCCACATCCTGGATGTGCCTACCTCATCTTTGTGTGTCGCCAACATGTCCCCAGCCTGGATGTGCCTACCTCATCTTTGTGTGTCACCAACATGTCCACATCCTGGATGTGCCTATGTCATCTTTGAGTGTCGCCAACATGTCCACATCCTGGATGTGCCTACGTCATCTTTGTGTGTCGCCAACATGTCCACGGCCTGGATGTGCCTACGTCATCTTTGTGTGTCGCCAACATGTCCACAGCCTGGATGTGCCTACGTCATCTTTGTGTGTCGCCAAGATGTCCACAGCCTGGATGTGCCTACCTCATCTTTGTGTGTCGCCAACATGTCCACAGCCTGGATGTGCCTACGTCATCTTTGAGCGTCGCCAAGATGTCCACAGCCTGGATGTGCCTACCTCATCTTTGTGTGTCGCCAACATGTCCACATCCTGGATGTGCCTACGTCATCTTTGTGTGTCGCCAACATGTCCACGGCCTGGATGTGCCTACGTCATCTTTGTGTGTCGCCAACATGTCCACAGCCTGGATGTGCCTACGTCATCTTTGTGTGTCGCCAAGATGTCCACAGCCTGGATGTGCCTACCTCATCTTTGTGTGTCGCCAACATGTCCACAGCCTGGATGTGCCTACGTCATCTTTGAGCGTCGCCAACATGTCCACAGCCTGGATGTGCCTACCTCATCTTTGTGTGTCGCCAACATGTCCACAGCCTGGATGTGCCTACGTCATCTTTGAGTGTCGCCAACATGTCCACAGCCTGGATGTGCCTATGTCATCTTTGTGTGTCGCCAACATGTCCTTGGGTGAGCGATTAGCAGAGATGGCAGTCGTCCAACATACAAGAAAAGTATGGACTGAAGTCTTTCAGCATTTGCAGGTGAAAATAAATGGACATTTGGTGGAGGAAAAAATGCTCCTTTTGACACTTGCTTAATTTGGGGATTGAAGGGTTGCCCAGATCAAGTGTAATGAGAAGGTTCCTACCTGAGTCACCAGAAGCAGTTTTACAATTGAAGACCTCGTTTCCGAGGTGCTGCAAGCCAGGGATTATAATTTTGGTTTGATACTAGTTTGATATGAAGAAGTTGGAAGTTACCCAGTTCTTGATGTCCTGAAGACATGTCGGGAGTTTGGATGGCTGATGAGTTTTTTTGGTTTTAATCGTGTGAATGATGTCACACGGTTATTTATACTTGGGGAAAGGACGCTGAAACGGTTGCCAGAAAACTTACAGCAGCCATGGAGAAGGTGGCAAGATGGCTACATGACTCTTGTCTTACATTAAACATTAAGAAAACTGCAACAATGTATTTTGTAAACAAATATAAAATGTCATCCTTTCCAAATATAACGGTTAATAAGGAAATAATACAAAATGTTAGTGAATATCGTTACCTGGGTGTCATTTAAAAAAACATATCAAACAGATGTGCCAGAGTCTTAAATACAACATAAAAACGTTCAAATGTATCAGGAATTCATTAACACTGGAGGCAGCTCAAACTTATTTTAATGCAATGATTATGTCTCGTTTTTATTATTGTATAACATGTTGGTCGCAGGCAAGCAAAATGACACTGAGGCCATTGGAAACTTTGCACAAACAATCCCTCAAAATCATTGACCGAAAACCACAACACCACCATCATTGTTTAGTTCTCCAAAAATATAGATTGTTAAATTTAGCTAACATTCAAAGATTAGCATCAATACGAATGGCCCATCGAATCTTAAATAACACTGCACCAGCGCCACTTAAGCACTTTGTCCAGTTTACATCTGCTGTGACAACTAGAAACACACGAGCCTCCACCAGGGGGCAGTGTAGCGTACCCAGATGTAAAACCTCGTTTGCACAATCAGCCTTTTCATATAAAGCCATAAAGGAATGGAACGACCTCACAACAAACTTGAAAAGTCTAACAGATTACTCTTCATTCACAATTGAAGTTAAAAAGTGGCTTTGGAGCAATCAAAGCTGCTCACACGGTCACTAAGGTGGGCATTATGTTTGACACATCAACCTAATGTGTATTATATTTATCCATGAGAGCATTTTTATTGTAAATTGTGAGGTGTGTGTGTTAAAATCATGGTTGTTTTTACAAATGATGACAGATGTGAACAAAAGCATGTATTGTCTTTGTGTGATGATGTAAATGAGGTGTGGTTGTATTGTATATTAAGTATGTGTCCATGAAAGGGCATTTTATGACTTTTTTCTTAATACTTGTGTATGATTTTACTGTCATAATTTTATTGCATGATTTTTGTATCCCTTTAATTTAGGTAGCCAGGGACTGCAGATGGAAATTAGCTATTTAGCTATAATCTGGTACAGAACATATCTGTCTTTGAGCTTAATGTTTCTGTACATTGTCCCTTCAAATAAAGACTAAACTAAACTATATACCATTGTACACCAAAAAAATTATCTTTTTTTTGACGTATACCATTCTACACCAAAAAATAAATATTTTTATTGACATATACTATTCTACACCAAAAAATAATCAACTTAATATTATTTTGCATCATCTTATTCCGTCGTTTTTTTGCCGGCCTTCTTCTGCACCAGTTTTCATCCAATCGAAACGTTTCAGGTATCAAACGTCTGACTCAGTTAGCACACCTTGACAAGTTTTGGGTATCAAACGTCGGACTCAGTTAGCACACCTTGGCAACGTTTTAGGTGCGCATGAGTCGATCTAGATGGCCGCTGCTCCAGTTCGCTCAGTCTGTTTTGTACTTTTCGTCTATTTGTTTTCTGTTTTTATTGTATTTATTCTATACTAGGACACACGTCCAGTTTATCTAATTCGTGCCCTTCTAAACATACAGTTTAGAAGCGTTTTGTTCGTCCTACTGACGGTGGGGATACTACTGAAGAGCGCAGACGGACAACAACAGTGGAGGGGCTCACTATTAGCAATACCTGCTGTTAGCATCCAACTAACGGACCCGGCGCTAACTAACCAGATCCCGGAGGAGCTGAAAAGGACTAATGGAGGTTCTCATGGCTGTCGAGGGAAAGGGAGACGTTCGAGACAGAAGAGGGCTGAAGGAGATTTGAACCATATCTTCCTTCCGTCGTCATGGGTATAGCGTGCGGTCTCTGGCAAATAAAATGGATGAGTTGTCGGCGCTTGCCGGTAGTCAGAAAGAATATCGGGAGTGTAGCCTAATGTGTTTTACTGAGACTTGGCTGCATGCCGATATTCCTGATAGTAACGTCTCTATAAACGTGTTTCAAACTGTGCCCTCTGACCGTGACCGAACCAGCAGCAAGCGGAAAGGAGGGGGGCTTGCTTTGTTTATTAACAAGAAATGGTGTCATCCCGGTCATATCACAATAAAAGAGTGCCACTGTGACCCGAATATAGAGATGTTAGCTGTAGGATTCAGACCATATTATTTGCCCAGAGAGTTTCCGCATGTTATCATGATAGCAGTATACATCCCCCCTCTGCTAACGCTGCAGCTGCCAGTGACGTCATCTACAGCTCGATAGCCAGACTCCAAACCAGGCACCCGAAAGCTCTCATCCTCATCTTGGTGGATTTTAATCATGTTACAATGGACAAATCACTACCCAACTTCACCCAGTATGTCAGCTGCCACACCAGAGGAAATAAGACCCTGGACCTGCTGTACGCGAAGCTGTAGCCCCCATACCACTACCAGAGCTGGGCCGGTCGGACCATTGATTGATTGATTGAGACTTTTATTAGTAGGTTGCACAGTGAAGTACATATTCCGTACAATTGACCACTAAATGGTAACACCGAATACGTTTTTTAACTTGTTTAAGTCGGGGTCCACTTAAATTGATTCATGATACAGATATATACTATCATATATACTATCATCATAATACAGTCATCACACAAGATAATCACATTGAATTATTTACATTATTTACAATCAGGGGTGTGGTGGGGAGGGGGGAGGATATGGACATCAAGTAGTGGACATAGAGAGAGAGAGAGAGAGAGAGAGAGAGAGAGAGAGAGAGAGAGAGAGAGAGAGAGAGAGAGAGAGAGAGAGAGAGAGATCAGAAGGCATAAGAAAAAGAAAAAGTATCTGCATTTGATTGTTTACATTTCATTATTAGCAATCTGGGGAGGGTGTTAGTTTAGGGTTGTAGCTGCCTGGAGGTGAACTTTTATTGCGGTTTTGAAGGAGGATAGAGATGCCCTTTCTTTTATACCTGTTGGGAGCGCATTCCACATTGATGTGGCATAGAAAGAGAATGAGTTAAGACCTTTGTTAGTTCGGAATCTGGGTTTAACGTGGTTAGTGGAGCACCCCCTGGTGTTGTGGTTATGGCGGTCATTTACGTTAAGGAAGTAGTTTGACATGGAGGTGAACTTTTATTGCGGTTTTGAAGGAGGATAGAGATGCCCTTTCTTTTATACCTGTTGGGAGCGCATTCCACATTGATGTGGCATAGAAAGAGAATGAGTTAAGACCTTTGTTAGTTCGGAATCTGGGTTTAACGTGGTTAGTGGAGCACCCCCTGGTGTTGTGGTTATGGCGGTCATTTACGTTAAGGAAGTAGTTTGACATGTACTTCGGTACCACAACCTTGTTTACCTCATGGAGCCTCATGGAGAGGACATTGACAGGCTCACAGACTGCGTCACAGACTATATAAACTTCTGTGTTGACTCAAACGTTCCATCAAGGAGGGTCACCTGCTACCCAAACAACTTTGCCTCCTCCCACCCACTACACTCGTACCTGACGGAGAGAATGAGCATGTTCAGTGGAAGGCTTCATACCGACAGCCATCAGATTGTATAATGCTGTATAATGTACTTGAATAATGTAAGTACTAGATTGTACTTATATTATTCACATGTAAAAATGCTACATGCACTACTGCCTTTTTGCACCAGAAAAATAGTGATTGGACAATTATATTCGATTCCATAGCCTTATTTATATTATTCACATGTAAAATGCTATTTGCACTGCTGTTGTTGCACTTGCTGTTTTTTGCTGTTTTTGCACCGGAAGGAAAGTGAGGGGACAATTCGAGTGTACGCCATTCCATATCTTTATTTTTTACTCTTCTTGATATGTGAATACCTGAGTGTTTATTGTTTATTGTGAGCGAACTGTGGTGCTGAATTTTCCCCAGGGATCAATAAAGTACTTTCTATTCTATAGTTATCAAACATTGGACTCAGTTAGAACACCTTGGCAACATTTCAGGTATTAAACGTCGGACTCAGTTAGCACACCTTGGCAACGTTTCAGGTATCAAACATTGGACTCAGTTAGAACACCTTGGCAACATTTCAGGTATTAAACGTCGGACTCGGTTAGCACACCTTGGCAACGTTTCAGGTATCAAACGTCGAACTCAGTTAGCACACCTTGGCAACGTTTCAGGTATCAAACATCGGACTCAGTTAGCACACCTTGGCAATGTTTTAGGTATCAAACATTGGACTCAGTTAGCACACCTTGGCAACATTTCCGGTATTAAGCGTGATATGTGAATACCTAAGTGTTTATTGTAAGCGAACTGTGGTGCTGAAATTCCTCCTGGATCAATAAAGTACTTTCTATTCTATTCTATTCTATAGGTATCAAACATTGGTTTGGTTTTCAGTTATCGAACGTCGGACTCAGTTAGCACACCTTGGCAACGTTTCAGGTATCGAACGTCGGACTCAGTTAGCACACCTTGGCAAGGTGTCAGGTATCAAACGTCGGACTCAGTTAGTACACCTTGGCAACGTTTCAGGTATCAAAAGTCGGGACGCAGTTATCACACCTTGGCAACGTTTCGGGTATCAAACGTCTGACTCAGTTAGCACACCTTGGGAACGTTTCAGTTATCGAACGTCGGACTCAGTTAGCACACCTTGGCAACGTTTCAGGTATCGAACGTCGGACTCAGTTAGCACACCTTGGCAAGGTGTCAGGTATCAAACGTCGGACTCAGTTAGCACACCTTGGCAAAGTTTCAGGTATCAAAAGTCGGGACGCAGTTATCACACCTTGGCAACGTTTCGGGTATCAAACGTCTGACTCAGTTAGCACACCTTGGGAACGTTTCAGGTGTCAAACGTCGGACTCAGTTAGCACACCTTGGCAACGTTTCAGGTATCAAACGTCGGACTCAGTTAGCACACTTTGGCAACGTTTCAGGTATCAAACGTCGGGCTCAGTTAGCACACCTTGGCAACGTTTCTGGTATCAAACGTCGGGCTCAGTTAGCACACCTTGGAAACGTTTCAGGTATCGAACGTCGGACCCAGTTAGCACACCTTGGCAACGTTTCAGTTATCGAACGTCGGACTCAGTTAGCACACCTTGGAAACATTTCAGGTATCAAACGTCGGACTCAGTTAGCACACCTTGGCAACGTGTCAGGTATCAAACGTTGGACTCAGTTAGCACACCTTGGAAAGGTTTCAGGTATCAAACGTCAGACTCAGTTAGCACACCTTGGAAACATTTCAGGTATCAAACGTCGGACCCAGTTAGCACACCTTGGCAACGTTTCAGTTATCGAACGTCGGACTCAGTTAGCACACCTTGGAAACATTTCAGGTATCAAACGTCGGACTCAGTTAGCACACCTTGGAAACGTTTCACGTATCAAAGTCAGACTCAGTTAGCACACCTTGGAAACGTTTCAGGTATCAAACATCGGACTCAGTTAGCACACCTTGGCAACGTTTTAGGTATCAAACGTCAGACCCAGTTAGCACACCTTGGCAACGTTTCAGTTATCGAACGTCGGACTCAGTTAGCACACCTTGGAAACGTTTCAGGTATCAAACATCGGACTCAGTTAGCACACCTTGGCAACGTTTCAGGTATCAAACGCCGGACTCAGTTAGCACACCTTGGCAACGTTTTAGGTATCAAACGTCGGACCCAGTTAGCACACCTTGGCAACGTTTCACTTATCGAACGTCGGACTCAGTTAGCACACCTTGGAAACGTTTCAGGTATCAAACGTCGGACTCAGTTAGCACACCTTGGCAACGTTTCAGGTATCAAACGTCGGACTCAGTTAGCACACCTTGGCAACGTTTTAGGTATCAAACGTCGGACTCAGTTAGCACACCTTGGAAACGTTTCAGGTATCAAACGTCGAACTCAGTTAGCACACCTTGGCAACGTTTCAGGTATCAAACATCGGACTCAGTTAGCACACCTTGGCAATGTTTTAGGTATCAAACATTGGACTCAGTTAGCACACCTTGGCAACATTTCCGGTATTAAGCGTGATATGTGAATACCTAAGTGTTTATTGTAAGCGAACTGTGGTGCTGAAATTCCTCCTGGATCAATAAAGTACTTTCTATTCTATTCTATTCTATAGGTATCAAACATTGGTTTGGTTTTCAGTTATCGAACGTCGGACTCAGTTAGCACACCTTGGCAACGTTTCAGGTATCGAACGTCGGACTCAGTTAGCACACCTTGGCAAGGTGTCAGGTATCAAACGTCGGACTCAGTTAGCAGACCTCAGCAACGTTTCAGGTATTAAACGTCAGACTCAGTCAGCACGCCTTGGTAATGTTTCAGTTATCAAACGTCGGACTCAGTTAGTACACCTTGGCAACGTTTCAGGTATCAAACGTCGGACTCAGTTAGCACACCTTGGCAAAGTTTCAGGTATCAAAAGTCTGGGCGCAGTTATCACACCTTGGCAACGTTTCGGGTATCAAACGTCTGACTCAGTTAGCACACCTTGGGAACGTTTCAGGTGTCAAACGTCGGACTCAGTTAGCACACCTTGGCAACGTTTCAGGTATCAAACGTCGGACTCAGTTAGCACACTTTGGCAACGTTTCAGGTATCAAACGTCGGGCTCAGTTAGCACACCTTGGCAACGTTTCTGGTATCAAACGTCGGGCTCAGTTAGCACACCTTGGAAACGTTTCAGGTATCGAACGTCGGACCCAGTTAGCACACCTTGGCAACGTTTTAGGTATCGAACGTCGGACCCAGTTAGCACACCTTGGCAACGTTTCAGTTATCGAACGTCGGACCCAGTTAGCACACTTTGGAAACGTTTCAGGTATCAAACGTCAGACTCAGTTAGCACACCTTGGAAACGTTTCAGGTATCGAATGTCGGACTCAGTTAGCACACCTTGGCAACGTTTTAGGTATCAAACGTCGGACCCAGTTAGCACACCTTGGCAACGTTTCAGTTATCGAACGTCGGACTCAGTTAGCACACCTTGGAAACTTTTCAGGTATCAAACGTCGGACTCAGTTAGCACACCTTGGCAACGTGTCAGGTATCAAACGTCGGACTCAGTTAGCACACCTTGGAAAGGTTTCAGGTATAAAACGTCAGACTCAGTTAGCACACCTTGGAAACATTTCAGGTATCGAACGTCGGACCCAGTTAGCACACCTTGGCAACGTTTCAGTTATCGAACGTCGGACCCAGTTAGCACACCTTGGAAACGTTTCAGGTATCAAACGTCAGACTCAGTTAGCACACCTTGGAAACGTTTCAGGTATCGAACGTCAGACTCAGTTAGCACACCTTGGAAACATTTCAGGTATCAAACGTCGGACTCAGTTAGCACACCTTGGCAACGTTTCAGTTATCGAACGTCGGACTCAGTTAGCACACCTTGGAAACATTTCAGGTATCAAACGTCGGACTCAGTTAGCACACCTTGGCAACGTGTCAGGTATCAAATGTCGGACTCAGTTAGCACACCTTGGAAACGTTTCACGTATCAAAGTCAGACTCAGTTAGCACACCTTGGAAACGTTTCAGGTATCAAACATCGGACTCAGTTAGCACACCTTGGCAACGTTTCAGGTATCAAACGCTGGACTCAGTTAGCACACCTTGGCAACGTTTTAGGTATCAAACGTCGGACCCAGTTAGCACACCTTGGCAACGTTTCAGTTATCGAACGTCGGACTCAGTTAGCACACCTTGGAAACGTTTCAGGTATCAAACGTCGGACTCAGTTAGCACACCTTGGCAACGTTTCAGGTATCAAACGTCGGACTCAGTTAGCACACCTTGGCAACGTGTCAGGTATCAAACGTCGGACTCAGTTAGCACACCTTGGAAACGTTTCAGGTATCAAACGTCAGACTCAGTTAGCACACCTTGGAAACATTTCAGGTATCAAACATTGGACTCAGTTAGCACACCTTGGCAGCGTTTCAGGTATCAAACGTCGAACTCAGTTAGCACACCTTGGCAACGTTTCAGGTATCGAACGACGGGCCCAGTTAGCACACTTTGGCAACGTTTTAGGTATCGAACGTCGGACCCAGTTAGCACACCTTGGAAACGTTTCAGGTATCAAACGTCAGACTCAGTTAGCACACCTTGGAAACGTTTCAGGTATCGAACGTCGGACTCAGTTAGCACACCTTGCCAACGTTTTAGGTATCAAACGTCGGACCCAGTTAGCACACCTTGGCAACGTTTCAGTTATCGAACGTCGGACCCAGTTAGCACACCTTGGAAACATTTCAGGTATCAAACGTCGGACTCAGTTAGCACACCTTGGCAACGTGTCAGGTATCAAACGTCGGACTCAGTTAGCACACCTTGGAAACGTTTCAGGTATCAAACGTCAGACTCAGTTAGCACACCTTGGAAACGTTTCAGGTATCAAACATCGGACTCAGTTAGCACACTTTGGCAACGTTTCAGGTATCAAACGTCGGACTCAGTTAGCACACCTTGGCAACGTTTTAGGTATCAAACGTCGGACCCAGTTAGCACACCTTAGCAACGTTTCAGTTATCGAACGTCGGACTCAGTTAGCACACCTTGGCAACGTTTCAGGTATCAAACGTCGGACTCAGTTAGCACACCTTGGCAACGTTTCAGGTATCAAAAGTCGGGGCGCAGTTATCACACCTTGGCAACGTTTCGGGTATCAAACGTCTGACTCAGTTAGCACACCTTGGGAACGTTTCAGGTGTCAAACGTCGGACTCAGTTAGCACACCTTGGCAACGTTTCAGGTATCAAACGTCGGACTCAGTTAGCACACTTTGGCAACGTTTCAGGTATCAAACGTCGGGCTCAGTTAGCACACCTTGGCAACGTTTCTGGTATCAAACTTCGGGCTCAGTTAGCACACCTTGGAAACGTTTCAGGTATCGAACGTCGGACTCAGTTAGCACACCTTGGCAAGGTGTCAGGTATCAAACATCGGACTCAGTTAGCAGACCTCAGCAACGTTTCAGGTATTAAACGTCAGACTCAGTCAGCACGCCTTGGTAATGTTTCAGTTATCAAACGTCGGACTCAGTTAGTACACCTTGGCAACGTTTCAGGTATCAAACGTCGGACTCAGTTAGCACACCTTGGCAAAGTTTCAGGTATCAAAAGTCTGGGCGCAGTTATCACACCTTGGCAACGTTTCGGGTATCAAACGTCTGACTCAGTTAGCACACCTTGGGAACGTTTCAGGTGTCAAACGTCGGACTCAGTTAGCACACCTTGGCAACGTTTCAGGTATCAAACGTCGGACTCAGTTAGCACACTTTAGCAACGTTTCAGGTATCAAACGTCGGGCTCAGTTAGCACACCTTGGCAACGTTTCTGGTATCAAACGTCGGGCTCAGTTAGCACACCTTGGAAACGTTTCAGGTATCGAACGTCGGACCCAGTTAGCACACCTTGGCAACGTTTTAGGTATCGAACGTCGGACCCAGTTAGCACACCTTGGCAACGTTTCAGTTATCGAACGTCGGACCCAGTTAGCACACCTTGGAAACGTTTCAGGTATCAAACGTCAGACTCAGTTAGCACACCTTGGAAACGTTTCAGGTATCGAATGTCGGACTCAGTTAGCACACCTTGGCAACGTTTTAGGTATCAAACGTCGGACCCAGTTAGCACACCTTGGCAACGTTTCAGTTATCGAACGTCGGACTCAGTTAGCACACCTTGGAAACATTTCAGGTATCAAACGTCGGACTCAGTTAGCACACCTTGGCAACGTGTCAGGTATCAAACGTCGGACTCAGTTAGCACACCTTGGCAACGTTTCAGTTATCAAACGTCAGACTCAGTTAGCACACCTTGGAAACGTTTCAGGTATCAAACGTCGGACTCAGTTAGCACACCTTGGCAACGTGTCAGGTATCAAACGTCGGACTCAGTTAGCACACCTTGGAAAGGTTTCAGGTATAAAACGTCAGACTCAGTTAGCACACCTTGGAAACATTTCAGGTATCGAACGTCGGACCCAGTTAGCACACCTTGGCAACGTTTCAGTTATCGAACGTCGGACCCAGTTAGCACACCTTGGAAACGTTTCAGGTATCAAACGTCAGACTCAGTTAGCACACCTTGGAAACGTTTCAGGTATCGAACGTCAGACTCAGTTAGCACACCTTGGAAACATTTCAGGTATCAAACGTCGGACTCAGTTAGCACACCTTGGCAACGTTTCAGTTATCGAATGTCGGACTCAGTTAGCACACCTTGGAAACATTTCAGGTATCAAACGTCGGACTCAGTTAGCACACCTTGGCAACGTGTCAGGTATCAAATGTCGGACTCAGTTAGCACACCTTGGAAACGTTTCACGTATCAAAGTCAGACTCAGTTAGCACACCTTGGAAACGTTTCAGGTATCAAACATCGGACTCAGTTAGCACACCTTGGCAACGTTTCAGGTATCAAACGCTGGACTCAGTTAGCACACCTTGGCAACGTTTTAGGTATCAAACGTCGGGCCCAGTTAGCACACCTTGGCAACGTTTCAGTTATCGAACGTCGGACTCAGTTAGCACACCTTGGAAACGTTTCAGGTATCAAACGTCGGACTCAGTTAGCACACCTAGGCAACGTTTCAGGTATCAAACGTCGGACTCAGTTAGCACACCTTGGCAACGTGTCAGGTATCAAACGTCGGACTCAGTTAGCACACCTTGGAAACGTTTCAGGTATCAAACGTCAGACTCAGTTAGCACACCTTGGAAACATTTCAGGTATCAAACATTGGACTCAGTTAGCACACCTTGGCAGCGTTTCAGGTATCAAACGTCGGACTCAGTTAGCACACCTTGGCAATGTTTCAGGTATCGAACGACGGGCCCAGTTAGCACACTTTGGCAACGTTTTAGGTATCGAACGTCGGACCCAGTTAGCACACCTTGGAAACGTTTCAGGTATCAAACGTCAGACTCAGTTAGCACACCTTGGAAACGTTTCAGGTATCGAACGTCGGACTCAGTTAGCACACCTTGCCAACGTTTTAGGTATCAAACGTCGGACCCAGTTAGCACACCTTGGCAACGTTTCAGTTATCGAACGTCGGACCCAGTTAGCACACCTTGGAAACATTTCAGGTATCAAACGTCGGACTCAGTTAGCACACCTTGGCAACGTGTCAGGTATCAAACGTCGGACTCAGTTAGCACACCTTGGAAACGTTTCAGGTATCAAACGTCAGACTCAGTTAGCACACCTTGGAAACGTTTCAGGTATCAAACATCGGACTCAGTTAGCACACCTTGGCAACGTTTCAGGTATCAAACGTCGGACTCAGTTAGCACACCTTGGCAACGTTTTAGGTATCAAACGTCGGACCCAGTTAGCACACCTTAGCAACGTTTCAGTTATCGAACTTCGGACTCAGTTAGCACACCTTGGCAACGTTTCAGGTATCAAACGTCGGACTCAGTTAGCACACCTTGGCAACGTTTCAGGTATCAAAAGTCGGGGCGCAGTTATCACACCTTGGCAACGTTTCGGGTATCAAACGTCTGACTCAGTTAGCACACCTTGGGAACGTTTCAGGTGTCAAACGTCGGACTCAGTTAGCACACCTTGGCAACGTTTCAGGTATCAAACGTCGGATTTAGTTAGCACACTTTGGCAACGTTTCAGGTATCAAACGTCGGGCTCAGTTAGCACACCTTGGCAACGTTTCTGGTATCAAACGTCGGGCTCAGTTAGCACACCTTGGAAACGTTTCAGGTATCGAACGTCGGACCCAGTTAGCACACCTTGGCAACGTTTTAGGTATCGAACGTCGGACCCAGTTAGCACACTTTGGCAACGTTTCAGTTATTGAACGTCGGACCCAGTTAGCACACCTTGGAAACGTTTCATGTATCAAATGTCAGACTCAGTTAGCACACCTTGGAAACGTTTCAGGTATCGAATGTCGGACTCAGTTAGCACACCCTGGCAACGTTTTAGGTATCAAACGTCGGACCCAGTTAGCACACCTTGGCAACGTTTCAGTTATCGAACGTCGGACTCAGTTAGCACACCTTGGAAACATTTCAGGTATCAAACGTCGGACTCAGTTAGCACACCTTGGCAACGTGTCAGGTATCAAACGTCGGACTCAGTTAGCACACCTTGGAAAGGTTTCAGGTATAAAACGTCAGACTCAGTTAGCACACCTTGGAAACATTTCAGGTATCGAACGTCGGACCCAGTTAGCACACCTTGGCAACGTTTCAGTTATCGAACGTCGGACCCAGTTAGCACACCTTGGAAACGTTTCAGGTATCAAACGTCAGACTCAGTTAGCACACCTTGGAAACGTTTCAGGTATCGAATGTCGGACTCAGTTAGCACACCTTGGCAACGTTTCAGTTATCGAACGTCGGACTCAGTTAGCACACCTTGGAAACATTTCAGGTATCAAACGTCGGACTCAGTTAGCACACCTTGGCAACGTGTCAGGTATCAAATGTCGGACTCAGTTAGCACACCTTGGCAACGTTTCAGTTATCGAACGTCGGACTCAGTTAGCACACCTTGGAAACGTTTCAGGTATCAAACGTCGGACTCAGTTAGCACACCTTGGCAACGTTTCAGGTATCAAACGTCGGACTCAGTTAGCACACCTTGGCAACGTGTCAGGTATCAAACGTCGGACCCAGTTAGCACACCTTGGCAACGTTTCAGTTATCAAACGTCAGACTCAGTTAGCACACCTTGGAAACGTTTCAGGTATCAAACGTCGGACTCAGTTAGCACACCTTGGCAACGTTTCAGTTATCGAACGTCGGACCCTGTTAGCACACCTTGGAAACGTTTCAGGTATCAAACGTCAGACTCAGTTAGCACACCTTGGAAACGTTTCAGGTATCGAATGTCGGACTCAGTTAGCACACCCTGGCAACGTTTTAGGTATCAAACGTCGGACCCAGTTAGCACACCTTGGCAACGTTTCAGTGATCGAACGTCGGACTCAGTTAGCACACCTTGGAAACATTTCAGGTATCAAACGTCGGACTCAGTTAGCACACCTTGGCAACGTGTCAGGTATCAAACGTCGGACTCAGTTAGCACACCTTGGAAAGGTTTCAGGTATAAAACGTCAGACTCAGTTAGCACACCTTGGAAACATTTCAAGTATCGAACGTCGGACCCAGTTAGCACACCTTGGCAACGTTTCAGTTATCGAACGTCGGACCCAGTTAGCACACCTTGGAAACGTTTCAGGTATCAAACGTCAGACTCAGTTAGCACACCTTGGAAACGTTTCAGGTATCGAATGTCGGACTCAGTTAGCACACCTTGGCAACATTTCAGTTATCGAACGTCGGACTCAGTTAGCACACCTTGGAAACATTTCAGGTATAAAACGTCGGACTCAGTTAGCACACCTTGGCAACGTGTCAGGTATCAAATGTCGGACTCAGTTAGCACACCTTGGCAACGTTTCAGTTATCGAACGTCGGACTCAGTTAGCACACCTTGGAAACGTTTCAGGTATCAAACGTCGGACTCAGTTAGCACACCTTGGCAACGTTTCAGGTATCAAACGTCGGACTCAGTTAGCACACCTTGGCAACGTGTCAGGTATCAAACGTCGGACCCAGTTAGCACACCTTGGCAACGTTTCAGTTATCAAACGTCAGACTCAGTTAGCACACCTTGGAAACGTTTCAGGTATCAAACGTCGGACTCAGTTAGCACACCTTGGCAACGTGTCAGGTATCAAACGTCGGACTCAGTTAGCACACCTTGGAAACGTTTCAGGTATCAAACGTCAGACTCAGTTAGCACACCTTGGAAACGTTTCAGGTATCGAACGTCGGACTCAGTTAGCACACCTTGCCAACGTTTTAGGTATCAAACGTCGGACCCAGTTAGCACACCTTGGCAACGTTTCAGTTATCGAACGTCGGACCCAGTTAGCACACCTTGGAAACATTTCAGGTATCAAACGTCGGACTCAGTTAGCACACCTTGGCAACGTGTCAGGTATCAAACGTCGGACTCAGTTAGCACACCTTGGAAACGTTTCAGGTATCAAATGTCAGACTCAGTTAGCACACCTTGGAAACGTTTCAGGTATCAAACATCGGACTCAGTTAGCACACCTTGGCAACGTTTCAGGTATCAAACGTCGGACTCAGTTAGCACACCTTGGCAACGTTTTAGGTATCAAACGTCGGACCCAGTTAGCACACCTTAGCAACGTTTCAGTTATCGAACGTCGGACTCAGTTAGCACACCTTGGCAACGTTTCAGGTATCAAACGTCGGACTCAGTCAGCACACCTTGGCAACGTTTCAGGTATCAAAAGTCGGGGCGCAGTTATCACACCTTGGCAACGTTTCGGGTATCAAACGTCTGACTCAGTTAGCACACCTTGGGAACGTTTCAGGTGTCAAACGTCGGACTCAGTTAGCACACCTTGGCAACGTTTCAGGTATCAAACGTCGGATTTAGTTAGCACACTTTGGCAACGTTTCAGGTATCAAACGTCGGGCTCAGTTAGCACACCTTGGCAACGTTTCCGGTATCAAACGTCGGGCTCAGTTAGCACACCTTGGAAACGTTTCAGGTATCGAACGTCGGACCCAGTTAGCACACCTTGGCAACGTTTTAGGTATCGAACGTCGGACCCAGTTAGCACACCTTGGCAACGTTTCAGTTATCGAACGTCGGACCCAGTTAGCACACCTTGGAAACGTTTCAGGTATCAAACGTCAGACTCAGTTAGCACACCTTGGAAACGTTTCAGGTATCGAATGTCGGACTCAGTTAGCACACCCTGGCAACGTTTTAGGTATCAAACGTCGGACCCAGTTAGCACACCTTGGCAACGTTTCAGTTATCGAACGTCGGACTCAGTTAGCACACCTTGGAAACATTTCAGGTATCAAACGTCGGACTCAGTTAGCACACCTTGGCAACGTGTCAGGTATCAAACGTCGGACTCAGTTAGCACACCTTGGAAAGGTTTCAGGTATAAAACGTCAGACTCTGTTAGCACACCTTGGAAACATTTCAGGTATCGAACGTCGGACCCAGTTAGCACACCTTGGCAACGTTTCAGTTATCGAACGTCAGACCCAGTTAGCACACCTTGGAAACGTTTCAGGTATCAAACGTCAGACTCAGTTAGCACACCTTGGAAACGTTTCAGGTATCGAATGTCGGACTCAGTTAGCACACTTTGGCAACGTTTCAGTTATCGAACGTCGGACTCAGTTAGCACACCTTGGAAACATTTCAGGTATCAAACGTCGGACTCAGTTAGCACACCTTGGCAACGTGTCAGGTATCAAATGTCGGACTCAGTTAGCACACCTTGGCAACGTTTCAGTTATCGAACGTCGGACTCAGTTAGCACACCTTGGAAACGTTTCAGGTATCAAACGTCGGACTCAGTTAGCACACCTTGGCAACGTTTCAGGTATCAAACGTCGGACTCAGTTAGCACACCTTGGCAACGTGTCAGGTATCAAACGTCGGACCCAGTTAGCACACCTTGGCAACGTTTCAGTTATCAAACGTCAGACTCAGTTAGCACACCTTGGAAACGTTTCAGGTATCAAACGTCAGACTCAGTTAGCACACCTTGGAAACGTTTCAGGTATCGAATTTCGGACTCAGTTAGCACACCCTGGCAACGTTTTAGGTATCAAACGTCGGACCCAGTTAGCACACCTTGGCAACGTTTCAGTTATCGAACGTCGGACTTAGTTAGCACACCTTGGAAACATTTCAGGTATCAAACGTCGGACTCAGTTAGCACACCTTGGCAACGTGTCAGGTATCAAACGTCGGACTCAGTTAGCACACCTTGGAAAGGTTTCAGGTATAAAACGTCAGACTCAGTTAGCACACCTTGGAAACATTTCAGGTATCGAACGTCGGACCCAGTTAGCACACCTTGGCAACGTTTCAGTTATCGAACGTCGGACCCAGTTAGCACACCTTGGAAACGTTTCAGGTATCAAACGTCAGACTCAGTTAGCACACCTTGGAAACGTTTCAGGTATCGAATGTCGGACTCAGTTAGCACACCTTGGCAACGTTTCAGTTATCGAACGTCGGACTCAGTTAGCACACCTTGGAAACATTTCAGGTATCAAACGTCGGACTCAGTTAGCACACCTTGGCAACGTGTCAGGTATCAAATGTCGGACTCAGTTAGCACACCTTGGCAACGTTTCAGTTATCGAACGTCGGACTCAGTTAGCACACCTTGGAAACGTTTCAGGTATCAAACGTCGGACTCAGTTAGCACACCTTGGCAACGTTTCAGGTATCAAACGTCGGACTCAGTTAGCACACCTTGGCAACGTGTCAGGTATCAAACGTCGGACCCAGTTAGCACACCTTGGCAACGTTTCAGTTATCAAACGTCAGACTCAGTTAGCACACCTTGGAAACGTTTCAGGTATCAAACGTCGGACTCAGTTAGCACACCTTGGCAACGTGTCAGGTATCAAACGTCGGACTCAGTTAGCACACCTTGGAAACGTTTCAGGTATCAAACGTCAGACTCAGTTAGTACACCTTGGAAACGTTTCAGGTATCAAACATTGGACTCAGTTAGCACACCTTGGAAACGTTTCAGGTATCAAACGTCAGACTCAGTTAGCACACCTTGGAAACATTTCAGGTATCAAACGTCGGACTCAGTTAGCACACCTTGGCAACGTGTCAGGTATCAAATGTCGGACTCAGTTAGCACACCTTGGCAACGTTTCAGTTATCGAACGTCGGACTCAGTTAGCACACCTTGGAAACGTTTCAGGTATCAAACGTCGGACTCAGTTAGCACACCTTGGCAACGTTTCAGGTATCAAACGTCGGACTCAGTTAGCACACCTTGGCAACGTGTCAGGTATCAAACGTCGGACCCAGTTAGCACACCTTGGCAACGTTTCAGTTATCAAACGTCAGACTCAGTTAGCACACCTTGGAAACGTTTCAGGTATCAAACGTCGGACTCAGTTAGCACACCTTGGCAACGTGTCAGGTATCAAACGTCGGACTCAGTTAGCACACCTTGGAAACGTTTCAGGTATCAAACGTCAGACTCAGTTAGTACACCTTGGAAACGTTTCAGGTATCAAACATTGGACTCAGTTAGCACACCTTGGCAGCGTTTCAGGTATCAAACATCGGACTCAGTTAGCACACCTTGGCAACGTTTCAGGTATCGAACGACGGGCCCAGTTAGCACACCTTGGCAACGTTTTAGGTATCGAACGTCGGACCCAGTTAGCACACCTTGGAAACGTTTCAGGTATCAAACGTCAGACTCAGTTAGCACACCTTGGAAACGTTTCAGGTATCGAACGTCGGACTCAGTTAGCACACCTTGGCAACGTTTTAGGTATCAAACGTCGGACCCAGTTAGCACACCTTGGCAACGTTTCAGTTATCGAACGTCGGACTCAGTTAGCACACCTTGGAAACATTTCAGGTATCAAACGTCGGACTCAGTTAGCACACCTTGGCAACGTGTCAGGTATCAAACGTCGGACTCAGTTAGCACACCTTGGAAACGTTTCAGGTATCAAACGTCGGACTCAGTTAGCACACCTTGGCAACGTTTTAGGTATCAAACGTCGGACCCAGTTAGCACACCTTGGCAACGTTTCAGTTATCGAACGTCGGACTCAGTTAGCACACATTGGCAACGTTTCAGGTATCAAACGTCGGACTCAGTTAGCACACCTTGGCAACGTTTCAGTTATCGAACGTCGGACCCAGTTAGCACACCTTGGAAACGTTTCAGGTATCAAACGTCAGACTCAGTTAGCACACCTTGGAAACGTTTCAGGTATCGAACGTCAGACTCAGTTAGCACACCTTGGAAACATTTCAGGTATCAAACGTCGGACTCAGTTAGCACACCTTGGCAACGTTTCAGTTATCGAATGTCGGACTCAGTTAGCACACCTTGGAAACATTTCAGGTATCAAACGTCGGACTCAGTTAGCACACCTTGGCAACGTGTCAGGTATCAAATGTCGGACTCAGTTAGCACACCTTGGAAACGTTTCACGTATCAAAGTCAGACTCAGTTAGCACACCTTGGAAACGTTTCAGGTATCAAACATCGGACTCAGTTAGCACACCTTGGCAACGTTTCAGGTATCAAACGCTGGACTCAGTTAGCACACCTTGGCAACGTTTTAGGTATCAAACGTCGGGCCCAGTTAGCACACCTTGGCAACGTTTCAGTTATCGAACGTCGGACTCAGTTAGCACACCTTGGAAACGTTTCAGGTATCAAACGTCGGACTCAGTTAGCACACCTAGGCAACGTTTCAGGTATCAAACGTCGGACTCAGTTAGCACACCTTGGCAACGTGTCAGGTATCAAACGTCGGACTCAGTTAGCACACCTTGGAAACGTTTCAGGTATCAAACGTCAGACTCAGTTAGCACACCTTGGAAACATTTCAGGTATCAAACATTGGACTCAGTTAGCACACCTTGGCAGCGTTTCAGGTATCAAACGTCGGACTCAGTTAGCACACCTTGGCAATGTTTCAGGTATCGAACGACGGGCCCAGTTAGCACACTTTGGCAACGTTTTAGGTATCGAACGTCGGACCCAGTTAGCACACCTTGGAAACGTTTCAGGTATCAAACGTCAGACTCAGTTAGCACACCTTGGAAACGTTTCAGGTATCGAACGTCGGACTCAGTTAGCACACCTTGCCAACGTTTTAGGTATCAAACGTCGGACCCAGTTAGCACACCTTGGCAACGTTTCAGTTATCGAACGTCGGACCCAGTTAGCACACCTTGGAAACATTTCAGGTATCAAACGTCGGACTCAGTTAGCACACCTTGGCAACGTGTCAGGTATCAAACGTCGGACTCAGTTAGCACACCTTGGAAACGTTTCAGGTATCAAACGTCAGACTCAGTTAGCACACCTTGGAAACGTTTCAGGTATCAAACATCGGACTCAGTTAGCACACCTTGGCAACGTTTCAGGTATCAAACGTCGGACTCAGTTAGCACACCTTGGCAACGTTTTAGGTATCAAACGTCGGACCCAGTTAGCACACCTTAGCAACGTTTCAGTTATCGAACTTCGGACTCAGTTAGCACACCTTGGCAACGTTTCAGGTATCAAACGTCGGACTCAGTTAGCACACCTTGGCAACGTTTCAGGTATCAAAAGTCGGGGCGCAGTTATCACACCTTGGCAACGTTTCGGGTATCAAACGTCTGACTCAGTTAGCACACCTTGGGAACGTTTCAGGTGTCAAACGTCGGACTCAGTTAGCACACCTTGGCAACGTTTCAGGTATCAAACGTCGGATTTAGTTAGCACACTTTGGCAACGTTTCAGGTATCAAACGTCGGGCTCAGTTAGCACACCTTGGCAACGTTTCTGGTATCAAACGTCGGGCTCAGTTAGCACACCTTGGAAACGTTTCAGGTATCGAACGTCGGACCCAGTTAACACACCTTGGCAACGTTTTAGGTATCGAACGTCGGACCCAGTTAGCACACTTTGGCAACGTTTCAGTTATTGAACGTCGGACCCAGTTAGCACACCTTGGAAACGTTTCATGTATCAAATGTCAGACTCAGTTAGCACACCTTGGAAACGTTTCAGGTATCGAATGTCGGACTCAGTTAGCACACCCTGGCAACGTTTTAGGTATCAAACGTCGGACCCAGTTAGCACACCTTGGCAACGTTTCAGTTATCGAACGTCGGACTCAGTTAGCACACCTTGGAAACATTTCAGGTATCAAACGTCGGACTCAGTTAGCACACCTTGGCAACGTGTCAGGTATCAAACGTCGGACTCAGTTAGCACACCTTGGAAAGGTTTCAGGTATAAAACGTCAGACTCAGTTAGCACACCTTGGAAACATTTCAGGTATCGAACGTCGGACCCAGTTAGCACACCTTGGCAACGTTTCAGTTATCGAACGTCGGACCCAGTTAGCACACCTTGGAAACGTTTCAGGTATCAAACGTCAGACTCAGTTAGCACACCTTGGAAACGTTTCAGGTATCGAATGTCGGACTCAGTTAGCACACCTTGGCAACGTTTCAGTTATCGAACGTCGGACTCAGTTAGCACACCTTGGAAACATTTCAGGTATCAAACGTCGGACTCAGTTAGCACACCTTGGCAACGTGTCAGGTATCAAATGTCGGACTCAGTTAGCACACCTTGGCAACGTTTCAGTTATCGAACGTCGGACTCAGTTAGCACACCTTGGAAACGTTTCAGGTATCAAACGTCGGACTCAGTTAGCACACCTTGGCAACGTTTCAGGTATCAAACGTCGGACTCAGTTAGCACACCTTGGCAACGTGTCAGGTATCAAACGTCGGACCCAGTTAGCACACCTTGGCAACGTTTCAGTTATCAAACGTCAGACTCAGTTAGCACACCTTGGAAACGTTTCAGGTATCAAACGTCGGACTCAGTTAGCACACCTTGGCAACGTTTCAGTTATCGAACGTCGGACCCTGTTAGCACACCTTGGAAACGTTTCAGGTATCAAACGTCAGACTCAGTTAGCACACCTTGGAAACGTTTCAGGTATCGAATGTCGGACTCAGTTAGCACACCCTGGCAACGTTTTAGGTATCAAACGTCGGACCCAGTTAGCACACCTTGGCAACGTTTCAGTGATCGAACGTCGGACTCAGTTAGCACACCTTGGAAACATTTCAGGTATCAAACGTCGGACTCAGTTAGCACACCTTGGCAACGTGTCAGGTATCAAACGTCGGACTCAGTTAGCACACCTTGGAAAGGTTTCAGGTATAAAACGTCAGACTCAGTTAGCACACCTTGGAAACATTTCAAGTATCGAACGTCGGACCCAGTTAGCACACCTTGGCAACGTTTCAGTTATCGAACGTCGGACCCAGTTAGCACACCTTGGAAACGTTTCAGGTATCAAACGTCAGACTCAGTTAGCACACCTTGGAAACGTTTCAGGTATCGAATGTCGGACTCAGTTAGCACACCTTGGCAACATTTCAGTTATCGAACGTCGGACTCAGTTAGCACACCTTGGAAACATTTCAGGTATAAAACGTCGGACTCAGTTAGCACACCTTGGCAACGTGTCAGGTATCAAATGTCGGACTCAGTTAGCACACCTTGGCAACGTTTCAGTTATCGAACGTCGGACTCAGTTAGCACACCTTGGAAACGTTTCAGGTATCAAACGTCGGACTCAGTTAGCACACCTTGGCAACGTTTCAGGTATCAAACGTCGGACTCAGTTAGCACACCTTGGCAACGTGTCAGGTATCAAACGTCGGACCCAGTTAGCACACCTTGGCAACGTTTCAGTTATCAAACGTCAGACTCAGTTAGCACACCTTGGAAACGTTTCAGGTATCAAACGTCGGACTCAGTTAGCACACCTTGGCAACGTGTCAGGTATCAAACGTCGGACTCAGTTAGCACACCTTGGAAACGTTTCAGGTATCAAACGTCAGACTCAGTTAGCACACCTTGGAAACGTTTCAGGTATCGAACGTCGGACTCAGTTAGCACACCTTGCCAACGTTTTAGGTATCAAACGTCGGACCCAGTTAGCACACCTTGGCAACGTTTCAGTTATCGAACGTCGGACCCAGTTAGCACACCTTGGAAACATTTCAGGTATCAAACGTCGGACTCAGTTAGCACACCTTGGCAACGTGTCAGGTATCAAACGTCGGACTCAGTTAGCACACCTTGGAAACGTTTCAGGTATCAAATGTCAGACTCAGTTAGCACACCTTGGAAACGTTTCAGGTATCAAACATCGGACTCAGTTAGCACACCTTGGCAACGTTTCAGGTATCAAACGTCGGACTCAGTTAGCACACCTTGGCAACGTTTTAGGTATCAAACGTCGGACCCAGTTAGCACACCTTAGCAACGTTTCAGTTATCGAACGTCGGACTCAGTTAGCACACCTTGGCAACGTTTCAGGTATCAAACGTCGGACTCAGTCAGCACACCTTGGCAACGTTTCAGGTATCAAAAGTCGGGGCGCAGTTATCACACCTTGGCAACGTTTCGGGTATCAAACGTCTGACTCAGTTAGCACACCTTGGGAACGTTTCAGGTGTCAAACGTCGGACTCAGTTAGCACACCTTGGCAACGTTTCAGGTATCAAACGTCGGATTTAGTTAGCACACTTTGGCAACGTTTCAGGTATCAAACGTCGGGCTCAGTTAGCACACCTTGGCAACGTTTCCGGTATCAAACGTCGGGCTCAGTTAGCACACCTTGGAAACGTTTCAGGTATCGAACGTCGGACCCAGTTAGCACACCTTGGCAACGTTTTAGGTATCGAACGTCGGACCCAGTTAGCACACCTTGGCAACGTTTCAGTTATCGAACGTCGGACCCAGTTAGCACACCTTGGAAACGTTTCAGGTATCAAACGTCAGACTCAGTTAGCACACCTTGGAAACGTTTCAGGTATCGAATGTCGGACTCAGTTAGCACACCCTGGCAACGTTTTAGGTATCAAACGTCGGACCCAGTTAGCACACCTTGGCAACGTTTCAGTTATCGAACGTCGGACTCAGTTAGCACACCTTGGAAACATTTCAGGTATCAAACGTCGGACTCAGTTAGCACACCTTGGCAACGTGTCAGGTATCAAACGTCGGACTCAGTTAGCACACCTTGGAAAGGTTTCAGGTATAAAACGTCAGACTCTGTTAGCACACCTTGGAAACATTTCAGGTATCGAACGTCGGACCCAGTTAGCACACCTTGGCAACGTTTCAGTTATCGAACGTCAGACCCAGTTAGCACACCTTGGAAACGTTTCAGGTATCAAACGTCAGACTCAGTTAGCACACCTTGGAAACGTTTCAGGTATCGAATGTCGGACTCAGTTAGCACACTTTGGCAACGTTTCAGTTATCGAACGTCGGACTCAGTTAGCACACCTTGGAAACATTTCAGGTATCAAACGTCGGACTCAGTTAGCACACCTTGGCAACGTGTCAGGTATCAAATGTCGGACTCAGTTAGCACACCTTGGCAACGTTTCAGTTATCGAACGTCGGACTCAGTTAGCACACCTTGGAAACGTTTCAGGTATCAAACGTCGGACTCAGTTAGCACACCTTGGCAACGTTTCAGGTATCAAACGTCGGACTCAGTTAGCACACCTTGGCAACGTGTCAGGTATCAAACGTCGGACCCAGTTAGCACACCTTGGCAACGTTTCAGTTATCAAACGTCAGACTCAGTTAGCACACCTTGGAAACGTTTCAGGTATCAAACGTCAGACTCAGTTAGCACACCTTGGAAACGTTTCAGGTATCGAATTTCGGACTCAGTTAGCACACCCTGGCAACGTTTTAGGTATCAAACGTCGGACCCAATTAGCACACCTTGGCAACGTTTCAGTTATCGAACGTCGGACTTAGTTAGCACACCTTGGAAACATTTCAGGTATCAAACGTCGGACTCAGTTAGCACACCTTGGCAACGTGTCAGGTATCAAACGTCGGACTCAGTTAGCACACCTTGGAAAGGTTTCAGGTATAAAACGTCAGACTCAGTTAGCACACCTTGGAAACATTTCAGGTATCGAACGTCGGACCCAGTTAGCACACCTTGGCAACGTTTCAGTTATCGAACGTCGGACCCAGTTAGCACACCTTGGAAACGTTTCAGGTATCAAACGTCAGACTCAGTTAGCACACCTTGGAAACGTTTCAGGTATCGAATGTCGGACTCAGTTAGCACACCTTGGCAACGTTTCAGTTATCGAACGTCGGACTCAGTTAGCACACCTTGGAAACATTTCAGGTATCAAACGTCGGACTCAGTTAGCACACCTTGGCAACGTGTCAGGTATCAAATGTCGGACTCAGTTAGCACACCTTGGCAACGTTTCAGTTATCGAACGTCGGACTCAGTTAGCACACCTTGGAAACGTTTCAGGTATCAAACGTCGGACTCAGTTAGCACACCTTGGCAACGTTTCAGGTATCAAACGTCGGACTCAGTTAGCACACCTTGGCAACGTGTCAGGTATCAAACGTCGGACCCAGTTAGCACACCTTGGCAACGTTTCAGTTATCAAACGTCAGACTCAGTTAGCACACCTTGGAAACGTTTCAGGTATCAAACGTCGGACTCAGTTAGCACACCTTGGCAACGTGTCAGGTATCAAACGTCGGACTCAGTTAGCACACCTTGGAAACGTTTCAGGTATCAAACGTCAGACTCAGTTAGTACACCTTGGAAACGTTTCAGGTATCAAACATTGGACTCAGTTAGCACACCTTGGAAACGTTTCAGGTATCAAACGTCAGACTCAGTTAGCACACCTTGGAAACATTTCAGGTATCAAACGTCGGACTCAGTTAGCACACCTTGGCAACGTGTCAGGTATCAAATGTCGGACTCAGTTAGCACACCTTGGCAACGTTTCAGTTATCGAACGTCGGACTCAGTTAGCACACCTTGGAAACGTTTCAGGTATCAAACGTCGGACTCAGTTAGCACACCTTGGCAACGTTTCAGGTATCAAACGTCGGACTCAGTTAGCACACCTTGGCAACGTGTCAGGTATCAAACGTCGGACCCAGTTAGCACACCTTGGCAACGTTTCAGTTATCAAACGTCAGACTCAGTTAGCACACCTTGGAAACGTTTCAGGTATCAAACGTCGGACTCAGTTAGCACACCTTGGCAACGTGTCAGGTATCAAACGTCGGACTCAGTTAGCACACCTTGGAAACGTTTCAGGTATCAAACGTCAGACTCAGTTAGTACACCTTGGAAACGTTTCAGGTATCAAACATTGGACTCAGTTAGCACACCTTGGCAGCGTTTCAGGTATCAAACATCGGACTCAGTTAGCACACCTTGGCAACGTTTCAGGTATCGAACGACGGGCCCAGTTAGCACACCTTGGCAACGTTTTAGGTATCGAACGTCGGACCCAGTTAGCACACCTTGGAAACGTTTCAGGTATCAAACGTCAGACTCAGTTAGCACACCTTGGAAACGTTTCAGGTATCGAACGTCGGACTCAGTTAGCACACCTTGGCAACGTTTTAGGTATCAAACGTCGGACCCAGTTAGCACACCTTGGCAACGTTTCAGTTATCGAACGTCGGACTCAGTTAGCACACCTTGGAAACATTTCAGGTATCAAACGTCGGACTCAGTTAGCACACCTTGGCAACGTGTCAGGTATCAAACGTCGGACTCAGTTAGCACACCTTGGAAACGTTTCAGGTATCAAACGTCGGACTCAGTTAGCACACCTTGGCAACGTTTTAGGTATCAAACGTCGGACCCAGTTAGCACACCTTGGCAACGTTTCAGTTATCGAACGTCGGACTCAGTTAGCACACATTGGCAACGTTTCAGGTATCAAACGTCGGACTCAGTTAGCACACCTTGGCAACGTTTCAGTTATCAAACGTCGGGCTCAGTAGGCACACCTTGGAAACGTTTCAGGTATCGAACGTCGGACCCAGTTAGCACACCTTGGCAACGTTTTAGGTATCGAACGTCGGACCCAGTTAGCACACCTTGGCAACGTTTCAGTTATCGAACGTCGGACCCAGTTAGCACACCTTGGAAACGTTTCAGGTATCGAACGTCGGACCCAGTTAGCACACCTTGGCAACGTTTTAGGTATCGAACGTCGGACCCAGTTAGCACACCTTGGCAACGTTTCAGTTATCGAACGTCGGACCCAGTTAGCACACCTTGGAAACGTTTCAGGTATCAAACGTCAGACTCAGTTAGCACACCTTGGAAACGTTTCAGGTATCGAATGTCGGACTCAGTTAGCACACCCTGGCAACGTTTTAGGTATCAAACGTCGGACCCAGTTAGCACACCTTGGCAACGTTTCAGTTATCGAACGTCGGACTCAGTTAGCACACCTTGGAAACATTTCAGGTATCAAACGTCGGACTCAGTTAGCACACCTTGGCAACGTGTCAGGTATCAAACGTCGGACTCAGTTAGCACACCTTGGAAAGGTTTCAGGTATAAAACGTCAGACTCTGTTAGCACACCTTGGAAACATTTCAGGTATCGAACGTCGGACCCAGTTAGCACACCTTGGCAACGTTTCAGTTATCGAACGTCAGACCCAGTTAGCACACCTTGGAAACGTTTCAGGTATCAAACGTCAGACTCAGTTAGCACACCTTGGAAACGTTTCAGGTATCGAATGTCGGACTCAGTTAGCACACTTTGGCAACGTTTCAGTTATCGAACGTCGGACTCAGTTAGCACACCTTGGAAACATTTCAGGTATCAAACGTCGGACTCAGTTAGCACACCTTGGCAACGTGTCAGGTATCAAATGTCGGACTCAGTTAGCACACCTTGGCAACGTTTCAGTTATCGAACGTCGGACTCAGTTAGCACACCTTGGAAACGTTTCAGGTATCAAACGTCGGACTCAGTTAGCACACCTTGGCAACGTTTCAGGTATCAAACGTCGGACTCAGTTAGCACACCTTGGCAACGTGTCAGGTATCAAACGTCGGACCCAGTTAGCACACCTTGGCAACGTTTCAGTTATCAAACGTCAGACTCAGTTAGCACACCTTGGAAACGTTTCAGGTATCAAACGTCAGACTCAGTTAGCACACCTTGGAAACGTTTCAGGTATCGAATTTCGGACTCAGTTAGCACACCCTGGCAACGTTTTAGGTATCAAACGTCGGACCCAGTTAGCACACCTTGGCAACGTTTCAGTTATCGAACGTCGGACTTAGTTAGCACACCTTGGAAACATTTCAGGTATCAAACGTCGGACTCAGTTAGCACACCTTGGCAACGTGTCAGGTATCAAACGTCGGACTCAGTTAGCACACCTTGGAAAGGTTTCAGGTATAAAACGTCAGACTCAGTTAGCACACCTTGGAAACATTTCAGGTATCGAACGTCGGACCCAGTTAGCACACCTTGGCAACGTTTCAGTTATCGAACGTCGGACCCAGTTAGCACACCTTGGAAACGTTTCAGGTATCAAACGTCAGACTCAGTTAGCACACCTTGGAAACGTTTCAGGTATCGAATGTCGGACTCAGTTAGCACACCTTGGCAACGTTTCAGTTATCGAACGTCGGACTCAGTTAGCACACCTTGGAAACATTTCAGGTATCAAACGTCGGACTCAGTTAGCACACCTTGGCAACGTGTCAGGTATCAAATGTCGGACTCAGTTAGCACACCTTGGCAACGTTTCAGTTATCGAACGTCGGACTCAGTTAGCACACCTTGGAAACGTTTCAGGTATCAAACGTCGGACTCAGTTAGCACACCTTGGCAACGTTTCAGGTATCAAACGTCGGACTCAGTTAGCACACCTTGGCAACGTGTCAGGTATCAAACGTCGGACCCAGTTAGCACACCTTGGCAACGTTTCAGTTATCAAACGTCAGACTCAGTTAGCACACCTTGGAAACGTTTCAGGTATCAAACGTCGGACTCAGTTAGCACACCTTGGCAACGTGTCAGGTATCAAACGTCGGACTCAGTTAGCACACCTTGGAAACGTTTCAGGTATCAAACGTCAGACTCAGTTAGTACACCTTGGAAACGTTTCAGGTATCAAACATTGGACTCAGTTAGCACACCTTGGAAACGTTTCAGGTATCAAACGTCAGACTCAGTTAGCACACCTTGGAAACATTTCAGGTATCAAACGTCGGACTCAGTTAGCACACCTTGGCAACGTGTCAGGTATCAAATGTCGGACTCAGTTAGCACACCTTGGCAACGTTTCAGTTATCGAACGTCGGACTCAGTTAGCACACCTTGGAAACGTTTCAGGTATCAAACGTCGGACTCAGTTAGCACACCTTGGCAACGTTTCAGGTATCAAACGTCGGACTCAGTTAGCACACCTTGGCAACGTGTCAGGTATCAAACGTCGGACCCAGTTAGCACACCTTGGCAACGTTTCAGTTATCAAACGTCAGACTCAGTTAGCACACCTTGGAAACGTTTCAGGTATCAAACGTCGGACTCAGTTAGCACACCTTGGCAACGTGTCAGGTATCAAACGTCGGACTCAGTTAGCACACCTTGGAAACGTTTCAGGTATCAAACGTCAGACTCAGTTAGTACACCTTGGAAACGTTTCAGGTATCAAACATTGGACTCAGTTAGCACACCTTGGCAGCGTTTCAGGTATCAAACATCGGACTCAGTTAGCACACCTTGGCAACGTTTCAGGTATCGAACGACGGGCCCAGTTAGCACACCTTGGCAACGTTTTAGGTATCGAACGTCGGACCCAGTTAGCACACCTTGGAAACGTTTCAGGTATCAAACGTCAGACTCAGTTAGCACACCTTGGAAACGTTTCAGGTATCGAACGTCGGACTCAGTTAGCACACCTTGGCAACGTTTTAGGTATCAAACGTCGGACCCAGTTAGCACACCTTGGCAACGTTTCAGTTATCGAACGTCGGACTCAGTTAGCACACCTTGGAAACATTTCAGGTATCAAACGTCGGACTCAGTTAGCACACCTTGGCAACGTGTCAGGTATCAAACGTCGGACTCAGTTAGCACACCTTGGAAACGTTTCAGGTATCAAACGTCGGACTCAGTTAGCACACCTTGGCAACGTTTTAGGTATCAAACGTCGGACCCAGTTAGCACACCTTGGCAACGTTT
Organism: Entelurus aequoreus; assembly: GCF_033978785.1. Taxonomy (NCBI): domain Eukaryota; kingdom Metazoa; phylum Chordata; class Actinopteri; order Syngnathiformes; family Syngnathidae; genus Entelurus; species Entelurus aequoreus. Next base: position 61,149,474 of record NC_084731.1, read on the forward strand.
CAGTTATCGAACGTCGGACTCAGTTAGCACACATTGGCAACGTTTCAGGTATCAAACGTCGGACTCAGTTAGCACACCTTGGCAACGTTTCAGTTATCGAACGTCGGACCCAGTTAGCACACCTTGGAAACGTTTCAGGTATCAAACGTCAGACTCAGTTAGCACACCTTGGAAACGTTTCAGGTATCGAACGTCAGACTCAGTTAGCACACCTTGGAAACATTTCAGGTATCAAACGTCGGACTCAGTTAGCACACCTTGGCAACGTTTCAGTTATCGAATGTCGGACTCAGTTAGCACACCTTGGAAACATTTCAGGTATCAAACGTCGGACTCAGTTAGCACACCTTGGCAACGTGTCAGGTATCAAATGTCGGACTCAGTTAGCACACCTTGGAAACGTTTCACGTATCAAAGTCAGACTCAGTTAGCACACCTTGGAAACGTTTCAGGTATCAAACATCGGACTCAGTTAGCACACCTTGGCAACGTTTCAGGTATCAAACGCTGGACTCAGTTAGCACACCTTGGCAACGTTTTAGGTATCAAACGTCGGGCCCAGTTAGCACACCTTGGCAACGTTTCAGTTATCGAACGTCGGACTCAGTTAGCACACCTTGGAAACGTTTCAGGTATCAAACGTCGGACTCAGTTAGCACACCTAGGCAACGTTTCAGGTATCAAACGTCGGACTCAGTTAGCACACCTTGGCAACGTGTCAGGTATCAAACGTCGGACTCAGTTAGCACACCTTGGAAACGTTTCAGGTATCAAACGTCAGACTCAGTTAGCACACCTTGGAAACATTTCAGGTATCAAACATTGGACTCAGTTAGCACACCTTGGCAGCGTTTCAGGTATCAAACGTCGGACTCAGTTAGCACACCTTGGCAATGTTTCAGGTATCGAACGACGGGCCCAGTTAGCACACTTTGGCAACGTTTTAGGTATCGAACGTCGGACCCAGTTAGCACACCTTGGAAACGTTTCAGGTATCAAACGTCAGACTCAGTTAGCACACCTTGGAAACGTTTCAGGTATCGAACGTCGGACTCAGTTAGCACACCTTGCCAACGTTTTAGGTATCAAACGTCGGACCCAGTTAGCACACCTTGGCAACGTTTCAGTTATCGAACGTCGGACCCAGTTAGCACACCTTGGAAACATTTCAGGTATCAAACGTCGGACTCAGTTAGCACACCTTGGCAACGTGTCAGGTATCAAACGTCGGACTCAGTTAGCACACCTTGGAAACGTTTCAGGTATCAAACGTCAGACTCAGTTAGCACACCTTGGAAACGTTTCAGGTATCAAACATCGGACTCAGTTAGCACACCTTGGCAACGTTTCAGGTATCAAACGTCGGACTCAGTTAGCACACCTTGGCAACGTTTTAGGTATCAAACGTCGGACCCAGTTAGCACACCTTAGCAACGTTTCAGTTATCGAACTTCGGACTCAGTTAGCACACCTTGGCAACGTTTCAGGTATCAAACGTCGGACTCAGTTAGCACACCTTGGCAACGTTTCAGGTATCAAAAGTCGGGGCGCAGTTATCACACCTTGGCAACGTTTCGGGTATCAAACGTCTGACTCAGTTAGCACACCTTGGGAACGTTTCAGGTGTCAAACGTCGGACTCAGTTAGCACACCTTGGCAACGTTTCAGGTATCAAACGTCGGATTTAGTTAGCACACTTTGGCAACGTTTCAGGTATCAAACGTCGGGCTCAGTTAGCACACCTTGGCAACGTTTCTGGTATCAAACGTCGGGCTCAGTTAGCACACCTTGGAAACGTTTCAGGTATCGAACGTCGGACCCAGTTAGCACACCTTGGCAACGTTTTAGGTATCGAACGTCGGACCCAGTTAGCACACTTTGGCAACGTTTCAGTTATTGAACGTCGGACCCAGTTAGCACACCTTGGAAACGTTTCATGTATCAAATGTCAGACTCAGTTAGCACACCTTGGAAACGTTTCAGGTATCGAATGTCGGACTCAGTTAGCACACCCTGGCAACGTTTTAGGTATCAAACGTCGGACCCAGTTAGCACACCTTGGCAACGTTTCAGTTATCGAACGTCGGACTCAGTTAGCACACCTTGGAAACATTTCAGGTATCAAACGTCGGACTCAGTTAGCACACCTTGGCAACGTGTCAGGTATCAAACGTCGGACTCAGTTAGCACACCTTGGAAAGGTTTCAGGTATAAAACGTCAGACTCAGTTAGCACACCTTGGAAACATTTCAGGTATCGAACGTCGGACCCAGTTAGCACACCTTGGCAACGTTTCAGTTATCGAACGTCGGACCCAGTTAGCACACCTTGGAAACGTTTCAGGTATCAAACGTCAGACTCAGTTAGCACACCTTGGAAACGTTTCAGGTATCGAATGTCGGACTCAGTTAGCACACCTTGGCAACGTTTCAGTTATCGAACGTCGGACTCAGTTAGCACACCTTGGAAACATTTCAGGTATCAAACGTCGGACTCAGTTAGCACACCTTGGCAACGTGTCAGGTATCAAATGTCGGACTCAGTTAGCACACCTTGGCAACGTTTCAGTTATCGAACGTCGGACTCAGTTAGCACACCTTGGAAACGTTTCAGGTATCAAACGTCGGACTCAGTTAGCACACCTTGGCAACGTTTCAGGTATCAAACGTCGGACTCAGTTAGCACACCTTGGCAACGTGTCAGGTATCAAACGTCGGACCCAGTTAGCACACCTTGGCAACGTTTCAGTTATCAAACGTCAGACTCAGTTAGCACACCTTGGAAACGTTTCAGGTATCAAACGTCGGACTCAGTTAGCACACCTTGGCAACGTTTCAGTTATCGAACGTCGGACCCTGTTAGCACACCTTGGAAACGTTTCAGGTATCAAACGTCAGACTCAGTTAGCACACCTTGGAAACGTTTCAGGTATCGAATGTCGGACTCAGTTAGCACACCCTGGCAACGTTTTAGGTATCAAACGTCGGACCCAGTTAGCACACCTTGGCAACGTTTCAGTGATCGAACGTCGGACTCAGTTAGCACACCTTGGAAACATTTCAGGTATCAAACGTCGGACTCAGTTAGCACACCTTGGCAACGTGTCAGGTATCAAACGTCGGACTCAGTTAGCACACCTTGGAAAGGTTTCAGGTATAAAACGTCAGACTCAGTTAGCACACCTTGGAAACATTTCAAGTATCGAACGTCGGACCCAGTTAGCACACCTTGGCAACGTTTCAGTTATCGAACGTCGGACCCAGTTAGCACACCTTGGAAACGTTTCAGGTATCAAACGTCAGACTCAGTTAGCACACCTTGGAAACGTTTCAGGTATCGAATGTCGGACTCAGTTAGCACACCTTGGCAACATTTCAGTTATCGAACGTCGGACTCAGTTAGCACACCTTGGAAACATTTCAGGTATAAAACGTCGGACTCAGTTAGCACACCTTGGCAACGTGTCAGGTATCAAATGTCGGACTCAGTTAGCACACCTTGGCAACGTTTCAGTTATCGAACGTCGGACTCAGTTAGCACACCTTGGAAACGTTTCAGGTATCAAACGTCGGACTCAGTTAGCACACCTTGGCAACGTTTCAGGTATCAAACGTCGGACTCAGTTAGCACACCTTGGCAACGTGTCAGGTATCAAACGTCGGACCCAGTTAGCACACCTTGGCAACGTTTCAGTTATCAAACGTCAGACTCAGTTAGCACACCTTGGAAACGTTTCAGGTATCAAACGTCGGACTCAGTTAGCACACCTTGGCAACGTGTCAGGTATCAAACGTCGGACTCAGTTAGCACACCTTGGAAACGTTTCAGGTATCAAACGTCAGACTCAGTTAGCACACCTTGGAAACGTTTCAGGTATCGAACGTCGGACTCAGTTAGCACACCTTGCCAACGTTTTAGGTATCAAACGTCGGACCCAGTTAGCACACCTTGGCAACGTTTCAGTTATCGAACGTCGGACCCAGTTAGCACACCTTGGAAACATTTCAGGTATCAAACGTCGGACTCAGTTAGCACACCTTGGCAACGTGTCAGGTATCAAACGTCGGACTCAGTTAGCACACCTTGGAAACGTTTCAGGTATCAAATGTCAGACTCAGTTAGCACACCTTGGAAACGTTTCAGGTATCAAACATCGGACTCAGTTAGCACACCTTGGCAACGTTTCAGGTATCAAACGTCGGACTCAGTTAGCACACCTTGGCAACGTTTTAGGTATCAAACGTCGGACCCAGTTAGCACACCTTAGCAACGTTTCAGTTATCGAACGTCGGACTCAGTTAGCACACCTTGGCAACGTTTCAGGTATCAAACGTCGGACTCAGTCAGCACACCTTGGCAACGTTTCAGGTATCAAAAGTCGGGGCGCAGTTATCACACCTTGGCAACGTTTCGGGTATCAAACGTCTGACTCAGTTAGCACACCTTGGGAACGTTTCAGGTGTCAAACGTCGGACTCAGTTAGCACACCTTGGCAACGTTTCAGGTATCAAACGTCGGATTTAGTTAGCACACTTTGGCAACGTTTCAGGTATCAAACGTCGGGCTCAGTTAGCACACCTTGGCAACGTTTCCGGTATCAAACGTCGGACCCAGTTAGCACACCTTGGCAACGTTTCAGTGATCGAACGTCGGACTCAGTTAGCACACCTTGGAAACATTTCAGGTATCAAACGTCGGACTCAGTTAGCACACCTTGGCAACGTGTCAGGTATCAAACGTCGGACTCAGTTAGCACACCTTGGAAAGGTTTCAGGTATAAAACGTCAGACTCTGTTAGCACACCTTGGAAACATTTCAGGTATCGAACGTCGGACCCAGTTAGCACACCTTGGCAACGTTTCAGTTATCGAACGTCAGACCCAGTTAGCACACCTTGGAAACGTTTCAGGTATCAAACGTCAGACTCAGTTAGCACACCTTGGAAACGTTTCAGGTATCGAATGTCGGACTCAGTTAGCACACTTTGGCAACGTTTCAGTTATCGAACGTCGGACTCAGTTAGCACACCTTGGAAACATTTCAGGTATCAAACGTCGGACTCAGTTAGCACACCTTGGCAACGTGTCAGGTATCAAATGTCGGACTCAGTTAGCACACCTTGGCAACGTTTCAGTTATCGAACGTCGGACTCAGTTAGCACACCTTGGAAACGTTTCAGGTATCAAACGTCGGACTCAGTTAGCACACCTTGGCAACGTTTCAGGTATCAAACGTCGGACTCAGTTAGCACACCTTGGCAACGTGTCAGGTATCAAACGTCGGACCCAGTTAGCACACCTTGGCAACGTTTCAGTTATCAAACGTCAGACTCAGTTAGCACACCTTGGAAACGTTTCAGGTATCAAACGTCAGACTCAGTTAGCACACCTTGGAAACGTTTCAGGTATCGAATTTCGGACTCAGTTAGCACACCCTGGCAACGTTTTAGGTATCAAACGTCGGACCCAGTTAGCACACCTTGGCAACGTTTCAGTTATCGAACGTCGGACTTAGTTAGCACACCTTGGAAACATTTCAGGTATCAAACGTCGGACTCAGTTAGCACACCTTGGCAACGTGTCAGGTATCAAACGTCGGACTCAGTTAGCACACCTTGGAAAGGTTTCAGGTATAAAACGTCAGACTCAGTTAGCACACCTTGGAAACATTTCAGGTATCGAACGTCGGACCCAGTTAGCACACCTTGGCAACGTTTCAGTTATCGAACGTCGGACCCAGTTAGCACACCTTGGAAACGTTTCAGGTATCAAACGTCAGACTCAGTTAGCACACCTTGGAAACGTTTCAGGTATCGAATGTCGGACTCAGTTAGCACACCTTGGCAACGTTTCAGTTATCGAACGTCGGACTCAGTTAGCACACCTTGGAAACATTTCAGGTATCAAACGTCGGACTCAGTTAGCACACCTTGGCAACGTGTCAGGTATCAAATGTCGGACTCAGTTAGCACACCTTGGCAACGTTTCAGTTATCGAACGTCGGACTCAGTTAGCACACCTTGGAAACGTTTCAGGTATCAAACGTCGGACTCAGTTAGCACACCTTGGCAACGTTTCAGGTATCAAACGTCGGACTCAGTTAGCACACCTTGGCAACGTGTCAGGTATCAAACGTCGGACCCAGTTAGCACACCTTGGCAACGTTTCAGTTATCAAACGTCAGACTCAGTTAGCACACCTTGGAAACGTTTCAGGTATCAAACGTCGGACTCAGTTAGCACACCTTGGCAACGTGTCAGGTATCAAACGTCGGACTCAGTTAGCACACCTTGGAAACGTTTCAGGTATCAAACGTCAGACTCAGTTAGTACACCTTGGAAACGTTTCAGGTATCAAACATTGGACTCAGTTAGCACACCTTGGAAACGTTTCAGGTATCAAACGTCAGACTCAGTTAGCACACCTTGGAAACATTTCAGGTATCAAACGTCGGACTCAGTTAGCACACCTTGGCAACGTGTCAGGTATCAAATGTCGGACTCAGTTAGCACACCTTGGCAACGTTTCAGTTATCGAACGTCGGACTCAGTTAGCACACCTTGGAAACGTTTCAGGTATCAAACGTCGGACTCAGTTAGCACACCTTGGCAACGTTTCAGGTATCAAACGTCGGACTCAGTTAGCACACCTTGGCAACGTGTCAGGTATCAAACGTCGGACCCAGTTAGCACACCTTGGCAACGTTTCAGTTATCAAACGTCAGACTCAGTTAGCACACCTTGGAAACGTTTCAGGTATCAAACGTCGGACTCAGTTAGCACACCTTGGCAACGTGTCAGGTATCAAACGTCGGACTCAGTTAGCACACCTTGGAAACGTTTCAGGTATCAAACGTCAGACTCAGTTAGTACACCTTGGAAACGTTTCAGGTATCAAACATTGGACTCAGTTAGCACACCTTGGCAGCGTTTCAGGTATCAAACATCGGACTCAGTTAGCACACCTTGGCAACGTTTCAGGTATCGAACGACGGGCCCAGTTAGCACACCTTGGCAACGTTTTAGGTATCGAACGTCGGACCCAGTTAGCACACCTTGGAAACGTTTCAGGTATCAAACGTCAGACTCAGTTAGCACACCTTGGAAACGTTTCAGGTATCGAACGTCGGACTCAGTTAGCACACCTTGGCAACGTTTTAGGTATCAAACGTCGGACCCAGTTAGCACACCTTGGCAACGTTTCAGTTATCGAACGTCGGACTCAGTTAGCACACCTTGGAAACATTTCAGGTATCAAACGTCGGACTCAGTTAGCACACCTTGGCAACGTGTCAGGTATCAAACGTCGGACTCAGTTAGCACACCTTGGAAACGTTTCAGGTATCAAACGTCGGACTCAGTTAGCACACCTTGGCAACGTTTTAGGTATCAAACGTCGGACCCAGTTAGCACACCTTGGCAACGTTTCAGTTATCGAACGTCGGACTCAGTTAGCACACCTTGGAAACGTTTCAGGTATCAAACGTCGGACTCAGTTAGCACACCTTGGCAACGTTTCAGGTATCAAACGTCGGACTCAGTTAGCACACCTTGGCAACGTGTCAGGTATCAAACGTCGGACCCAGTTAGCACACCTTGGCAACGTTTCAGTTATCAAACGTCAGACTCAGTTAGCACACCTTGGAAACGTTTCAGGTATCAAACGTCGGACTCAGTTAGCACACCTTGGCAACGTGTCAGGTATCAAACGTCGGACTCAGTTAGCACACCTTGGAAACGTTTCAGGTATCAAACGTCAGACTCAGTTAGTACACCTTGGAAACGTTTCAGGTATCAAACATTGGACTCAGTTAGCACACCTTGGAAACGTTTCAGGTATCAAACGTCAGACTCAGTTAGCACACCTTGGAAACATTTCAGGTATCAAACGTCGGACTCAGTTAGCACACCTTGGCAACGTGTCAGGTATCAAATGTCGGACTCAGTTAGCACACCTTGGCAACGTTTCAGTTATCGAACGTCGGACTCAGTTAGCACACCTTGGAAACGTTTCAGGTATCAAACGTCGGACTCAGTTAGCACACCTTGGCAACGTTTCAGGTATCAAACGTCGGACTCAGTTAGCACACCTTGGCAACGTGTCAGGTATCAAACGTCGGACCCAGTTAGCACACCTTGGCAACGTTTCAGTTATCAAACGTCAGACTCAGTTAGCACACCTTGGAAACGTTTCAGGTATCAAACGTCGGACTCAGTTAGCACACCTTGGAAACGTTTCAGGTATCAAACGTCAGACTCAGTTAGTACACCTTGGAAACGTTTCAGGTATCAAACATTGGACTCAGTTAGCACACCTTGGCAGCGTTTCAGGTATCAAACATCGGACTCAGTTAGCACACCTTGGCAACGTTTCAGGTATCGAACGACGGGCCCAGTTAGCACACCTTGGCAACGTTTTAGGTATCGAACGTCGGACCCAGTTAGCACACCTTGGAAACGTTTCAGGTATCAAACGTCAGACTCAGTTAGCACACCTTGGAAACGTTTCAGGTATCGAACGTCGGACTCAGTTAGCACACCTTGGCAACGTTTTAGGTATCAAACGTCGGACCCAGTTAGCACACCTTGGCAACGTTTCAGTTATCGAACGTCGGACTCAGTTAGCACACCTTGGAAACATTTCAGGTATCAAACGTCGGACTCAGTTAGCACACCTTGGCAACGTGTCAGGTATCAAACGTCGGACTCAGTTAGCACACCTTGGAAACGTTTCAGGTATCAAACGTCGGACTCAGTTAGCACACCTTGGCAACGTTTTAGGTATCAAACGTCGGACCCAGTTAGCACACCTTGGCAACGTTTCAGTTATCGAACGTCGGACTCAGTTAGCACACATTGGCAACGTTTCAGGTATCAAACGTCGGACTCAGTTAGCACACCTTGGCAACGTTTCAGTTATCAAACGTCGGGCTCAGTAGGCACACCTTGGCAACGTTTCAGTTATCAAACGTCGGGCTCAGTAGGCACACCTTGGCAACGTTTCAGTTATCAAACGTCGGGCTCAGTAGGCACACCTTGGCTGTGCTGTTTTTCTATCTTCCCAAACATCCCAGGCAGGAAGTCCAGGTATTTAGTTAATTATGCAAAGTCACTGTCAACGTGCTAATGTTAGCATTTCAGTTTGATTTGCACTTACAGCTTTCAGACACAGTCTCAGTAGATATTCCAGGTTTGTGGATTAAGTTGATACAGTTGATAAAGTTGATACAGTTGATAAAAAGTAGATCAAGTTGATCAAGTAGATAAAGTTGATAAAGTAGATACAGTTGATAAAGTTGATACAGTTGATCAAGTTGATCAAGTTGATATAGTAGATAAAGTTGATAAAGTTGATCAAGTAGATAAAGTTGACAAAGTTGATGAAGTTGATTAAGTTGATTAAGTTGTCGACTGCTTTACCGTGGAAGTGATTCAGTTTTAGTTTAAAAATGTTTATTCTAGAAATAGTTTTGTATTTTGTCCGACCTGAAGTGAAATGTCGATGACATTGAAAGCAGAAGCGTAGAGCGGTCAAATGTATTTACACATGGCGTGTATGGACTTCTTCACAAGTCATCCTGGACCCTTTCTCGCATCGTTTAGTCAGCAGCAGGTTGTGGTGATCACAGCTGCCTGAGGGGGGCGCTGCTGACCCTGTGGGCTGCTGCTGGACTCAGTCAGCCTGCAGGGTCAGCACCTTTGTGTCAATGAGAGGGGCCGCAAAGTACACACACACACACACGCACACACACACACACACACACACACACACACACACACACACACACTGAGAGAGCGTTGCAGAGGCAGATGTGAGCGTGCTCAGTGTCAGTCTGCTGTGGGGCAGGAGTGGGTGGGTGTTATCGATTGGAGCGTCCTCACCCACGCTCTGCAATGAGCTCACCAAAGGTCACCAAGTGCGCTGTCAGCCTGCTATGCTAACACACTTTTTTTCATCCATCCTGTTTGCTGAAAACTGAACAGAGAATGAAATATTCAGCAGTAAGCAGAGAGTTCTATTCAACACAAATTATGAAGTCTGGAGGGCGACTCAGCAGGATGGCAGAATTTGGTACGTTACGCACCCTCCTAGCAGAAGACAGTATTTGCGCCCCCCGACTCTCCACCATGACTGTAAATGTTCCATTTGCCAGATTGTTACAACAACACTCGTAATTTCTGCTACGTCAGAAAAAAGCATCTTCCTTGGGGTCACACGCGCCCCCCTAGCACCACACCATGACTCCTCGAGGGATGGAGGGGGTTGGGGCAGCACCACTATTTGAAAGATTTAACCCAGGGGTCGACAACCCAAAACGCTGAAAAAGCCATATTGGACCAAAAATACAAAAAACTAATCTATCTGGAGCCGCATAGGTTGATTGGCAACACTAAATGGGCCCTAGTGTGTGAATGTTAGTGTGAATGTTGTCTGTCTGACTGTGTTGGCCCTGTGATGAAGTGGCGACTTGTCCAGGGTGTACCCCGCCTAACCTATTAGCTGTATTAGCCTACTATCAAAATGACTTTTTAAAAGTCTTATATAGGTGTTATAATGAAGACAACACATGATGTAAGTGTCCATATTAGTTAAATTAGCCCACTATCAAAATTAGTTTAAAAGTCTTAAGTGTTAGAATGAAGACAACACATGATGTAAGTGTCTATATTAGCTATATTGGCCTACTATCAAAATCAGTTTAAAAGTCTTGTACAAGTGTTATAATGAAGGCAACACATGATATAAGTGTCTATATTAGCCTACTATCAAAATGAGTTTAAAAGTCTTATATAAGGATTATAATGAAAACAACCCATGATGTAAGTGTCTATATTAGCTATATTAGCCTACAATCAAAATGAGTTTAAAAGTCTTATATAAGTGTTATAATGAGAGCAACACATGATGTAAGTGTCTATATAAGCTATTAGGGCTGGGAATCTTTGGGTGTCCCCCGATTCGATTCAGAATCGATTCTTGGGGTCACGATTCGATTCAAAATTGATTTTATTTTTTTATTTTTTTTTATTTTTTAAATGAAAACAATACACAACAATACCATAATAATGCAATACAATTTCAAAACCAAACCCAATTTTGGAGTTCTGAACTTGTGATTTCTTGCAGTGTTAAGTGGTAATATTTCACATTTGTCCCAATTGACTTTATACCCTGATAAACAGCCATATTCAGTGATGACATTATTGATATAGTGAAGAGAGGAGTTAACATGTGACAGGTAGATAATTATGTCGTCACAATACATCGATAGCTTATTATACTGAGAGCCAATTTTTATAACATGAATATTATTTTCACTTCTTATTTTTGCAGCTAAGGGTTTAATAACCAAATTAAATAATAATCCAGATGCAGGACATCCCTGTTTTATTCTTCTTTTTAACGAAAAAAGTTCTGAAATATGATTATTGGTTTTGACTGGTGCCATGGGCCTTGTATAAAGCATCTTAATCCATTGTATAAAATTATCTCCAAATCCAAATTTACGTAATGTGCAAAACATAAATGACCAGTTTATGCGGTCGAATGCCTTCTCCCCATCAACAGTACACACTGCTGTGGGATACTTCTAGCATAGTAAATAACATTAAACAATTTCCTTGTATTGTCTGAAGATTGTCGACCTTCCATGGAGCCAGTTTGGTCAGTATGAATTAATTTTCCTATTACATTTGATAATCGTGTGGCTAAGATTTTTGCCAAGATTAAAAAAGATTCTCTAGTCATTCAGTACATAGGATTTCAGCAGGATCTACCCCAGTCTGCTGACATGCAAGCAGAGTAGTAGATTTTTGTAAAAAGCTTTTATAATTGTAAAGGACAATGTTTTATCAACTGATTGCAATAAAGTCCGTTTGTTTTAACTATTAAATGAACCAAAAATATGACTTATTTTATTTTTGTGAAAATATTGGACACAGTGTGTTGTCAAGCTTATGAGATGCGATGCAAGTGTAAGCCACTGTGACACTATTGTTCTTTTTTAAAATTTTTTTATAAATGTCTAATGATAATGTCAATGAGGGATTTTTAATCACTGCTATGTTGAAATTGTAACTAATATTGATACTGTTGTTGATAATATTCATTTTTGTTTCACTACTTTTGGTTTGTTCTGTGTCGTGTTTGTGTCTCCTCTCAATTGCTCTGTTTATTGCAGTTCTGAGTGTTGCTGGGCCGGGTTTGGTTTTGGAATTGGATTGCATTGTTATGGTATTGCTGTGTATTGTTTTGTTGGATTGATTAATTAAAAAAAAAAAAAAAAAAAAAAATTATTAAAAAATAAATTTAAAAAAAAAACGAGAATCGATTCCGAATCGCACAACGTGAGAATCGCGATTCGAATTCGAATCGATTTTTTCCCACACCCCTATAAGCTATATTAACCTACTATTAAAATGACTTTAAAAGTCTTATATTAGTGTTATAATGAAGACAACACATGATGTAAGTGTCTATATTAGTTATATTAGTGTCATGTCTGTGTGATCATGTTTTGTTTTAGTCATATTCGGTTTTGTTTTTGGACTTTTTGTGCACTTTTGTTTGTCACCATAGCAACCATTAGTTTCACCTGGTTCACATCGTCATGTCACGCACCTGTTTCACGTTTTGAGTCACGCACCTTTTTTCACAAATCATGTCACTATTATTCAAACCGATTGTTGCCAGGAAGTCTCCCTGGCGACATCACACTCCTGTCACTCTGTTCACCTCTGCGCACTTCATGCCATGTCAAGTAAGTTTTTTCTATTCATGCGACAGTTAGCGACTTTTGTTCATGTCCTTAGTTCTTTTGCCCACGTGCAAGTTTTTGTTTCATAGTCAAGTTTGTACCTCCGCCTTGTGCGCGCCTTTAGTTTGTTCTTTTTGTTTTAGTAAAAAATAAATATGTCCTTACCTTCAAGCCATGTCCGCTCCAACTTTTATTGCATCTCGGGAAAACAAACAACCCTTAGTCCAAGTCCTGACAATTAGCCTACCATCAAAATGAGTTTAAAAGTCTTATATAAGTGTTATAATGAAAACAACACATGATGTAAGTGTCTATATTAGCTATATTAGCCTACAATCAAAATTAAAGATTAAAGATTAAAGTACCAATGATTGTCACACACACACTAGATGTGGCGAAATTTGTCCTCTGCATTTGTCCCATCCCCTTGGGGAGCAGTGGGCAGCAGCGGCGCCGCGCCCGGGAATCATTCTGGTGATTTAACCCCCAACTCCAACCCTTTGTTGCTGAGTGCCATCAGGGAGGTTATGGGTCCCATTTTTATAGTCTTTGGTATGACTCGGCGGGGATTTGAACTCCAACCTACCGATCGAGTTTAAAAGTCTTATACAAGTGTTATAATGAAGACAACACATGATGTAAGTGTCTATATTAGCCCACTTATCAAAATGACTTCAAAAGTCTTATATAAGTGTTATAACGAAGGCAACACATGATGTGTCTATATTAGCTATATTAGCCTACTATCAAAATGACTTTAAAAGTCTTCTATAAGTGTTATAATGAAGACAACACATGATGTAAGTGTCAATATTTGCTATATTAGCCTACATTTAAAATGACTTTAAAAGTCTTATATAAGTGTTATAATGAAGACACACATGATGTAAGTGTATATATTAGCTATATTAGCCTACTATCAACATGACTAAAAGTGTTTTATAAGTGTTATAATGAAGAAAACACATGATGTAAGTGTCTATATTAGCTATATTAACCTACTATCAAAATTAATTTAAAAGTCTTATATAAGTGTTATAATGAAGACAACACATGATGTTAGTGTCTATATTAGCCCACTTATCAAAATGACTTCAAAGGTCTTATATAAGTGTTATAACGAAGGCAACACATGATGTGTCTATATTAGCTATATTAGCCTACTATCAAAATGACTTTAAAAGTCTTATATAAGTGTTATAATGAAGACAACACATGATGTAAGTGTCTATATTAGCTATATTAGCCTACATTTAAAATGACTTTAAAAGTCTTATATAAGTGTTATAATGAAGACACACATGATGTAAGTGTATATATTAGCTATATTAGCCTACTATCAACATGACTAAAAGTGTTTTATAAGTGTTATAATGAAGAAAACACATGATGTAAGTGTCTATATTAGCTATATTAGCCCACTATCAAAATTACTTCAAAAGTCTTATATAAGTGTTATAACGAAGGCAACACATGATGTGTCTATATTAGCTACATTAGCCTACTATCAAAATGACTTTAAAAGTCTTATATAAGTGGATAATGAAGCCAACGCATGATGTAAGTGTCTATATTAGCTATATTAGCCTACATTTAAAATGACTTTAAAAGTATTATATAAGTGTTATAATGAAGGCAACACATGATGTAAGTGTCTATATTAGCTATATTAGCCTACTATCAAAATGACTTTAAAAGTCTTATAAAAGTGTTATAATGAAGACAACACATGATGTAAGTGTCTATATTAGCCCACTATCAAATCGACTTCAAAAGTCTTATATAAGTGTTATAAGGAAGGCAACACTACTATCAAAATGACTTTAAAAGTCTTATATACGTGTTATAATGAAGACAACACATGATGTAAGTGTCTATATTAGCTATAGTAGCCTACTATCAAAATGACTTTGAAAGTCTTATATCAATCAATCAATCAATCAATGTTTATTTATATAGCCCTAAATCACAAAAGTCTCAAAGGGCTGCACAAGCCACAACGACATCCTCGGCACAGAGCCCACACAAGGGATGTCGATGTGAATGACAATGAGAAACCTTGGAGGGGACCGCATATGTGGGTAACCCCCCCTCTAAGTACAGTCCCTAGTGGATTCACATAACAGTGAGAGTCCAGTCGATAGTGGGGCCAGCAGAAGACCATCCCGAGCGGAGACAGGTCAGTAGCACAGAGACGTCCCCAACTGATGCACAGGCGAGCGGTCCACCCCGGGTCCCAACTCTGGACAGCCAGCATCTCATCCATGGTCACCGGAACCGGAATAACCCAACGAGGGGGCAGAGGAGAAAAGAAAACAGCAGATCAACTGGTCTAAAAAGGGGGGTCTATTTAAAGGCTAGAGTATACAAATGAGTTTTAAGATGGGACTTAAATGCTTCTACTGAGGTAGCATCTCTAACTATTACCAGGAGGGCATTCCATAGTATTGGAGCCCGAACAGAAAACGCTCTATAGCCCGCAGACTTTTTTTGGGCTCTGGGAATCACTAATAAGCCGGAGTTATTTGAACGCAGATTTCTTGCCGGGACATATGGTACAATACAGTCAGCAAGATAGGCTGGAGCTAGACCGTGTAGTATTTTATACGTAAGTAGTAAAACCTTAAAGTCGCATCTTAAGTGCACAGGAAGCCAGTGCAAGTGAGCCAGTATAGGCGTAATATGATCAAACTTTCTTGTTCTTGTCAAAAGTCTAGCAGCCGCATTTTGTACCAACTGTAATATTTTAATGCTAGACTTAGGGAGGCCCGAAAATAATACGTTACAGTAATCGAGACGAGACGTAACGAACGCATGAATAATGATCTCAGCGTCGCTTGTGGACAAAATGGAATGAATTTTAGCGATATCACGGAGATGAAAGAAGGCCGTTTCAGTAACACTCTTAATGTGTGACTCAAACGAGAGAGTTGGGTCGAAAATAATACCCAGATTCTTTACCGAGTCGGCTTGTATAAGTGTTATAATGAAGACACACATGATGTAAGTGTATGTATTAGCTATATTAGCCTACTATCAACATGACTAAAAGTGTTATAATGAAGAAAACACATGATGTAAGTGTCTATAATAGCTATATTAGCCTACTATCAAAATTAATTTAAAAGTCTTATATAAGTGTTATAATGAAGACAACACATGACGTAAGTGTCTATATTAGCCCACTATCAAAATTACTTCAAAAGTCTTATATAAGTGTTATAACGAAGGCAACACTTGATGTGTCTATATTAGCTATATTAGCCTACTATCAAAATGACTTTAAAAGTCTTATATAAGTGGATAATGAAGGGAACGCATGATGTAAGTGTCTATATTAGTTATATTAGCCTACTATCAAAATTAGTTTAAAAGTCTAATATAAGTGTTATAATGAAGGCAACACATGATGAAGTGTCTATATTAGCTGTATTAGCCTACTATCAAAATGAGTTTAAAAGTCTTACATAAGTGTTATAATGAAAACAACACATGATGTAAGTGTCTATATTAGCTGTATTAGCCTACATTTAAAATGAGTTTAAAAGTATTATATAAGTTTTATAATGAAGGCAACACATGATGTAATGGTCTATATTAGTTATATTAGCCTACTAACAAAATGACTTTAAAAGTCCTATATAAGTGTTATAATGAAGACAACACATGATGTAAGTGTCTATATTAGCCCACTATCAAAATGACTTCAAAAGTCTTATATAAGTGTTATAAGGAAGGCAACACTACTATCAAAATGACTTTAAAAGTCTTATATAAGTGTTATAATGAAGATAACACATGATGTAAGTGTCTATATTAGCTATATTAGCCTACTATCAAAATGACTTTAAAAGTCTAAAATAAGTGTTACAATGAAGACACACGTGATTTAAATGTCTATATTAGCTATATTAGCCTACTATCAAAATGACTTTAAAAGTCTTATATAAGTGTTATAATGAAGACAACACATGATGTAAGTGTCTATATTAGCCTACTATCAAAATGACTTTAAAAGTCTTATATATGTGTTATTATGAAGACAACACATGATGTAAGTGTCTATTATAGCGAAATTAGCCAACTATCAAAATGACTTTAAAAGTCATACTGTATATAAGTGTTATGATGAAGACAACACATGATGTAAGTGTCTATATTAGCCTACTATCAAAATGACTTTAAAAGTCATATATATGTGTTATTATTGTTATTACCTACTCAGTGGCCTAGTGGTTAGAGTTTCCGCCCTGAGATCGGTAGGTTGTGAGTTCAAACCCCGGCCGAGTCATACCAAAGACTATAAAAATGGTACCCATTACCTCCCTGCTTGGCACTCAGCATCAAGGGTTGGAATTGGGGGTTAAATCACCAAAATGATTCCCGGGCGCGGCACCGCTGCTCTCCACTGCTCCCCTCACCTCCCAGGGGGTGATCAAGGGGATGGGTCAAATGCAGAGGACAAATTTCACCACACCTAGTGTGTGTGTGACAATCATTGGTACTTTAACTTTTAAGTTTATGAAGACAACACATGATGTAAGTGTCTATATTAGCTATATTAGCCTACTATCAAAATGACTTTAAAAGTTTTATATAAGTGTTATAATGAAGACAACATATGATGTAAGTGTCTATATTAGCCTACGATCAAAATGACTTTAAAAGTCTTATATATGTGGTATTATGAAGACAACACATGATGTAAGTGTCGATATTAGTTTAAGGCTGCTCCGAGATGTGGGAACGACTGGGGCTAAGCTCCAAAGAGAAATCAAGGCCCTTGCTGAGGAAGCAGAAAATGGAAGCTTCTGGTTGTGCCTGAGGAGGAGGGATAAGTACTGGGGGTCGAGGCAATAAGATGGGTCAGCTGCAAGGGGTGGCAGGGAGACGTCCCTGCCACCGCTCCGCCACCAGGAGGCGTTCCGGGGTTAAAGAGAGCGAAACTCCAATGAGCGGTGGTCCCCGGCTGATGACCCTGCAGCTGACCCAAGGCGCTGTAGGAGGCGCGTCAGGCATACTTGCCCAGCAGAATCAATACCATATCTGTACAATCAATCTGATTTCTGGGTAACCAGTGACTACTGCGAAAGGGCAGTTGACAACCAGGAAAGACTGGAAGACTTCCAGGAAAGTCTGGATGACAGCAGGAAAGTCTGTACCGGGAGTGGGCGGCTAGTTACCCAACCCACTAGTCTCTTAGCCAGGAGACACCCAACCACTAACTACGAAAACGAATAAGAAAAAACAACCCGAAGGCCCTCCGAGAGGCGGGGTGGAAGATGGGCCTAACAGGACTGACTACTCGGAAACGACTGGAACGGACATCGACAACGAGATGAAGACCTTCCGATTGTGCAGGTGTGGATGGGGGGAAGTGACCACATACAGGGGCTTACGGATTCATAAGGGGAGGAAGAAAAAGGAGAGTGAGAAGAAAGGCATACAACATCCTTGCACTGCTCCGGCAGATAAGACAAGCAGGACCCCCAGCCGGGGAGAGAACCACAGAGCCGAGGGTCCAAACATTGTTGATATGCGAATGGTAGAGGAAGAACCCCCTGAGCGGAGCAGTACCCCCCTGGCATGTGAGCATGCTGAAGATAGACCTGCCAGCCCCCCAGTCACCCAGCAAACAGAAAAGAGGGAACCAGGAAGAAAGTGCACCATCAAGTGGCCTAGAGCAAGTGATGTGAAGACATGGCAGAAACTGGACTCAGACCTCAGTCTACTGCTGGAGCACTCGCTACGTGGTAAAGTGGACAAGAAACTCAACCTTCTTGGGGACATCCTGTACGAGGAGTGCAAATCTAGATTCGGTAGCCTCACCAAGAAGCAGCACAATCTCCCCCCAAGAAAGGGCAGGAGGGAGGCCGAGATTGACGCCTTGGTGCAAGATCGGCGCCAGCTTCGCAGGAGATGGAGGAAAGCATCGGCAGAGGAGAAAGAAGGCCTGAAGGTGTTATGGGACGAGGTGAGACAGAAGCTAGGAAGCATGCGAAGAGCAGAATGTATTCGCAGACGCAGGAAAAGAAAGGAGAAAGAAAGAGCTAGCTTCATGAGGAATCCCTTCAAGCACGCCCGTCAGCTTCTGGAGGAGAAAAGAAGCGGGAAACTGGAAGCCACCAAGGAGGAGCTTGAGCAGTACATCAGGGGCCAATACAGCGACTCGAAGAGGAACGATCCGTTAGGTTCACCAGGATACGTCCCTCCTCCACCTCCCCCAACCACGCAGTTTGACAGCTTCCCTCCTCGGCTGAGCGAGGTAAGAGCAGTCGTCAAGAAAGCGAGGTCAGCATCAGCTCCTGGGCCTAACGGAATCCCCTATAAGCTATTCAAGAACTGCCCCCAAGTGCTGAAATGCTTGTGGAAGCTAATGAGCACAGCATGGAAGAATCTACTCATTCCGTCGGAGTGGCAGAGAGCTGTGGCGGTGTTTATTCCGAAGGAACAGGAGTCCCATAACATCAGTCAATTCAGGAGCATTGCCCTGTTGAATGTCGAGGGAAAGATCTTCTTTGCAGTCATGGCCAAGAGACTAACCTCTTACCTCACAGGGAATGGCTATATTGACACCAGCTGCCAGAAAGCAGGAGTACCAGGTTTTCCAGGATGCGTGGAGCATTCTTCAATGATTTGGGCACAGATCCAGAGGGCCAAGCAGGAGAAGAGCGACCTCCACGTAGTGTGGCTTGACCTTGCAAATGCTTATGGTTCTGTCCCTCACAAACTCATCCAGTTTGCATTGGAGTTCTTCCACGTCCCTGTTTCCATCATCAACCTGGTAACCAGCTACTTCAGGGACTTCCAGATGTGTTTCAGCCTCCAGGATTTTACAACAGGATGGCAGCGGCTGGAAGTAGGCATCGCCATGGGGTGTTCCATCTCCCCAGTCCTCTTTGTCGCAGCTTTTGAAATCATCCTCCGCGGAGCCTGTCAGACTGTAGGAGGAATGAGGCTGCAGACAGGGCAGAGGCTTCCACCACTCCGAAGCTACATGGACGATGTCACTGTGGTCCTGCAAACAGCCCCATGCACGAGAAGGTGCCTGAAGAGGCTTGATGAGCTAGTGACATGGGCACGGATGAAGATAAAACCCTCCAAGTCACGAAGCCTCTCCTTGCGCAAAGGCACCAGGAACGACAAAACCATCTTTGTTGCGGGAGGTGAGCAAATCCCTCTACTGGTCAACCAGTCCATCCAAAGCCTGGGGAGGCAGTACAATGCGGACCTGTCGGACAAGCACGCAGGCAAGGCAGCACGGAAACAACTCTCAGAAGGCCTAGCGAGTATCAACAAGAGCCAGCTCCCCGGAAAGTACAAGTTGTGGTGCTACAACTTCACACTGTACCAAAGGGTTATGTGGCCACTGAAGATATGCGAGATTCCATCCTCAACAGCCAACGGGTTGGACAGATTAGCCAACTCCTACATCCGAAAGTGGCTGGGCCTACCGCGTTGCTTCTCCGACACTGGCTTATTTGGGGCAACTTCGCTGCATCTGCCGATCCAGTCCATCACCCTGGGCTATAAGCAGGAGAAGGCCAGATTGGTTCTTGAGCTGGAAGAATCCTCAGATCCTACAGTGAGGAATGCATGTGTACCCACCCGAACCGGCCGGAAGTGGCAAGCAGGGCCAGAGGTCGCCAAGGCCATTGGCAGGCTCCAACACCAGGAAATAGTTGGCAGGGTGCAAGTAGGGAGAGTGGGGCTTGGCTGGGGAGATTCTCCACGCCTCTGGTCCAAGGCCACAAAGAGGGAACGCAGAGCCATGGTTGTGGAGGAGGTCTCAAGGGCGAACCAGGAGCAATATACCATCAAGGCCGTGTCTCAAGGTCGCCAAGGAAGATGGACCACTTGGGAAGGTACCATCAGTAGACCCATCAGCTGGGCCGACCTATGGAAGAGGCCACAAGCCAGGCTCAGCTTCCTTCTTAGGGCAACCTATGACACCTTGCCATGCCCTAGAAACCTTCACCAGTGGTTCGGCCAGGAGGAGAGCTGTCCCCTGTGTGGTGCTCTCAATGCCAGCCTGCAGCACTTGCTATCAGGCTGCAAGATCGCGCTGACACAGGGTCGCTACAGATGGCGGCATGACCAAGTCCTGATGAAACTGGCCGAAGTCCTGGAGAGCAGTAGACAGGAGGCCAACAGCCAGCCCATGGCCAAGCAACTTCCTGTCATGTTTGTGAGGCCAGGGGAAGGCAAAGGAGACACCAGCCAACGAGGCACCCGCAGTGTCCTCTCTCTGGCAAGGGACTGGAGTATGAGGGCTGATATCGGCAAACAGCTCCAGTTCCCCCGTGAGATCACCACCACTTCACTCCGCCCAGACATCGTGCTGTGGTCTGCTGTTACCAAGTCTGCCATGCTGATCGAGCTCACCATCCCCTGGGAGGAGGGAATCCAGGCAGCCTACGAGCGCAAAGCAGCCAAATATGCAGATCTGGCTGCTGAGTGCAGAGAGGCAGGCTGGTCCACTACCATCTACCCTGTGGAAGTAGGCTGTCGGGGCTTCGTCGGTACATCAACTTTAAGGCTGCTCCGAGATGTGGGAACGACTGGGGCTAAGCTCCAAAGGGAAATCAAGGCCCTTGCTGAGGAAGCAGAAAATGGAAGCTTCTGGTTGTGCCTGAGGAGGAGGGATAAGTACTGGGGGTCGAGGCAATAAGATGGGTCAGCTGCAAGGGGTGGCAGGGAGACGTCCCTGCCACCGCTCCGCCACCAGGAGGCGTTCCGGGGTTAAAGAGAGCGAAACTCCAATGAGCGGTGGTCCCCGGCTGATGACCCTGCAGCTGACCCAAGGCGCTGTAGGAGGCGCGTCAGGCATACTTGCCCAGCAGAATCAATACCATATCTGTACAATCAATTTATTAGCCTACTATCAAAATGACTTTTAAAGTTTTATATAAGTGTTATAATGAAGACAACACATGATGTAAGTGTCTATATTAGCCTACTATCAAAATGACTTTAAAAGTCTTATATATGTGGTATTATGAATACAACACATGATATAAGTGTCTATACCCCCAATCCCCTATATCTATATCCCCTATATCTATATACCCAAATCTATGTAGCGCTATCACCAAATGACTATCGCCCCATAGATCTTCTGTGCCAGTGCATTGAGCAAGTCAAACACTGGATGTGCCAAAATTTCCTACAACTAAATGAAGATACAACTGAGATAATTGTTTTTGGTGCTAAAAAAGAAAAGTTTAAAGTCATCCAACACCTTCAATCACTGTCCCTGAAAACCTCAAATAAAGCCAGAAATCTTGGGGTTATTTTAGATTCTGATTTACATTTCGACAGTCACATCAAATCAGTAACAAAATCGGCCTACTATCACCTCAAAAATGTAAAAAGACTTAGAGGGCTCATGTCAGCTCAAGACTTAGAAAAACTTGTACATGCCTTTATTATCAGTAGGCTAGACTATTGTAATGGTCTCCTTGCAGGTCTTCCCAAAAAAACTGTCAGGCAGCTACAGCTTGTTCAGAACGCTGCTGCTAGAGTTCTAACAAAGACCAAAAAATGTGAGCACATTACACCAATTCTTAAATCCTTACATTGGCTCCCTGTACATCAGAGAATTGATTTCAAAATCCTCCTGCTCACATATAAATCACTACATGGCCGAAGTATATCACTGATATGCTCCCACTATATAAGCCCTCTAGATCACTAAGATCTTCTGAGACCAATCTGTTAGCGGTTCCAAGAGTAAACTCAAATCAAGGGAGAGCATCATTCAGTCACTATGCAACAAATAGCTGGAATAAACTTCCTGAAGATGTCAGACTCTCCCCAACTCTGACTACTTTTAGTTAATGAACAGGTAGGTAGTATTTCCTGCTTGGCATTGCTGCCTGTCGCACCTCCTCCAGTGCCCACGGGTCAGCTGCAGGGTCATCAGCCAGGAACCACCATTCACCAACGTTTCACTCCTTTAATCCTGGAACGTCTCCTGGTGGCGGAGCAGTGACAGGGACGTCTCCCTGTCACCCCCTGCAGCTGATAGCTGTTACCCCCTGCGGCTGTTATCGGGGTTAGTTGTTCTTTCCCCAGCTCCTGTCCTTCCTCCTCAGCCAGAGCCAAAAGCTGCCTTTCTCGGCCTCCTCTGCCAGATCTTTTATGGCCTTTCTCAGCTTTCTTCCAGTCACTCCTACGTCCCTCAAAAGGCGTGTGGTTGACAGCCCCACGTAGCCTCGGCAGCCAACTTCTACTGGGTAGATGGTTGTCTTCCAGCCAGCCTCCCGGCACTCAGCAGCCAGCTCCGAGTACTTGGCCTTCTTGCGCTCAAAGGCGGCCTCGATCCCCTCCTCCGATGGTACGGTCAGCTCAATAAGGTGCACCACTCTTGCCTTGCTGGACCACACTACAATATCCGGGCGGAGAGATGTAGTGGTGATCTCCGTGGGGAACCGGAGCTGCCTATTGAGGTCAACCCTCATGTCCCACTCCTGGTCTGGGGAAAAGGGCCTTGCTGCTGCCTCTCTTGGCCTGATGTATCTTTGACCCCCCCCTTCCGTGACAAAGCTGGTATGGTTCTCTGCTGGTGGTGATTCTTTGCTGCCCTGTCGACACCCCTCCAGCACCTCCGCTAGTTTCCTCAGGACCTGGTCGTGGCGCCATCTATAGCGCCCCTGAGAGAGTGCGGTCTTGCAGCCCGACAAGATGTGCTGGAGGCTTGCGTTGGGAGCATTGCAGAGTGAGCAGCATTCCTCGTTCCCGAACCATTGGTGAAGGTTACGAGGACAGGGAAGCGTGTCGTAGGTTGAACGAATAAGGAAGCTGATCCTTGCCTGTGGAATCTTCCACAGGTCGGACCAGCTGATGTTCCGGTTGACCACTCCCTCCCAGGTTGTCCACCTTCCTTGTCGGCCCTGCGACACGGCCTTGATCTTATAGCGCTCTTCCTCCATCCTCGTCA
This sequence comes from Entelurus aequoreus, assembly GCF_033978785.1. Taxonomy (NCBI): domain Eukaryota; kingdom Metazoa; phylum Chordata; class Actinopteri; order Syngnathiformes; family Syngnathidae; genus Entelurus; species Entelurus aequoreus. The sequence continues at coordinate 61,173,172 of NC_084731.1, forward strand.
CCTCCGCCACCACCATCTCCTTCCTCTCCTTGCGGTTGGCCTTAGACCAGAACCGAGGCGCTTCTCCCCATCCTAGCCCTGCTCTTCCTGCCTGGACTCTGCCCATGAGCTCTTGGTGATGCAGCCTACTGACAGCTCGGTCAACCTCAGTTTGGGCTTTCCACTTTCGGCCAGTGGGAACCTTGGCATTGGCGTTCCTCACTGACTGGTCAGTGGACTCTCTTAGTTCGAGGACCAGCCTGGACTTCTCCTGCATATAGCCCCGACTGATAGACTGCAGTGGCAGCTGCAGTGCGTTCTTCCCAAAGAGGCCCGTTTCTGAAAGGCACCGTGGTAGTCCCAGCCACTTTCTGATGAATGAGTTGGCTTTTCCATCCATCTTACTCACGGCAGATGAGGGGATCTCGCTCATTTTCAGAGGCCACATCACCCTCCTGTAGAGTATGAACTGGTAGCACCAGACCTTGTACTTTCCAGGGAGTTGGCTCTGGTCGATCCTTGCCAGGCCGTCCGTGAGTTGTTTCATGACAGTCCTCCCCATCTGTTTATCGGACAGCTCTGCAGTGTACTGCCTCCCCAGGCTTTTGATGGGTTGCTCAGACAGGAGGGGGATTTTCTCTCCCCCGACGACAAAGATGGTGTTGTCGTTTCTGACTCCCCTTCTGAGTGACAGGCTACGGGATTTGGAGGGTTTGATCTTCATTCTGGCCCATGATGTCAACTCATCCACCCTTTTCAGCAGTCGAGATGTACATGCTGCTGTCTGAAGGAGGCTGGTGACATCGTCCATATAGCTCCTCAATGGGGGTAACCTCTGACCAGATGGTGTTTTGATTCCTCCAACCATTTGCCTTGCTCCGATGAGGATTATCTCAAAGGCTGCCACGAACAAGATTGGAGAAATGGCACACCCCATTGCAATTCCCACTTCTAGATGCTGCCACCCGGTGGTGAAGTCCTGGAGGGCAAAGCACATCTGCAGATCGCTGAAGTAAAGCGCTACCAGGTTCTTGATGCAGGGTGGCATGTGGAAGAACTCCAAGGCGTAGTTGATCAGCTGGTGTGGGACCGATCCGTACGCGTTGGCGAGATCGAGCCAGATGACATGCAGGTCGGTCTTCTCCCGCTTGGCCTTCTGGATCTGGTCCCAGATCATCGTAGAGTGCTCTACGCATCCTGGGAAACCTGGAACTCCTGCTTTCTGGCAGTTGGTGTCGATGTAGCAATTCTCTAGCAGGTAGGTGGTCATCCTTCTGGCCAGCACTGAGAAGAAGATTTTTCCTTCTACGTTCAGCAGGGCGATGTTTCTGAATTGGCCGATATTTTTGGAGTTTTCTTCCTTCGGGATGAATACCGCTACAGCCCTTTGCCACTCCGCTGGAATGAGTTGCTTTTTCCAGGCAGTTCTCATTAGATACCAGAGCAGTTCAAGTACCTTGGGGCAGTTCTTATAGAGCTTGTAGGGAACTCCATTGGGGCCTGGTGCTGATGAGGACCTTGCCTTCTTCACGGTTTGCCTAACTTCGCTGAGCTTGGGGGGCATGATGTTAAATTCAGCTGTCGGTGGCGCAGGCCGGGGCACGTACCCTGGTGTTCCTAATGGGACGTTTCTTAGCGGATCACTGTACTGCCTTTTGACGTGCTGTTCCATTTGCTCCCTGGTGGTTTCGAGCTTCCCGGACTTTTTCTCCTCCAGCAGTTGTCTGGCGTGCTTGAAGGGATCCTTGAAGAAGCTGGCTCGCTCTTTCTGCTTCCGTTTGCTACGCTTGCGGATGCGTTCAGCTCTGCGGAGCCTGGATAGCCTTTGCCTGACCTCCTCCCACAGGACTTTCAGACCTTCTCTCTCTGGCTGGGTTGCCTTCCTCCAGTTCTTGCGGAGTTGTCGGCGTCTTCGCACAAGCTCGGCGATCTCCTTTTCCCTCCTCCCCATTTCCCTTGGGGCAGTCCTCTGCTTGGAGATAATTTCACCAAACCTGTCTTTGCAGGTCTGGTATATGATGTCCCCAAACAGGTTAAGCTTAGCTTCGGCACCTCCATGCAACCTTTCCTCCAGGATCTTGGTCAGGTCTGTATCCAAAGTACGCCATGCCTCTGCTTCATTTGCCTTTGGCCATTTGAGCTTGTTCCTTCTTGCTGGTTTCTTGGTCTCTGCTTGTGGCTCTGTTCTGTGTGAGATGGTAGAGATTGGGTCTTGGTGCTCACGTGGGGGCTCAGCCTCCACCGAGGGGCTTTCTTCCTCTGTGCCATATGTGCTTTCAGCAACATTGGGTCCGTTAGCACTGTGGTTTTCTACCTGGCTTCTGGTCCCTCTTGTCTCACCCGCTGCCGCGGTGCAAGGTTGCTGTTGGCCTCTCTGACCACACTTTGCTTTCCCCTGGTGGATTCGCAGTCCCCTGTACGTGGTCACCTTTTCCCATCCGCAAGCACACTTTCGGAGGATCTTCTCCTCATTAACTGGAGTTCTGATGTTCTCGTTATCCGTTTCCGTTGCCATCGTCGTTACCGTGTGGTCCGTCATGTTAGGCCCATCTTTCATCCCGCCTCTCGGAGGGCCTGCGGGTTGTTTTTTCCTTGATTTCTTCGTAGTTAAGGTGGGTGTCCCTCTTGCGAGAGACCAGTGGGTTGGGTAACTAGCCGTCCACTCCCGGTGCGGTCTTTCCCTGCTGCCATCCAGTCTTTCCTGGCTGTCCTCCAGTCTTCCCTGGACTCCAACTGCCCTGTTCACAGTAGTCACTGGGGTTTCCAGAACTTCAGTTAATGAACAGGTAGGTAGTATTTCCTGCTTGGCATTGCTGCCTGTCGCACCTCCTCCAGTGCCCACGGGTCAGCTGCAGGGTCATCAGCCAGGAACTAGACTGAAGACTTTTATGTTCACCTTAGCTTTCAGCTAAATCTTTTAATCTTTTAACTTTTAACGTCCGCACTGTTTTTATTATTATTATTATTTTATTTTTATTGTCTGCATTTTGATTTTGATTTTATTTTCTTTCATTTCACTTTGTTGTCTGTGAAGCACTTTGACTCTGCCTTGTGTATGAAAAGTGCTATACAAATAAAGTTGCCTTGCCTTGCCTTGCCTATATTAGCCTACTACCAAAATGACTTCAAAAGTCTTATATAAGTCTTATAACGAAGGCAACACATGATGTGTTTATATTAGCTATATTAGCCTACTATCAAAATTATTTTAAAATTCGTATATAAGTGGATAATGAGGGCAACGCATGATGTAAGTGTCTATATCAGCTATATTAGCTTAATATCAAAATGACTGTGTCGCAGGCTGAAGCAAATCTTCGCTGACAGAAATGTTGAAATGTAATACTTATTCTACACATTTTTACAACATTAGAAACCATTAGTAAATCAGATGCTACTCAGAAGGTGAGATAACTCCTGGAAATTACTGGCTTTTAATGTTTGCTGTGGTCTAGAACAACATGGCACATAAACTACTATGAGAAATGCAGCCAATATTACATATAGATAATGTGTCATGAGACATGCAAATATAAATTATATGCAAAGAGGATAAAAGTAAAGTAAATTAAATGAGCTCAAATATACCTACAAATGAGGTATAAGGATGCAATATGTACATAGAGCTAGCCTAAATAGCATGTTAGCATTGATTAGCTTGCAGTCATGCACTGACCAAATATGCCTGATTAACACTCCACACAAGTCAATAACATCAACAAAACGCACTTTTGTGCATTCACGCACAGTATAAAACGTTTGGTGGACAAAATGAGACAAAGAAGGAGTGTAAGATTTTACATGTAAACAAACTGTTGCGTCACAGTCCATATTATGGTGAGTTCAAGAACCGCTGAAATTAGCAGGACAAAATGATGTTCACCAAATACTCTCTTTAGTGAAGCATACACACAAACATATTCAACAGTGGGCTTTCTGACAATTGGGAAAGTTTGTGTTGTGTTTGTCTTAAAAAAAAAAACATACTGAAACAAAAACATTATTTTTCCCCCATCTTTTTCCATTTTCAATCCTTTTTTTTTTTTTTAAATGCTCCAGGGAGCCACTATAGCGGAACTAAAGAGCCGCATGCGGCTCGTGATTCGCTGGTTGCTGACCCCTGATTTAACCTAACAAAGTTTTTTGGGAATATGGAGAAAGTAAATGTTAACTCCACAGAGAAAGAGAGAGAGAGAGAGAGAGAGAGAGAGAGAGAGAGAGAGAGAGAGAGAGAGAGAGAGAGAGAGAGAGAGATGGTCATAGTTACATTGGAACCTACACAACTTCTATTTTGTTGTTTGACTTACAATGGAAGTATTCTTAAAAATACACAACTTCTATTTTGTTTGACTTACAATGCAAGTATTCTTAAAAATATACAACTTCTATTTGTGTTGTTTGACTTACAATGCAAGTATTCTTAAAAATACACTCCTATTTTGTTGTTTGACTTACAATGGAAGTATTCTTAAAAATACACTTCTATTTTGTTGTTAGACTTACAATGGAAGTATTGTATATGTTGTTCAGAGAAATGGGCATTGAAACAGTGTAGGTCTGACTTCGTAGGATATGTACAGCGAGCAGAGAACATAGTGAGTTCAGATAGCATAAGAACAAGTATATACATTAGAAATACATTTGATTATTTACATTTGGTTATTTACAATCCGGGGAGGTGGGATGTGGAAGGGGGAGGGTGTTAGTCAAGGGTTGAAGTTTCCTGGAAGTGTTGTTTTAGTGCGGTTTTGAAGGAGGATAGAGATGCACTTTCTTTTACACCTGTTGGGAGTGCATTCCATATTGATGTGGCATAGAAGGAGAATGAGTTTAGACCTTTGTTAGATCGGAATCTGGGTTTAACTTGGTTTGTGGAACTCCCCCTGGTGTTGTGGTAATGGCGGTCATTTACGTTAAGGAAGTAGTTTGACATGTACTTCGGTATCAGGAAGGTGTAGCGGATTTTATAGACTAGGCTCAGTGCAAGTTGTTTTACTCCACCTGAGCCAGCCCACTTTGGAGAAGTGGGTAGGAGTGAGGTGTGATCTGGAGTGGAGGTCTAAAAGTAACCTGACTAGCTTGTTCTGGGATGTTTGGAGTCTAGATTTGAGGGTTTTGGAGGTGCTAAGGTACCAGGAGGTGCAAGCGTAATCGAAAAAGGGTTGAGCGAGAGTTCCCGCTAGAATCTTCAAGGTGCTTTTGTTGACCAGAGAGGAGATTCTGTAGAGAAATCTCGTTCGTTGGTTGACCTTTCTGATTACCTTGGTTGCCATTTTATCACAGGAAAGATTAGCCTCTAGAATGGAACCTAGGTAGGTGACCTCATCTTTCCTGGTGATAACAATGTCACCCACTTTTATAGTGAAGTCACTGACTTTGTTGAGATTGATTTGGGACCCAAATAGGATGGATTCCGTTTTACCTAAGTGTATGGATAGTTTATTGTCAGCGAGCCACGTGCAAATACTAAGGAGTTCAGCACTGAGGATTTTTTCCACCTGTGATTTGTCCTTGTCGGATACCAGCAGGGCCGAGTCATCCGCAAACAAAAACAATTCACAGTCGCATGCTGATGACATGTCGTTTATGTATATTAGGAACAGTAAAGGCCCTAATATACTGCCTTGGGAGACTCCACAGCTTACTGAGGGTGGGGTGGACACGGTGCCGTTCACCTCTACCACCTGTTTCCTCCCCTCCAAGTAAGATTGCATCCAGCTCGATGAGGTTTTATCAGATCCGATTGCTCTGAGCTCATCCAACAGTATAGCGTGGTTTACGGTGTCAAAGACCTTCTGAAGGTCCAGCATGACCATGCCGCAGTATTTGCCCGCGTCCACATCATGTTTGATGTGGTCGGTTAGATAGAGAAGGCATGTGTCAGTGGAATGGTTAGTTCTGAAGCCGGATTGGAATTCGTACACGAGTTTATTAGTGGCAAGGTAACTATCGACCTGTTCATAAACTATTTTTTTCCATTACTTTCGAAATGGAACTGAGAATAGAAACAGGTCGGTAGTTACCAAGTTCTAATTTGCTATGTTTTTTAAAATGGGGGGTTACTCTTGCTATCTTGAAATCCTTGGGTACTTGGCCTTGTTTAATTGAGAGGTTAATTATGTGTGTGATGATAGGAGCAATGGTGGTGGCAGAGTCCCTGAGGAATCTGGAGGGAATATTGTCAAGGCTGGTGGCCTTGTTTAGGTGGAGCGCGCTCATATTATTAAGCACCTCGTCAGCTGAGACCATTTGTAATTTGAAATTGTTGTTGATTACTCCTAGCTTTCTGTAGAAGGCTTTAATGTGTTTGTGGAAGGGGCGTGGTCCACGCGTCACCTGCGGGCGGGGCATGTGTAGTAGCTGGCTGTAAAGCAGACGCCAGGTGAGTGGATATCTCAGCTGGAACGAGTTATCTAATCACCTGTCTCTTTATTAGCAGCGTTGGTGACCGCAGGAGGGGCTGAAAAGCCAAGAAAGGAAAGAGGAAAGACTTTGGGAGAGAAGTGCAGACGGAAAAAGACTTTGTACTATTGAAAATAAAACATTGTAACCTTGGCAACCCGCCTGGCCCCCGTCTATCTGTCCTGACAAGAACCCTGTGACACACACTTGTCACATTTTGGGGCCCAACACAGCAGGACTGGGAAGAAAATGTCGGCCCCGACCCCCTTGGAGGCGCTGGTAAGAGTCCTGGCGGAGGTGTCTGCAGCCTCGCAGCAGCAGATGGAGACGGGCCGCCAGCAGACCCAAATTTTACAGACACTGGTGAGCAGAGCTGGAGGGGCTTCAGGAGCAGGGACGTCCACCTTCATGCAGCGCATGGCGGAGGCTGAAGACCCCCAAGCATTTGTGAATGTGTTCGAGGCCACGGCAGCGGCGTGTGGCTGGCCGGAAGAAGAGTGGGGTGTGAAGCTGCTGCCGCTCCTGGCGGGTGTGGCGCAGCGGGCGGCGCTCAGTCTCCCGGCGTCCGCCCGGGTGCACTTCCCCAGCCTTCGCCGCGCAGTACTGGATTGGGTCGACGCCGATTCTGCGCGATGCGGCTGGGACCCGATGACCGGCCATTTGCGCTCGCACAGCAACTGCGGGACGTGGCAGCCCGGTGGCTCCAGCCTGAGGAGGCGGACATCAAAAAAATGTTCGAGCAAATTCTGCTGGAACAATTTGTGGACGCAATCCCAACCAGAACCGCCGTGTGGGTGCGTCACCACCTTCCGCGGGACCTGATGGCCGCATTAACCCTGGCCGAAGACCATCTGGCGGTTCGACCTCAAGACCGGCCGAAAGGCCCACCCCAGCACCGAGAGCGGCCGAAAGGCCCATCCCATCACCGCGAAGACGACTCGCGCAACCGGAGGTTGTGACCTGGACCCACGAGCAGGTTCCCGGCCCGGACATGGCCACCCCGCACCACACCACACCACACCCATTCCAGCCAACAGCAGTATCAAGGGGGGGTTTGAGGGGTTGTAACATTCCCTATGCTCCTTCATTTCAAGGTACCGGCGCTGCTGAGAGGGGGCTTCCCCCGCAGATGGCACCTCGAGCACCAGGGCCGGTGTGCTGGGGGTGCGGACAGCCCGGTCACATGAGGCGAGACTGCTCCCTGATGGAGGTGGGACAGGTGATGCGGGTTGTCTGACCCCCAGGGCCCGCCCCTGATCCAGGGGAGACATATTGTGTCCTGGTAAGGGTACAAGGGAGTACATATCGGGCAATGGTGGATTCGGGCTGTAGACAGTCCATGATCCACCAAAACCTGGTTCGAGGCAGGCGACACGGGGGCAAATAAGGTGTATTCATGGGGATGTGCACATGTATCCCATTGTGCCAGTGGAAATTTGGTATCAGGGACAAAAGCATAGTGTCAAGGTTGCTGTAAGCGCGCACCTTACTCATCCCATAATATTAGGGACAAATTGGCCGGGATTTCATCTTCTAGTGACGCAATGTGTGGGGATGCGTTCACGGGGTGTAGGAAAGGAGAGTATCCGCGCGGTTCTCAGTGTCGACGCGGGTTCATCCGACACTGCCGAGCGGCAACCGGCGGGGGCTTCACGGGAAGCGCCCCCGGCGGCCCATTGGCACCCTACGGAGGATTTTCCCCTCGAGCAGTCCCGTGATGAAACCTTGCGCCCGGCCTGGGACCAGGTGGATTACATCGACGGTCAGCAGGTGCGCCCGGGTAAAGCGCGGGTATTCCCCCACTTTTCGATTATTAGAGATAGGTTATACCGAGTGAGCCGTGACACTCAAACCGGAGAAGAATCCACCCAGTTGTTGGTGCCAAAACGCCGCCGGGAAATGGTTTTCCAGGCGACGCATTTTAACCCCATGTCTGGCCACATGGGCTACGATAAGACACTCAATCGGTTCATCGTCCGATTCTATTGGCCGGGCATTCGGGCAGATGTGCGCCGCTGGTGCGCTGCCTGCCCGAACTGCCAGCTGGTGAATCCAGCGGTCATCCTGAAGGCGGCCATCCTGAAGGCGCCCTTGCGGCCATTGCCGCTTATGGAGGTCCCATTCGAGAGAATTAGGATGGACCTCATCAGACCATTTCACCCGAGCACACGGGGATATCGCTTTGTGTTAGTTCTGGTGGATTACGCAACGCGCTATCCCAAAGCAGTGCCCCTGCGCTCCATCTCTGCCAAGAGTGTGGCGCAAGATCTGTTTCAGGTCATCTCCCAAGTCGGAATCCCGAAAGAGATTCTAACTGACCAGGGCACGTCCTTAATGTCACGCACGATAAAGGAACTATACGGGTTACTGGGAATTAAAGCGATCCACACCAGTGTGTACCAACCACAAACAGATGGGCTGCTGGAGCGGTTAAACAAAACGCTGAAAATCATGATCCAAATTGGGATAAATGGCTGGATCTCCTAATGTTTGCGATGCGGGAGGTACCTCAGGCCTCCGTAGGCTTTGCGTCTTTTGAGCTATTGTGCGGAGTGCTGGACATAATTAAGGAAAGCTGGGAGGAGGGTCCGAGCTCCAGCAAAAATGAAATTCAGTACGTCATGGACATGCAAGCAAAAATCCACACGGTGGGGCACTTGCCATGCGAGAATTTGCTCCGCGCCCAGGAACGTCAGCAGCGCGCGTATAACAAGGGGAAATGGCTAAGAAAATTTTCACAGAGAGAAAAATTGCTTATATTACTTCCAACCTCCAGCTCCAAATTACTTGCACGCTGGCAAGGTCCTTTTGAGGTCACACGGCAAGTGGGTGATGTGGACTACGAGGTTCGGCGCTCGGACCAGGGTGGAGGCACACAAATTTACCATCTAAACCTACTGAAGGCATGGAGGCAGGCAGAGCCTGTTTCCATGATGACGGTAGTGAGGGAGGAGGAGGAGTTGGGGCCAGAGGTCCCGCGCTCTGCCCCTCCCCCGCCACTCCCCTGTGACGACCAGCTCACGTTAGCGCAGAGAGCGGATGTTGCTAAGCTGCAGCGGCGCTTTTCTGATGTGTTCTCCTCTCGGCCTGGCCACACGAACCTCATTCAACATCATATTGAGACCAGCCCGGGTGTTTCGGTGCGATCTCGGCCATACAGGCTCCCCGAACACAAGCGCAAAGTAGTTCGGGAAGAATTAAAAACCATGTTGGAATTGGGGGTAATAGAAGAATCCCACAGTGCGTGGTGCAGCCCCATCGTTCTGGTAGGGAAGAAGAATGGGTCTGTGCGCTTCTGTGTGGATTACCGCAAAGTGAATGAAATATCAAGTTTCGACGCATACCCAATGCCTCGGGTCGACGAGCTCCTGGATCGGCTAGGCACTGCTCGTTTTTTCACGACACTGGATTTAACCAAGGGCTACTGGCAGATTCCCTTATCACCAGAGGCCCGGGAAAAAACTGCCTTTTCCACTCCAGAAGCTTTATACCAGTTCGTGACACTTCCGTTTGGTTTGTTCGGTGCGCCCACCACGTTCTAGTGCCTCATGGACCGAGTGCTGCGCCCTCACGCGGCATACGCGGCGGCCTATTTGGATGACGTCATCATCCAGCGTGGCAGCTGGGAAGAACATATGCGGCGGGTGGGAGCAGTGCTCAAGTCCCTGAGGCAGGCGGGGCTCACCGCCAACCCGGCAAAATGTGCAGTTGGCCGGAGGGAGGTACAGTATCTGGGGTACCACTTGGGTGGGGGGGGGACAGGTGCGGCCGCAGATGGACAAGACAGCGGCGATCGCACCCTGTCCACCTCCCATGACAAAAAAAGAGGTGAGGCAATTTTTGGGGCTGGCAGGCTACTACCGCCGGTTCATTCCCCGGTTTGCAGACCTGACCAGCCCACTGACTGACCTCACCCGAAAAGGGGCTCCAGATCTGGTCCAGTGGACGGAGCAATGCCAGCGCGTGTTTGAGAAGGTAAAGAAAGCACTCTGCGAGGAGCCGGTACTGCGCATGCCTAACTTTGCCATCCCCTTCTGTCTGCAGGCGGATGCGTCGGGCAGGGGGCTGGGGGCGGTGCTGTCCTAGCGAGTGGAGGGCGTCCACAGCCCCGTCCTGTACATCAGCCGAAAACTCTCGGACCGGGAGGCGAGGTACAGCACGGTATAGAGGGAGTGCCTCGCCATCCGATGGCCGATCGGGGCCCTTCAGTACTACCTGTTGGGGCGCGCCTTCAGCCTCTGCTCGGACCACAAACCGCTCCAATGGCTCCACCGCATGAAGGATGCCAACGCGAGGATCACCCGGTGGTATTACCAAAGTAGTTTTCTCATTCTTCTCAAATGTATCTCCAGAGAAGTAAGGCTCACAGTGAGCACTGTGAGAGATCTCAAAGTTGTCTAACAGTTCACCGATTTTAACTAAGACCAAAATGAGAGATGAATGACCTGGTCTCCAATATGTCTGAATTACGTCTCAGTGAAAAATATACATGGTTTTGTTTCTCACTGTTTCTCACTGTTTGAGTTCTCAGATGTCTCTTTTCTATTTCGGCAAATAGAACATTGATGAGTATTGGTTTCAATACTCAGTGAGAGATGTACTTGGTTTTGTCTCTCACTGCTCACTATTTGAGTTGTCAGAAATGCCTCTTTTCTATCTCAGGAAAAATAAATTCAAAAATGCATTTTAATTGGCACAATTTAATTATACCTCAATCATACTCTAGTTTATTTCATGCTAACATTTGGAGAAAATAATTAATTCAGGCAATATGGATATATGGTCGTAATCTATATGGTTTATTTACATAATGTTCTACTTAATTTGTTGATTTCTTATACACACGCCATGTACAGGTAACTCAGTGACTACAATTGTGAGATATAAAACTGAAGCCAAACAATACTGATATGATCACAAAACACTTTTTAAGACCTTTCCAGAATTTGGAACTCAAAACATGTACACCCATCGTTTTCATATCCTCTCGGTTAGTTCAATTTTGCATATCACGTTTTAAAATTACAGTCTTAACTATCCCATTAATTGCTAATCAATAACCTTAATTCAAAGATTATACGTACTACTTCATGTGTATTTAAGTACCCTTTTAATTCACTTAAAGATTATCTATAAGTTAATTTAAACTATCATTTGTCTATCAGTAGGCGCGAGCAAGCTGTCATGCTTGCACTCTGACCTCCTGCTGTACGTGATATTCTCCAAAACAAAAGAATGTATTTATTCACGTTTCTCCTTATCTTTCAGCTAAATCTTTTAATCTTTTAACTTTTAACGTCCGCACTGTTTGTATTTTTATTGTCTCCATCCATCCATCTTCAACCGCTTATCCGGAATCGGGTCGCGGGGACAGCAGCTCCAGCAAAGACCCCCAGACTTCCCTCTCCAGAGCAACATTTGCGACTTCCTCCTGGGGAATCCCGAAGCGTTCCCAGGCCAGAGAGGAGATGTAATCCCCCCATCTGGTCCTTGGCCTGCCGGGGGGCCTCCTCCCAGTGGGACGTGCAACGAGGACCTCCCTAGGGAGACGCTCGTGAGGCATCCGCACGAGATGCCCGAACCACCTAAGCTGGCTCCTTTCCAAGCGAAGGAGCAGCGGCTCTACTCCGAGTCTCTCTCGGGTGACTGCACTTCTCACCCTATCTCTAAGGGAGATGCCAGCCACCCTTCTGAGGAAACTCATTTCGGCCGCTTGTATCCGCGATCTTATTCTTTCGGTCATTACCCACACTTCATGACCATAGGTGAGAGTAGGAATGTAGATAGCTCGGTAGACCGAGAGCTTTGCCTTCTGGCTCAGCTCCCGTTTCGTCACAACAGTGCGGCAGAGAGACTGCAATACTGCCCCAGCTGCTCCGATTCTCCGGCTGATTTCCTTCTCCATCTTTCCCTCACTCGTGAACAAGACCCCGAGATACTTAAACTCCTCCACCTGGGAGAGCGTCCTGTCCCCTACCCGGACTGTACAAACCATCGGTTTCCTGCTGAGAACCATGGCCTCAGATTTGGAGATGCTGATCCTCATTCCAGCCGCTGAACACTCGGCTGCGAACCGATCCAGTGAGATCTGAAGGTCACGAACCGAAGGTGCCATCAGGACCACATCATCTGCAAACAGCAGTGACGCAACCTTTAGCCCCCCGAGACGTATACCCTCTCCGCCATGGCCACGACTCCGCCTAGAAATCCTGTCCATGAAAATCACAAACAGGATAGGTGACAGAGCGCAGCCCTGGCGGAGACCAACCCCCACTGGAAACGGATCCGACTTACATCCAAGCACCCGGACACAACTCTCGCTTTGGTTGTACAGAGATTGGATGGCCCTCAGCAGGGTTCCCCTCACTCCGTACTCCCTCAGCACCTCCCACAAGATCTCCCGAGGGACGCGGTTATACGCCTTCTCCAAATCCACAAAACACATGTAGACTGGATAGGCATACTCCCAGGCCCTCTCCAGGATTCCCGCAAGCGTAAAGAGTTGGTCAGTTGTTCCACGACCAGGACGGAATCCACATTGCTCCTCTTGAATCTGAGGTTCGACTATCGGCCGGACCCTCCTTTCCAGTACCTTGGCGTAAACTTTCCCAGGGAGGCTGAGTAGTGTGATACCCCTGTAATTAGCACACACCCTCTGGTCCCCCTTTTTGAAAAGGGGAACCACCACCCCAGTCTGCCACTCCCTCTGCACTGTCCCAGACTTCCACGCAATGTTGAAAAGGCGTATCAACCAAGACAGCCCATCAACACCCAGAGCCTTCAGCATTTCTGGACGGATCTCGTCAACCCCCGGAGCTTTGCCACTGTGGAGTTGTCTAACTACCTCAGTGACTTCACCCAGAGAGATCGACGTCGATCCCCCATCATCCTCAGGCCCTGCTCCTATCAGGGAGGGTGTGTCTGATGTATTTGGGTTCAGGAGTTCCTCAAAGTGCTCTTTCCAACGCCCTACGACTTCCTCACTTGAAGTCAGCAAAGTCCCATCCTTGCCGTACACAGCTTGGATGGTTCCCTGCTTCCCCCTCCTGAGGTGCCGTATGGTCTTCCAGAACAGCTTTGGTGCCGCCCGATAGTCCTTCTCCATGGATTCCCCGAACTGCTCCCACACCCTCTGCTTAGCCTCGTCCACAGCCACGGCCGCTGCCCTTCGGGCCCGTCGGTACCTTGCAACTGCCTCCGGAGTCCCCTGGGATAACATACCCCGGTAGGACTCCTTCTTCAGTCGGACGGCTTCCCTGACCACCACTGTCCACCAGGGTGTTCGAGGGTTACCGCCCCTTGAGGCACCTAAGACCTTCTGGCCACAGCTCGCAGCTGCAGCTTTAGCAATAGAGGCTTTGAACATTGCCCATTCCTGTTCAATGTCCCCAACCTCCACAGGGATGGCAGAGAAGTCCCGCCGGAGGTGGGAGTTGAAGTCCTTCCGGACAGAGGACTCCTCCAAACGTTCCCAGTTCACCCGCACTACACGCTTGGGTTTGCCAGGTCTGTCCAGAGGGTTCCCCCGCCATCTAACCCAACTCACCACCAGATGGTGATCAGTTGACAGTTCAGCCCCTCTCTTCACCCGAGTGTCCAAAACATACGGCCTCAGATCAGCTGACACGATTACAAAATCGATCATTGATCTTTGGCCTAGGGTGCTCTGGTACCAGGTACACCTATGAGCATCCTTATGCTTGAACATGGTGTTTGTTATCGCAAGTCCGTGACTAGCACAGAAGTCCAATAACAATCCACCACTCAGGTTCAGATCAGGGAGACCGTTCCTCCCAATCACGCCAGTCCAAGTATCACTGTCATTGCCCACGTGCGCGTTGAAGTCCCCCAGCAAGACTATGGAATCCCCTGCCGGCGCCCCATACAAGACCCCATGCATTTTTATTGTCTGCATTTTAATTTTGCTTTTATTTTCTTTCATTTCACTTTGTTGTCTGTGAAGCACTTTGAGTCTGCCCTTTCCTGGAAAAACGCCACACAAACAAAGCTGCCCCGCCTTGCCTTGCCTGTCTCCGACTGGTTATCCAACCTAGTCACAACAAACACACAAGGCCATGCTCTAAGCGCCAGGCTTAATCACACTTCTCCTCTTTTTAACACTTTACATATCGGCTCTTAATACTTGATTTTTGAAATAGGTCAAGTAAAATAAAATAAAAACACAAATGTATTTCAGTTTTAGGAGTTAAATGATGTACCATCCTCAGTGATGAGCTGAACACATGTAGTTTTTTGTTATGGTTTTGGAGACCCTTGAAAAGTAAAGTTTTTTCAATCAATGTTTATTTATATAGCCCTAAATCACAAGTGTCTCAAAGGGCTGTACAAGCCACAACGACATCCTCGGTACAGAGCCCACATACGGGCAAGGAAAAACTCACCCCAGTGGGACGTCGGTGAATGACTATGAGAAACCTTGGAGAGGACCGCATATGTGGGTAACCCCCCCCACCCCCCTCTAGGGGAGACCGAAAGCAATGGATGTCGAGTGGGTCTGACATAACATTGTGAAAGTCCAGTCCACAGTGGATCCAACACATCAGCGGGAGTCCAGTCCACAGCGGGGCCAACAGGAAACCATCCCGAGCGGAGACGGGTCAGCAGCGCAGAGATGTCCCCAACCGATGCACAGGCTAGTGGTCCACCCGGGGTCCCGGCTCTGGACAGCCAGCACTTCATCCATGGCCACTGGACCTATGCAACTCCCCCTCGCAAGGGACAGGGGAGAAGAGGAGAGAAGAAAAGAAACGGCAGATCAACTGGTCTAAAAAAGGGGGGGTCTATTTAAAGGCTAGATTATACAAATGAGTTTTAAGATGGGACTTAAATGCTTCTACTGAGGTAGCATCTCTAACTGTTACCGGGAGGGCATTCCAGAGTACTGGAGCCCGAATAGAAAACGCTCTATAGCCCGCAGACTTTTTTTTGGCTCTGGGAATCACTAATAAGCCGGAGTTCTTTGAACGCAGATTTCTTGTCGGGACATATGGTACAATACAATCGGCGAGATAGGCTGGAGCTAAACCGTGTAATATTTTATACGTAAGTAGTAAAACCTTAAAGTCGCATCTTAAGTGCACAGGAAGCCAGTGCAGGTGAGCCAGTATAGGCGTAATATGATCAAACTTTCTTGTTTTTGTCAAAAGCCTTGCAGCCGCATTTTGTACCAACTGTAATCTTTTAATGCTAGACATAGGGAGGCCCGAAAATAGTACGTTACAGTAATCGAGACGAGACGTAACGAACGCATGAATAATGATCTCAGCGTCGCTAGTGGACAAGATGGAACGAATTTTAGCGATATTACGGAGATGAAAGAAGGCCGTTTTAGTAACACTCTTAATGTGTGACTCAAACGAGAGAGTTGGGTCGAAGATAATACCCAGATTCTTTACCGAGTCTCCTTGTTTAATTGTTTGGTTGTCAAATGTTAAGGTGGTATTATTAAATAGATGTTGGTGTCTAGCAGGACCGATAATCAGCATTTCCGTTTTCTTAGCGTTGAGTTGCAAAAAGTTAGCGGACATCCATTGTTTAATTTCATTATAAAATATAGTAACAATTACTTTCATCTTTTAACGTTGATGTTCCAGGTAATTTAATGTTCAGTAAATGTATATCATAGGCCAATATAAGCTTTGGCTTCCGCCTATTCTTTTTTTTTCGGTCATTCTTTTTTCTTTTCTTTTCTGTGTGTAAATGTGTATGATTGTTAATATGTCTAATTTACTGTTAAACTGCTCACACAAATTGGTTGATGGTTGATTATATGACCAAAATAAACCTATTTCATTTATACATTCATTATCTATCGCGCTCATAGTTTTATTCCATTTTGCATGTAATTATTCCTATTGATTTCTTCCCATTTCACTCAAACAACTAAACAAACAAATAAACAACGAATACCTTCATTTGTCACTTTCTCATCTTTTCTTCACTTTCGTTTTCCTTTACAAACAACATCCTGTATCCATCTCTTCCTTACACTTCACACAATGTTTCTATTTTCTGTTCTCCTAGAAACCATTCACATAACGTAAGGTTATAAACATCCTTTTCCCATATTTTCTCAAACCATCCTCTTCACCCTCAATCTGTTTTTTCACCTGCTCTCTCTTCCTCTCTCTCTCACTTTCTCTCCTTCTCTCACAATACAAACACAAGAATCCACAATAATCCGTCTTATAAAATAATTTTAGCTTTAGATATGATTTAGGCCAGTGGTTTTCAACCTTTTTTTTTTCCCAGTAAAATAAAGAAATAAAATACAGCATAATGTCATCACTTTCTGATTTATTAAATTGTATAACAGTGCACCATATTGCTCATTTGTTGTGGTCTTACTTGACTTATTTGGACAAAAAAAAATATAAGAATAACTAAAACGTTTTAAAAATTAAACAAGTGATTAAATTATAATAAAGATTTCTATACATATAATCAATCATCAACCTTCTTTGGATGTTGTAATAGAGATCCATCTGGGCTCGTGAACTTAATTCTAAATATTTATTTTGTTGAAGAATTATTCTTCTATAATTATATTTATAAAGGATTTTGAATTGTCGCTATTTTAAAATATTTAAAATCTCAGGTACCCCTTGGCATACCTTCAAGTACCCCCCTTTTTTGTCCGGGCAGAAACACCATACCCTCCTTTGAGAACTACTGGTTTAGCCTATAAAAAATCCTTTGTCTCATACATCATTAGACTGTACAACTCCTCTTTGGGGGGGCTAGGATGACAGGGAATGCAAAACAATAACAGTGCAATACTTTTTTATATCATGGTCGTTAATGCCTAGTTTCTCTTATTTTACTGTTCTATTTTTATTCTCCTTGTAATATTTTTCTATTTTGTTTCCATTTATACCCTTATTAGTTACTGTTTACTTTTTACTTCTTCTTCCTGAGGGAACTATCCTGAAGGAATCAATAACGTTTTATCTGTCTATCTATCTATCTATTACTAACCCGAGCACAATTCATGACGTCATGCTCATCTTGCAGACAGTTATTTCCATTTTGTTTTATTCTCTACATGTAATTCTACATGCACCAATGTCACATAGAAATTTGCTTTCTTTGTTATTTATTTACATTATTATTTCTGGTTTACTTGCTGTCTGTGTACTTAAGTTCTCATATTTTGGTCTGTCTTCCTTCTGATTAGAATTTGTTTAACGCTTCTCTACGTTTTGTTTTGACAATGGCGCTAAGTGTTGGCGACTCTTATCTGTACTTCTTCAGACTCTATGTTTCACAGTTTGCACAGATGCCCTTAGATGTATTAGAATATAAATTTAACTTTTATTTTATTGTGTGTTTATTCCTAAAAAAATTAAAATGTCAATGTATAATCAATTTATCTGTATCAAATTTAAATTCAATATTATTAATTTATTTGTTGTATAACTATTAATTCAAAGTTACAATGTGTCCTAATCTATGATGTGCGTGCGTGTGTGTGTTTGTCTCAACTTCCACACAGGAACTGGATGGATCAGATAAGCAACAAGGCTGTTCAATACAATATATTACACACATAATTAATGACTAATGAATTTAACAATGCTTCAATGTCCCAGTCCAAATGTATGTATTGATATTTAAATGTTTATTTATTCATATACAGTATATTTTATTTTTCCTATTATCAAAACCAACCTGTCAGCCTTCTCTTCAGATTTGAGTACAGCTGTCCACTATATATATTTATATATATTTTTATTTATTTATTTATTTTTGTATTCTTTAAACCTAGCTTAATGCTAACCTAGCTCAATGCTATCCTAGCTCAATGCTATCCTAACATTGTCACACCTCTTCGGCCCACGCCTCACGCAGCTGTCACTCACACAGCCTCGTCACACGCACACATCCCTTATCTTAAAATGTCTTCCAGCTGAGACTCCTTTTATTTTTTTTATTTTTTATTTTTCTTTATATGCGTCACACAGTCACTCACACAGAGAATTTACCAGCACAGTTAAAAGTAAATGCAACAGACAACTATTTTTCTCATCCAGAAGCACAGCTGTATCATATCAGAACCTTAATAATAAGAACAACATTCATCATTCACTCTTAGATGGACAAATAGTCAAGTTTAAGGAGGGTATTCTGGACTTCCCTGCTTAGGCTGCTGCCCCCGCGATCCAACCTCCGAGAGCGGAATAAGATAATTAAATGGATAGATCATTCACTCATATGTTTTCTGTACATAAACTTTGTCTACTTTCTCACACGCACACACTTTAGACAATTTCCCAACTTTTACAGATAGCGGGGCTGTGAGAAAAAGCGTGAAGGGAGGTTGCGAGAGGGGGGGGGGGGGGAGGAAGGGGGGAATTAAACCAGATAAGAAACCAGGTGCTACACAAAAGTTATTAAATTATGCATATATCTAAATGTACCAACATAAAATGACTCACTCAATACACACACATTTCAGCATTCATCATTGTACACACACATTGTTAATATACCATACCACCCCATTGTCCGGACAAATATAAACAACTAATGCACGCGTGCTTTTGTGGAATCGGCCGTCTCATATCACAAAAACCAGGTTCCATCATTGCTCATAAAACGGCGATTAACCCGTTTCATTGGAGCAGCACCTGCGTTATCAAACTGACCAACACGGATCACTGGCCTAAGGCGCCATAGGACCACTAGGAATCACCCACCAATCCTACAGACATCGTGTCTGGTCAGTCCCATACAGTTTCACCAAGTTTCACCAAAGCTCTACCATATGGAGCCCGAGACGCCACCTGTCTATTCTGCAGCCATTAAACAGATTCGTGACAACTTGGCTCAGTTGATCTCCTTTACCGGAGTCACTGAATGGTCACCTAATATGAGGCTTTTTTACACGCTGAGTCACAAGGACTAGGGACCGCTGCAGTTTCCACATAGACAGGTGTCTCGCACTTTCACAGACGTATCAATTTTATATGGGCCAAATGTCACACCAGTTAGCAAACCTTGCCTTAAATTGATCTTTGTCCAACTCTGGCTAATTCTGATGTACTTGCAGAAAGAAGCATCCTCTGCCAGCAACGACACAGGATGAAGAGGTTAAAAGAAATTTTTCGTCTCACATCGTCTGTGCTTCTACACTCCAAACCACCAAAATTCGAATAAAAATCCCCTTATGTTAAAAACAAGAAATCACAAGTTTTCAACAAACACACGGACAAATGATCACATATAAAACAACTCAATCCAACCATAATTTACCCCATTCCAGGTTGTTTTTGGAGAACCTGACTAAACCTATCTTTTATCAAAAATAGATTCAGTAATTAGTCTTATCGATCCGGCTCTCTCCAGGCAGAAAATGTTTACACTTTAAGCAAAACGCTTACCTTGTTATGCGCGCGTGCAGCACACTGTCTGCCTGACAGAGAGAGCGGGAACGGCTGTCGACCTGTAGCTTCTAAACCATCCTGTTCGTGACGCCAATTTTTGTAGTGGATTGTCCGAAGCTTAAACAGGAAACAAAAGTAGTTTAGTACAACAAATTTATTTACCCATTATCAGAAGTGCAGGTTGAATTAAGTTGGCCGTGCAGTCAGACCACATGTTACTCCGGAGTAAACAAGACACACACAAGCCACAATCACTGTCGAGTTCCGGTCTTCTGCCATTTTTTATATGTCTCTTGTGCGTCATTGTTTGTTATCTAATGCGTCACGATTGTTTTGTTTTGGTTTTGTCTGTTCCAAAACAACCTTGTATCTCTTAGTCATATTTGGAAATTCTAAACATTCTGTAGACAGGTTGGCACAACTCCATATTCACCTTTGTCCCACTGGCACAGAATAGAAGAGAAATTAAATGAGCGTACATTCTTATTAGACATGCAATATAGGTCAAAGGTCAGAAATTCTACTACAGTTACTGATGCATTGTCATATATTGGTTTGTCTGTTGTGTCCTTGAAATTTGACTCTTCTGCACACTCCTCACTCAAACTATCTTCAAATCCTTCATTAAACGTATGTCCGTCATTGTACATCCAATCCCCCATATTAGGGAGAGCTTCCTCAAATGATTGAGATGGATCATACTCAGTATCGACATGTAGTTCAGTTGTTAGGCCATCAGGAGGATCTACGAGGGCTGATCTGGAAAATGGTTTTTCCATTGTCTTTGATAGAGTCAAAAGTAGAAATAATTTCATGTGCTCAAATTAAAATAGAATAAAAATCATTAAAGGTTTTTTATAACATTTTGTCACAAGGCAAAACGTAGAACATTTCAGCTCACATTCTTACACTCAAAAGTTTGTCATATTTTAGCAGGATTTGCTTCGTGACAAAATTCACAACAAAACATTAGTCAGACACAGAAGACGATGGGTGTATCTGGCAGGTAGGGAGAGGCTTGATGTTCCAGAGTGGTACATCCTGCATGGACAGCTGGAGGTTCGATGTGTTCCATTTGAAGAGCAGTGTTTTGGGCTCCTTCAGGAAGCACCGCCTCCTGCAGTGTTCCCCTGCTGCTACCTCCTGACACAAAGAAGAGGAACCAAAATACTCAAAAGATTAAAATAATAATTTTAAAAAAAAGAAGAAAACATGCAAAACAAGAAGCAAGTTGACATCAATTGAACACATTATACAAATCCAGTTAATGGAATGCATTTTTTTTTTTTCCCCACATCTTGATCGCATTGTAGTTCATGTTTACATATCTTCTGTGTTTGTGGTAACACATAATCCACAGTATTAAATGTAACTCATCACAATACAACACACACTATAAAAAGAAAGTGAGGAACTTCAGTGATAAACAATGCCAATGATTAGTAAACACACAGCAGCAAACCAAACCTATGAGGAAGGATCTTGACGAGGGATGCAACATTATTGTAAATATTGCGTTATTTTGGTTTCAAAATTCTCACAATAATGCCGTGATGGTCCAAACGAAAAACCTCAATGGCGATAACTGAAGCCATTGAAGAAATGACTAATGCACTGGAACATAAAAAATATGCAGTTGGTATTTTTATTGATCTAAAGAAAGCCTTTGATACCATTAATCATTCAATTATACTAGATAAAATGGGAAGATATGGAATTAGGGGGCTGGCTGGTGACTGGTTAAAAAGTTATTTAACAGGGAGGGTACAGTTTGTTAAAATGGGTCAATTTTTATCTGATACTCTTGGCATTGCTTGTGGTGTCCCCCAAGGGTCCGTGTTGGGGCCAAAACTGTTTAATGTATATATTAATGATACGTTTAATACATCCAAAGTACTGAAATGTATGCTATATGCAGACGACACAAATATATTCTACAGTAGTGATGACTATAATGAGCTCATAAATACAGTAAACACAGAACTAAACATAGTAAAAAAATGGATGGACAAAAAAAAAAGATCTTTGAATATAAATAAAACTAAGATAGTGATGTTTGGAAATCGCAACATAACGTCTGAACAGAAAATAAGTATTGATGGTACCCAAATTGAAATCGTAAATGAGAATACATTTTTGGGAATAATAATTGATAGTAAACTATCATGGAAACCTCATGTCAGACACATTAAAACAAAAATCTCCAGAAGCCTCTCAATTATAAACAAAGCAAAACTATATCTCAATGAAAATGCACTCCGTACTCTATACTGCACCTTGGTACTCCCATACCTTACATACTGTGTTGAAGTATGGGGGAATACTTACCACAACACAATTCATCCTCTGATCATATTACAGAAAAGAGCAGTGCGGATCATTCACAACGTTGGTTATTTAGAACATACTCATAATCTGTTTATGCAATCAACGTTCAATCAATCAATCAATGTTTATTTATATAACCCTAAATCACAAGTGTCTCAAAGGGCTGCACAAGCCACAACGACATCCTCGGTACAGAGCCCACATAAGGGCAAGGAAAACTCACCCCAGTGGGACGTCGATGTGAATGACTATGAGAAACCTTGGAGAGGACCGCATATGTGGGTAACCCCCCCCCCCTCCTAGGGGAGACCGAAAGCAATTGATGTCGAGTGGGTCTGGCATAATATTGTGAAAGTCCAGTCCATAGTGGATCCAACACATCAGCGAAAGTCCAGTCCACAGCGAATCCAACACAACAGTGAGAGTTCAGTCCATAGTGGGGCCAGCAGGAAACCATTCCGAGCGGAGACGGGTCAGCAGCGCAGAGATGTCCCCAACCGATGGCGAGCAGTCCACCCCGGGTCCCGACTCTGGACAGACAGCACTTCATCCATGGCCACCGGACCTGTGCAACTCCCCCTCCACAAAGGAGAGGGGGGCAGAGGAGAAAATAAAATAAACAGCAGATCAACTAGTCTAAAAGGGGGTCGATTTAAAGGCTAGAGTATACAAATGAGTTTTAAGATGGGACTTAAATGTTTTTAAGTTGCTCAAATTTGATGACCTTGTTAAATATAATACATTAATAATCTTATATAAAGCATTTAACAAATTATTACCATCTAATCTACAACGTTTTTTTATAAGACGAGTGCAGGCTCATAACTTGAGAGGCTTTGGATATTTCTTATTGCCGAGAGCTCAAACCACTCGTAAAGGTTTTTGTGTGTCTGTATGCGGAGTAAACCTATGGAACAAACTGGACTTACAACACAAGCAATGCCAAACTATTAATCAATTTAAACTATTATACAAACATGAGGTCTGGTTCAAATATAGAGATGAGGGTCTTTAATTCTACCTGCTGCTGTACTCTGTCTCAAAGTGTTAACATGTGCTCAATGTTTCCTTACCATTATTGCTATGTTGTCTATTAGTATTGCTTTGTTGTCTATTACCATTGTTGGTATATTCATTATTCCTACATTGTTGATACAAATTATTGTTACAGTGTAATAATTATTGTTACCTGTGGTAATGCCACTATGATACAACATCTGTATTATAATCCTTGAACAAAGTAAGAGTGAAACTCATGTGAATAATCACTGAATGGAGAACTGGGGGTGGGATTAAATAAATTATCTTCTTCCCACTCCCTTTCAGGCAAAACTGGACAATCATGCATAACATACTATACATTACCTTTTGAACTATATTAATTTATATTATTATGTGTTGTTAACTTTGTACTTTTTTATGTCATTGCCTGAAATAAATAAATAACTGAAAAAAAAAAAAAGAAGTTTCATTCTTCATACGTGCTACTGTAATCATGCTAAAAGAAAGCAATATTTTCATGCTTGTTCCTGACAAACTGTGGACAGCTTTGTATCCATCTATCTGGTCTGTAAATCTCAATCAGAACTAATTCACATAAACAAAGAACACACATATACATATAACTTACTTAGACATTGCTCATCAGTCTCCACATTCACATTGGTGGCTGCAGGACGGGATGACTGCAGGAAGAAAAATAAAGTATCACATATTATATCTGCTGCACCACCACTATGCCAGTCTACTCACCAATTGTACAGTCCTTCTTGATCGTTCATTTGAGTCGACTTCTTTACCAGTTCTTCTTCATCGTTTTCCAGGTTTTTGTTTTGTCATTTCGACACACCAGTACTATTTAAATACAGACAGAGGTTGCTGGAATATACAGTGGAACTTCTTGTAAATGTAAATTGTTCCACTTCCAATGTTCTCTGTACATTTATTTATATCATTATTTCAATATGGGATGTATAAAGTGTAGCTTATCACTTGCGATGCCTCGGTGGAGGTAAGTACCATAGCTTCTAGCAAGGTGGTTGCACCGTTGAATGCGGCATTTATAGCTCTATTTTCTTAACACGGTGACGTTACAGTAGTTTAAAAAATACTAACTCGTGTGTGTTAAAGTAATTTAAATACCAAAACAAAAACAATAAATGGGCAGCACGGTGGCAGAGGGGTTAGTGCGTCTGCCTCACAATACGAAGGTCCTGAGTAGTCCTGGGTTCAATCCCGGGCTCGGGATCTTTCTGTGTGGAGTTTGCATGTCCTCCCCGTGACTGCATGGGTTCCCTCCGGGTACTCCGGCTTCCTCCCACTTCCAAAGACATGCACCTGGGGATAGGTTGATTGGCAACACTAAATTGGCCCTAGTGTGTGAATGTGAGTGTGAATGTTGTCTGTCTATCTGTGTTGGCCCTGTGATGAGGTGGCGACTTGTCCAGGGTGTACCCCGCCTTCCGCCCGATTGTAGCTGAGATAGGCTCCAGCGCCCCCCGCGACTCCGAAAGGAATAAGCGGTAGAAAATGGATGGATGGATAGTATTACTTACTTACAGTCGTTATTCCTTCGATGCTGAATTGTTTCTGCCAATCGAAATCAAGTCACATCCGCCCACTAAATGCGCATGCGTGTTTTCCAGGAAGAGCAATTTTTTTATTTTTTTATTTTTTTCACAGAACACGTTTTAATGTACATTTTAGGTCCAAGTGTTGAGAATTTGTTCCACAGGGCAAATGCAAACTGTAGACAATTATTTGGACAAGAAAAAGTCACAGTTGTCGTCAATGTCTTTCCAAGAGAAAATAAAATATACAGTATGTACATTTGCTTGAACGCAGTAGGACCAACTATCTCTTCCTTACACTAAAAGGGTTACTCAACAACCATACTTGCCAAGCCTCCCGTTTTTAGCGGGAGACTCCCGGTGTTCAGCGCCTCTCCCGATAACCTCCCAGCAGAAATTTTCTCCCGACAAACTCCCGGTATTCAGCCGGAGCTGGAGGCCACGCCCCCTCCAGCTCAATGCGGACCTGAGTGGGGACAGCCTGTTCTCACGTCCGCTTTCCCACAATATAAACAGCTTGCCTGCCCAATGACGTCATAACATCTACGGCTTTAGAGAGTAGAGTGCACAACTGCGCACACAACAAGGAGACGAAGCAGAAGAATGAGGAAGTTACAGACATGGTGACGCCGTCGACGAGCAAGATGAATAAATATGCTTGCAAGTTCCAAAACGAATGGAAACAAGAATTTCAGTTCATCCAGGACAGTTCGAAGGGGAAGGGGTATGTAATTATGTTGCCTGTACATTTTGTAAAACAGACTTCTCCATTGAACACGGTGGCCGAGTCATGAACGGAGGAGAAGTTAAACAGGACAATACTGCCATCTACTGGATAGCCCCCAGAACACTGAAATTCAAGTATTTATTTTATTTATATGTATAATAAAATAAATATATATACATATATATATATATATATATATATATATATATATATATATATATATATATATATATATATATATATATATATATAGCTAGAATTCACTGAAAGTCAAGTATTTCGTACATTTATATATATATATATATATATATATATATATATATATATATATATATGTATATATATATATATATATATATATATATATATATATATATATATATATGAAATACTTGAGTTGGTGAATTCTAGCTATAAATATACTCCCCTATTAAGCACGCCCTTAACCACGCCCCCAACCACGCCCCCGTCCCACCCCGACCGCGCCCCCCCACCTCCCGGTATCGGAGGTCTCAAGGTTGGCAAGTATGCTCAACAACAAACATCAAAGGAGGGTATTTCGCAGCAAACAACTGAAACAGTGCAGGTCACAGAACAATACTGCAGTGGCAGAGAGGTATATTCAAGAAGTTTGTTTCAAATGTCCGATTCCCCTGAACGTTGCACAGTGCTAAGCCAAGCAGCTCAATAACAGTATTTCCCAAAAGAGGACCAGGTCCCAAGTGAAAGTAAATGCAACTTTTTTGGGAATTTTTCCCAATCATTCACACATCTTTGTCCTCATTCATGCCTTCCAAACAGTAAAAAACTGCTAGCAAGCGGCGGCTAACAAAGAAATTGCCTATTTAAACCATCCAACAAGGTTTTATATACATGCTGTAAGTATGTATGTCATGTCGTAGCACATTGATGCTAACATTTAACATTTATTTTTTATTTTAAACATTTCTTTCCTGGGCACATGGATTTCACACTATGCTACTTTTTGCAACTAATCATGGCGGACTTTGCGAGTGCAGACTACTTTGGGACAAATGATCGAGAATCTTATTTTTTTGAGCCCGAATATACAGAGGATGAGCTCCAACTTTTAGAAAACAATTGCATACACTTGGTTATAATATGTGGTTTTTTTTAGAGCGCTTTATAGGCGGAATCCCTATTAGCCTATACCCGCCTCTTGCTAGCAGTTTTTCACCATTCAGAACACACCAAAAAGAGAAAGATGTGCGCTCTTGTCTCACACAATGATTGTGGATGATTCTACAAAAAATAGTGCGGTTCTCCTTGAAGTTGTGGAAGAAAACAAGCAAACAGGTGTTCTTAAATAGGCTAAACCGCTGCCAGGAAGAGCAAATATGATTAGACAGATTCATGGGGCGTCATGCCAAATCTCGCGAGGATGTTGTTGAGACAGATCCACAGCTCAGAATTTAGATAGTTGATTTTCTCCTTATATGTCCATCTGAAAATAGCCATTTTTGGCTATGTGTAACTTTCAAAGGAAGGCAATTCAGAAAATTCACGCTTTCTATCAGACAGCGGCGGACATGACGCGTTGTTTGCCATCAACGTCAGAAGAAGAAGAGGCAGGAAAACAGTAGGTGGCGTAACATTTTAACGTTGTCTGCGCCTACCTCAAACGAAAACGAGGAAGAAGAAGAAAGAGAAGAAGAAAGAGAAGAAGAAGCGGGAAAGTTTTTGGAAACGACGACCGCAACGCTTGCGACAGAAGACTTAGAGAGGTAAGTATCCTAATATTTTTTAGTTGGTCAACCATCTAATATTGTGAAGTAAAAATATTTAACTGTTGTGAAAATGGAGTGGTCCTTTGGGAGGTTGCGGTAACGCTAATGGCGTCTGCCCAACAAGTAATGTTAGCATACATAATGAACTTCAAAATTAGATTCCACAGTGCATATTGATTTGGAGGGCTTGACTTTAAAATGTTTTATAATACTGTTGTAGGTAAAGTAACAATCGACAAAGAAGGTCCGGGCTGCATTTTATTTGTATGGCTGGCTAGCTGCAATAAATAAGAGATGACATCCAAAAGTGTTCAATGATTAACCAATTTTGTCCCGCCATTTTGAAAGCAGCAGTACATTTGCTTACTCGCTGGCAGTGGCCGAGTATGTTTTGTATCATTCTATTGATTATATAAACTGCATATATATTGGAAAATAAAGTAGGTATGTGTGTAAAATTTTAAACATTCATTCATTTAAATGAAATCAGTATTTTCAGACAGGTCTTGTTAAGACTAGTTACATGATATGAGAATCATTTTCCTGTGATACATGTTTAAAACATTATGATTGTTTTAACCTAGGGCTGTGAATCTTTGGGTGTCCCACGATTCGATTCAAAATCGATTCTTGGGGTCACGATTCGATTCAAAATCGATTTTTTTTCAATTCAACACGATTCAAAAACGATTTTTTTTTTTTTTTAAATGAAAACAATACACAACAATACCATAATAATGCAATACAATTTCAAAACCAAACCCGACCCAGCAACATTCAGAATAGCAATAAACAGAGCAATTGAGAGCAATTGAGGACACACAAACATGACACGGAACAATCTAAAAGTAGTGAGACAAAAATGAATATTATCAACAACAGTATCAATATTAGTAACAATTTCAACATAGCAGTGATTAAAAATCCCTCATTGATATTATCATTACAAACATTAATAAAAAAAAAGAAGAAAAAAAAAGAAGAACAATAGTGTCACAGTGGCTTACACTTGCATCGCATCTCATAAGCTTGACAACACTATGTGTCCAATATTTTCCACAATGATATAATAAGTCATATTTTGGTTCATTTAATAGTTAAAACAAATTTAAATAATGGATCCCATATTCCAATATATGACTCATTATTATCTAAACTAAATGCAGTTTTTTCTATTGATATCATCTCCATAGCTTGTGTGTACCAGTCAGTATGAGTTGGACTATCAACATCTATCCATTTTTTAAATATTACCCTTTTTGTTATTATGCATATTGAAAGGAATGCATTTTTACTCTTTGATGACATGTTACTAAATTGATGGAGATCCCCAAGAATACAAGTTTGCAGTGTCATTGGGATATTTATATTAAGGACTAGGATTGCTTCTTTTGTTGTTTTCAACCATAACTCTTTTATTCTCTGACATTCCCACAATAAATGAACAAGAGTTGCCTCGGCTGCCCGACACTTCATACATAACTTGCTATCTACTACACCAATTTTAAACAGCTGAGAAGATGTAAAATACAATCTTTTCAAGATCTTCAATTGAGTCAACTTATCTTTAATGCTTCTAAAGGGCTTATGGCATTTTTCCAAATATCATTCCATGATATGTCTCTCCGGGTTGCGGAGGAGACCCTACCCCAAGTGGACGAGTTCAAGTACCTTGGAGTCTTGTTCATGAGTGAGGGAAGAGTGGATCGTGAGATCGACAGGCGGATCGGTGCGGCGTCTTCAGTAATGCGGACGCTATATCGATCCATTGTGGTGAAGAAGGAGCTGAGCCGGAAGGCAAAGCTCTCAATTTACCGGTCGATCTACGTTCCCATCCTCACCTATGGTCATGAGCTTTGGGTTATGACCGAAAGGACAAGATCACGGGTACAAGCGGCCAAAATGAGTTTCCTCCGCCGGGTGGCGGGGCTCTCCCTTAGAGATAGGGTGAGAAGCTCTGCCATCCGGGGGGAGCTCGAAGTAAACCCGCTGCTCCTCCACATCGAGAGGAGCCAGTTGAGGTGTTTCGGGCATCTGGTCAGGATGCCACCCGAACGCCTCCCTAGGGAGGTGTTTAGGGCACCTCCGACCGGTAGGAGGCCACGGGGAAGACCCAGGACACGTTGGGAAGACTATGTCTCCCGGCTGGCCTGGGAACGCCTCGGGATCCCCCAGGAAGAGCTGGACGAAGTGGCTGGGGAGAGGGAAGTCTGGGTTTCCCTGCTTAGGCTGCTGCCCCCGCGACCCGACCTCGGATAAGCGGAAGAAGATGGATGGATGGATGGATGGATATGTCTCTTTCATCTAAAATGTTTAAGTCCATCATCCATTTCCGAACACATGCATCATTTGCATTTCTAGTGTGGTGTTCATTTATTATTCCATAAAATAGTTTAATTAATTTCTTAGATGTATCTTGATTAAAAAGTGCATCTTTCAGTTCATGGCTATTTAAAGACATACTTTCAGAGGATATACATTTATTTACAGCGTGTTTTAAAGAGATAACATTTAAAAAATGATTTCTGGGTACATTATATTGATCAACTAAATCATTGAACGGTTTAAAAGAGTTTTTATTAATAATATGATGAGGTTTAGTAATACCTCTGTCTTTCCATGTGGTCCATTTAACCACATTTTTATTAATTATGATATTAGGATTGTACCAAAGCGGTTGATTTCCAGATGTCATTGACTTGATTCCTAGTATTTTCTGACACAGTTTTAGAATGTTAAAGGTGGCTTCTATTGGGCTCTGCCTCAATTCATTAGGTATTTTTTTAATATAATATAAACTCCCCACATCAATGTCCAAATTCATCAACATATTTGTTTCTATGTTGATCCAGTCTTTATCTGCAGAAGAATGAAATAAGTGGCTTGCTTGTTCACAACCGAAGGAGATATAATAATGTAAGAAGTTTGGTAATTGTAGTCCTCCTTTATCTTGTGTACAAGACAACCTTAAGTATGAACAACTGGCCTTTTTTCCACACCATATAAAATGTGATATCATTGTATGTATTTTCTTAAACCAACTTTTATTAATTAGGACAGGCATCATTTTCAGTATATAATTAACTGCTGGCAGCATACTCATTTTTACTATGTTCACCCGACCCCAAAGTGATATTTGGAGACGTGACCAGCGTTCCATTTTGGATTCTATCTTATTTTTTAAATGTTTAAGATTTAGATCTCTGCTTGTATAAAGGTTTGGTGTAATGTGTAGTCCTAGATATATGATTTCTGCCTCTTTCCATTTAATTTTGGTGGTAATATTAAATAATATTGTCATATTGTGTCTTTGTTTTGGGTGGAAGTTGAAAAACTGTGTTTAAAGATTGGTTTGTTTATGAAGCTTAATGTGGTTTCTGTTATTTTAGGAGAGTTCATTGACAATCATGATTTAGTCAATTTAATTATAGTACTCTGTAAAATGTTTATTTTTAAGGCCAAAAACAGATATTCACTTAGTATTACTTTCTTTAAAACATTTATTCAATATTTTCTAACTTTAGAAAGTTACATGGTTGAAAACGATAATGATGCCAAAAAACATTAAAAAAAAGATGAGAAGTCCTTAAAGGCTTATTTTGAAAGTATAATTATGTTTATAGATTATATGATATCTGTTGTTGTGTTCCCTAATTTGAGTGACCTGGACATAATCTGGACTGTACATAAATGCTTATTTTGTAATTTTGTTTATAAATTATATGCAATCTGTTGAGTTCCCTAATTTTTTTCTGTGTACATGAATGAAGGTGTGTGTTGCTGAGTCCGACTTGGACATTATCTGGACTGGGCCTGGTTTAAAAAACCCTTTAAACAAATCTAATTTCATTGACAACCTGGTCTGTTGAAGATAAGGCCCTTTTTTAAAAAATAAAATAAAATAAGATAAATAAATAAAAAACATTTCTTGGATAAAAAAAGAAAGTAAAACAATATAAAAATAATTACATACAAAATAGTAATTAATGAAAATGTTAGTGGACCAGCAGCCTATACAATCATGTGTGCTTCAGGGACTGTGTCCCTTGCAGATGTGTTGTCTATGTTGTGGGAACCACAATATTGGTAGCAGAAAGAAATAACCCCTTTTGTGTGAGTGGGTGTGGATGAGTGTGCATGGGGGAGGTTGTTTGGGTTGATGCACTGATTGAAAGTGTATCTTGTGTTTTTTATATGTAGATTTAATTAAAAAAATAAAAAATAAAAAAAATAAAAAATAATAATTTTTTTTTTTTTTTTTTTTTTAGAACAGGCCCGCGGGCGACTCATCTGGTCCTACGGGCGACCTGGTGCCCGCGGGCACCGCGTTGGTGACCCCTGGTGTAGAGTGAGTAGAGCAGGGGGCTCAGCACGCAGCCCTGAGGTGAGCCGGTGCTGAGGCTGAGGGCTGTGGAGGTGTGGGTACCCATCCTCACCCTCTGATGCCGTTCAGTCAGGAAGTCTTTAATCCAGAGACAGGTGGGGTTGGATATTCCGAGGTCTGCTAGCTTGGTCACCAGTCTGTCAGGTAAGATGGTATTAAATGCAGAGCTGAAGTCTACAAAGAGCAGCCGTACATAGCTCCCCCCCCCCCTCCATGTGGGACATGGCGCAGTGGAGAGCCGTAGCGATGGCGTCCTCCGTGGACCTGTTGGCTCGGTAGGCAAACTGATGGGGTTCAAATGCTGGCGGTAGGGATGAGATGATGTGGGTCCGGACCAGTTTCTCTAAACACTTCATTGTGATGGAAGTGAGTGCCACTGGCCGGTAGTCGTTCAGACAGCTGACAGTGTTTTTTGGGGGGGGGGACCGGGATGATGGTGGAGGTTTTCAGGCAGGATGGGACGGTGGCCTGGGACAGGGACCGGTTGAAGATGTCGGTGAGGACACCAGCCAGCTGATCAGCGCAGTCTCTCAGCACCCGTCCGGAGACGCCGTCCGGTCCCGCAGCCTTCCTCGGGTTCACAGCTTTCAGTGTGCGTCTGACCTTGTGCTCCGTCACTGAAAGGGTGAGGCTGCTGTGGTCTGTCGAGTGAGGTGTGACTGTTGGGTGAGGTGTTGTTACTGAGTGAGGTGTGACTGCTTCCGATGGTGTTACCTCAAAGCGGGCGTAGAAGGAGTTCAGCTCCCCTGCCGGCCGGGGGGTTGCTGGGCCTGTAGTTGGTCATGTGCTGGACCCCCTGCCATACCCTCCTGGAGTCGTTGCTTTGGAAGCAGTCCTCAATCTTTGTTTTGTAGTCCTCCTTAGCCTCCCTGATACCACGCTTCAGGCTGGCTCTGGCAGTGCTGTAGAGCTCCCCGTCGCCAGATCTGAACGCGGTGTCCCTCTCCCTCTGCAGCCTCTGCACCTCTCTCGTCATCCACGGCTTTGTGTTGGAATAGACTCGGACGCGCTTATCCACAGTAACAGAGTCTGTGCAGTGTTTTATGTAGTCCAGTACTCCTGATGTGTATTTATCCAGGTCCTCGTCTTCAAAGACCTCCCACGCAGTGGTGTCAAAGCAGTCTTGCAGCTTTTCATTGGCACCTTCAGGCCAGGTATTGATGGTCTTTGTTGTGGTGGGAGCACTTATCCGAGTGGGGGTGTATGCTGGGATGAGTAGCAGGGATGTGTGGTCTGACTGGCCCATGTGTGCTAAAGGTTTAGCTCTGTAGCCCAGCTTAATATTGGAGTAAACCTTGTCCAGTGTGTTTTTGCCTCTTGTGGCACATTTTACATGCTGGTGTAGTTTGGGGAGCACTACCTTCAGGTTAGCATGGTTAAAGTCTCCTGCGATGATATGAGCAGCCTCCGGATACATGCTTTGTTGCTGGTTGATTGTATCATGCAGCTGACCTAGCGCTGTGCTAGCATTAGCATCTGGTGCTATGTACACTGCGGTTAGCAACACAGCATTGTATTCCCTCGGCAGGTAAAAGGGCCGACATTTAATAGTCAGATATTCTAGATTAGGGGAACAGTGGCTACTCACAATGCTTGTGTGTGTTCCCCATGTGTCCTTTGCGAATATTAATAGTTCTCCTCCCCGCGATTTCCCTGTAGCCCCTTTTGTCCTGTCCAGGCGGTGTAGAGTGTAGCCTGTTAGCTCGATAGCTAGGTCCGGGATGGATGAATGGAGCCAGGTTTCTGTGACTATTAGCACGCAGCTATTCCTCACGGTGGTGTACCTGTAGCCTCAGTTCGTCCATCTTGTTTGCAAGTGATCTTGCATTTGGGAGAAATATACTCGGCAGTGGTGGTTTGTTCGGTCGTTGTCTTAGCCTCTCCAGCAGACCAGCTCTGCAGCCTCGTTTCTGTTTACGTTCTCTACGCCGCCTGCGGCGCTTTGTTCCGGGTATAATGTACCATGGAGATCCGGGTTGTCTCGCAATTTCTTCCGGGATGTTGTTTACACGGATAAACTCGGCCGTGACGGCGTTTTCTCCGGTAGATCCGACTTCTATGAGATCCTGCCTGGTGTAGACGTTGTTTGCCCGACAGAATGTAAAAAGTAAAATAACAAAGACGTACATAAATAACATAAAAAAGCACCGAACGGGAGAGCGTTGAGCCTCTGCGACTAGTCGCGACGCCATCTTGCGTAATATCATCTCATATCATTAATCTCTGCTATGTTGAAATTGTAACTGATATTGATACTGTTGTTGATAATATTCATTTTTGTTTCACTACTTTTGGTTTGTTCTGTGTCGTGTTTGTGTCTCCTCTCAATTGCTCTGTTTATTGCAGTTCTGAGTGTTGCTGGGTCGGGTTTGGTTTTGGAATTGGATTGCATTGTTATGGTATTGCTGTGTGTTGTTTTGTTGGATTGATTAATTAAAAAAAAAAATGTTTTTAATAAATAATACAAAAATTTAAAAAATCTATTTTTTAAAAATAAGAATCGATTCTGAATCGCACAACGTGAGAATCGCAATTCGAATTTGAATCAAATTTTTCCCACACCCCTATTTTAACCCATTAAAAATGTACTATTTTATGGTCAACCTCTTCAATACAAAGTCATTGGGGCTCGAGATTTTATTCATGACCTTTTTATTAAAAATGCCATAACTTTCTCAATATGTACCCTATTATAAAAAGGTGCCATCAAGCCCCCCGCACCCCAAAATAGATAAGAATAAAAATAAGAATTAAACTGTCTGGGTTGAGATTTGTTTTAACATATACAAAACGATCATAAACAATCATTTTGTCTACTTGTTTTTGACAGAAGTTAAATATGATTCACCCAAAAAGTTAACATCCATATGGAGTGATCCCATATAGTTTCCATTTATATTATAGTTCCATCCATCCATCTATTTTCTGCTGCTTTTTCCTTTCCGTGTCGTGGGGGGTGCTGGAGTCTATCCCAGCTGCACTCTGGCGGAAGGCGGGGTACACCCTGGACAAGTCAACACAGATCGACAGACAACATTCACACACTCGCGTCAATTTAGTGTTGCCAATCAACCTATCCCCAGTTTGTGATCCAAAATTTATTTTTTCATTAACAGGATGGAGAAAAAGAAAATGACAACAAAAAAGAGGTTAAGAGTTCCCACAAAGAAAATGAAGGACCTGCATAATTCTCCTCCCCCAAATGAGCAATCTGGTAAGTCTCTATGTATGTGTGGCAAAACGGACTACGGATCAACCAAATTGCAGTGTTACATGTAGTTAACAAACTGGAAAAAGGACTTTATTAGTTTGTTTAGTATTTAAATAACAGCTGAAAATGCCACCTTGGGAATGTCGCCCCAAGGAAGTTAGGTAACAGTACCCTAATTGTAATGAGGCCACACACCTCTAAGACAGCGATGGGCAAGCTCATCCTACTGCATATGCTTTAAAATGCAAATAGGGATGGGGAGAGGGAATAATCATTACAAAGTTGTCCAAATTAGATGACAAATACCAGTCCAAATTTGTATACTCAAATAAAAAATGTTGAACACTTTCTCTTTTGCACTCTCTCTTTCAGGGTGTTTGGCATTCGTCAGATGGGAGGACGGTTATACCGGCAAAATCTTTACAGGAGCAGACATTTTGTCAAGAGATGAAACTCCTGTGCAGATCTTAGATCTTAGAACAGGAGATTCGGTTTTAGCTAAGTGGTCAGATGGTAAATTTTATAGGGCAACTGTTGAATATATTTCAGGAAAAGATCAGACTCAGTCACCAAAAGGCTGCCAAACTACGTTTGTACACAGGAGTTATTTTTAAATATGTTAGAAGCCAATGAGCCATCACACTCAACATCAGGGTCTGACACCATTACAGTAGATCGGAACCCACTGTCTGAACATTATAATATCACAGCGCTGAATCTGTCAAGTGACGGGGGACTTGTAACAGGCAGCAACACTGTTGGACCACCACCACCCTATGGGTAAGCTTGACATTTATTACCTCATGCCTATGGGGCTACAAGTTCAAAACTTTTAATCTTTATAAAATCAAATTTGGTGAATTTCCAAACCAAAAAAACAGCATTAACTGAAATATCATTTTATCTGCCATCAAATACTTGTTTCAGTAAATAGTATGTGAATTACAAATACAAATAGTTAATGTATTTAATTGCCCAAAACCCAACATCTGTATCCACTTTGATTTCAGGATTAAAAGTTTTGAACTTGTGGACCCTGAAAACAATTATTTGCCATCATTTTGTTACTTTTTAATCATGGTCAAAATGTTCATAGAGTGTAAATATCCACTCTACAATCTCATGTGTCAAAATTAGGGAGTAACAAAATGAACATTTTATGTCTTGGTTACAGTTGTTATCACAGTATTGATGAATGGGCTCAAGAAGTACTTGAACACACACTGAAATCTTATAAACAAGTTTTATTGAGAGAAAAAAATAGTTACACAATATATACTTTAACAGAAGAAATCAAATTTTTTAAACATTCAGTTTCACGTCAAAATATAAATTCCGCATTTTTCAAAATTAAATATAAATACAAATATATAAAAATATAAATACAAGTAGTGTAAGGATGAGGATGAGAAACAGCTAACTTTGCTTTTTTTATCAGCAATCGAGCATTATCTAAACACCCGTGGGTTCTCAGAGCAACACACAACACCGGAAATGTGTCCCGTGAAAACCTGTCGGACCGGATATTTCAATAATAACAAAAGTTCCATGAATGAATTAAGTAAACAATATCAAAAAATAGGATCCAAACAAAATTTATGGAACGCTCGCCTCGGCCGCAGGTACTTGCTGTTGCTCTTGCCTAAACACTGCACTGAATTTCAGGACAGGGAAACCAAAACAAGCTTGCTAGTTAGCATAGGCTGACCATATTCTGAAATCCCAAAAAGAGGACACATATATGCAAGCCAAGGCGGGCAGCACGCCAATCTGAAAATTTGCCAATGATACTTGAACTTGCTTTATAAATAATATATTTATTTAAATAAAGCATTTTTTTCTCTCCTCTGTTGACAGCTGTGTTGTCTCTAGGAATTTTCAAAATAGGGTCCCATGGACCCCATCAAGGCATAAAAATGGGGTCCCACAGTAAATTTTTGGGGCCCCACTTTTTTGTAAGCGTTTTGAAAACAAATGGTAAACATATGCATTGTCCTGTTATATCTCACATTCTATATTGTGTTTTGGAAAAAGGTTGTCATAAACGTTACTTCATTCATTTAAAAAAATAATACAAAAGAAAACAAATGTGTATACATATGTAAATGTATTCAGTTATAAACATTCATTCACTTTCTTCTTTCCTTCATGGATCTAAACTTTACCGCTGCTGCTAGTTTTTTTCTATGTTTTTATTGAATAAGTTGTAGGTGTATTTATTTCAGTATAAAAGTGTAAAAAGTGTTTTGCTTGGGTCATGAAATGATGATAATGGTGTGCCAGGGCATACATACATTTTATATTTAATGCTTAAATCTCTGGAGTCTACATCAACTTCACATCTATTCCTCATTTCAAAATGTTTTAGTTTTTTTATGTTGTGTTTTTTGTTTGTTTGTTTTCCGCCCTTTTTTGTCAAACAAAACTATCTTTTTTATGGCAAACAAACAAAATATGCAAAATCTTCCACCAAAAATATTTTTCTTAGTGGAATATTTGATGTGAAGTAATCGGAACATTTAAACTTTCAATAATTCATAATAACATTGATTTTGATTATTATTATTATGTTTTGAGCAATGACAGTTTGAAAGAACAAAAAACATTTTTGTTTTATTAGTCTACATTGCAACTGTTTCTAAATTACATTTCACCTTTAAGCTTTTTTATTTCACTTTTGTTATGTTTTTTTTTATTTTAATAGTATTTTTAGAATGTGCCGTGGGCCTTTAAAACATTATGCTGTGGGCCGCAAATGGTGAAATAAAAAAAATCTGCGTCCTTTCTGATTTCAATGCGTTAAAAAGACACAAGAAGTGCGTTAACTCCAACACTGCTTGACAGTATAAAAAAATAAGTCACACTTATGTTCTGTAACATTCACAGTTTTGGAAAAAAAAGTGCAGAGGTAGAAATATTCAAAATAACCTCTTGTATATAATCTAAACATAAATAATGCCTTTAAAACAAGTTAATTACATTCAAACAAAAAACAGCAGACGAGCTCTCGCCCTGCACAGCTGTTTTGTAGTGTCGATATGGGCTTGTAGATCTTTGGCCCCTTTATTTGCCACAGATACATACGTTCCTGCTTTGCACACAGTGCATTCTGCTTTCCATGTGTCACGGCCAGGACGAAAACACGAATACTTTTTCCGCAAATCATTCGTGAAGTTGCATTTACTTTTCGGCATTTCTTGTTTTCATGTCTGTCTCTCCACTCACTAGCTCTCTCGCTCTGTGTCTCTGCCCCTCCCTCACGAATATTTATGCGTGCGCACACCTTCACAGTTTGTTTTGTTTAACCCCTTCTTAACCGTGGACGTACATTGAAAATACACGCAACCCTAACTCAAAATACCGGACATTTGAGGCATTTAAGAAACCCCGCCCGGACACCCCGGACACCCCCGCAAAAGAGGACATGTCCGGGGAAAAGAGGACGTATGGTCAGCCTAAGTTAGCATAATCAGCATCATCGAGTTAGCTTACTTGTTGTTGATACTGTTACGTGAATGGCTGTTGGTGTGTCCCTTCCAGTGCTCAGTAAATACTATTAACTGATTGTCTGTTATAGCATGTCCCTCCCATTGCTCAGTGACACTTCCTTTTTTTTGTTTTCTGGGTTCCCAAAGCGCAAGTGACCTCATGCAGAGAATCTTGCTTGCTCAAATATGTTATTGAACGCATTTAATATTTATATGATTATGTGTCTATTGCGATATATATTTATTGTTTTATTGACCCAGTGCTACGTAGTATTGATTCTTAAAAAAATATTTTCGGGACTTGCGTGGGAGCACTACGTGCGGATAGAAATGTTCCTCTTTTTTGTAAATGTTGCTCTTTTGTCAAAGGGTGCTCACATGCCTGTACTTCCTGTGTTAAAGAAAGGAGGTAGGGCGGAAATCTCAATAAGCCATAGTTTTAAAAAAACAAACATATTTAAACCATATATAAGTACTGGTTTGACAGTTTATACTTGATTGTACCTTTCATAAATAATCCTGAGATATATAAAGTAATAACTTTTTGGTGATAGTCAATGTTGTGTATAACTTAATATTGTAAAATCTGTTATAATCTTTTAGTTGGTATTGTTGACTAAGTGAGTTGTCTATTTCCTTGCTGTCAAGATGATTTCATCTTCAGTATTGGTCCAGTTCCTTCGTCTTTGATGTGAAATGTTTTTGTTTAGGAGTACTGTGCAGAAAAGTTATAGATATGGTCAATTTTGATCATGGTACATTTTTTTTCATTATTGGTACCGTCCCTCATAGAGTGAGGAGAACAAATAATTTATACACTGCTGATTTTGTAGTTCGCGGTCTGTTACTTATATTATTATTATTATTATTATTATTATTATTATAGAATGTTGTCTGTCTATCTGTGTTGGCCCTGTGATGAGGTGGCGACTTGTCCAGGGTGTACCCCGCCTTCCGCCCGATTGTAGCTGAGATAGGCTCCAGCGCCCCCTGCGACCCCGAAGGGAATAAACGGTAGTAAATGGACGGATGGATGGATTATAATTATTATTACTATTATTATTATTATCATTATAGGCACACTTCAGTTGTAAGTGATAGAATCCAAAACAAAAATCCGTAAAATCACATTGTATTCATTTTTTAAAAAGTAATTAATGTGCATATTTTTGCATGAAATCCATATTTGATACTTCAGAGAAGTAGAGGTTACTAGGTGATCAATTCCATGGAAAAAAAAGCTAATTACCTGAAAATCATACAATGTGATTTTTTGTTTTGTTTTATATTTTACAGAATCGCCAGTCTATTAAATATTTGTTCTCTTCACTGTACATAGACTAAGGTCCACTTTGGCCGCTGGAGTTTAAAAATGTGGGTCATTTCAGTAATTTTTTTGTAGTTCAGTATTTCTCATCTCTTTTGATATTGTATAAATGTGTATATGGACATATTGTGTTAATAGAACGGTAATCTATGGTTCAATGAAATTTCATGATAGGTTTACCAAAGAGGGAACCATTGGTCCATCACCCTACAGTGGCAATACAGCCATCCCATCACTGTATGGCCTACACATCATTTGTCAATTTCCCTACAGAGGCCATACATCTAGCCTATCACCGTATGGCCTCAAGATCAGAGGTCCATCTCCCTACCACCATAGGTCGCTCACTCTATGGAGGCTGTACCCCCAGCCCATCACTGCATGACTTCAACACCACTGGCCCATCACCAAATGTCTACAACACCTTTGGTCCTTCACCCGGTGTACACAATAGCTTGCCAGCTAGCGGAGTGAATCCACCTGACAATAAGAACGCAGCTTTCCTGGCACCGGACAGGAGAGATGCAGGCAACCCATCTGTCGAGGACACTATCTCATATCGACCGCAGGCAGAAAAATCATGGACGCCATTTGATGGTTGTAGGGAGGAGTTCGAAAAAATCCTGCGTGAAAAGCAACAAATCGAAGAAGTCCTCTTGAAAATAGGCAAGTAATTCATGCTAATTTATTCATGATGTAATTGTTTTGTTTACTTAAATTTGTGATTGAGCCTTAAACATATTATTTTCTTATCCTGGTATTGTTTGTGCTATTGTTTCCCTGTCAGATCCGGGCCAAGTCAGAGTACTTCAAACTCTCTGCGACCTCGTTGGAGACAAATACAGCGACAACAATCGGGCCAGCAGGAGCTCTTTCCTGAGAGCGGTGTATTCATATCATCGTTTCGCCTTGCTGCCATAAGTCATGCTTCAAAGCCCAATTGTATGCGTTTATTCTACGCACTTTTTGACCACTTTTTTACAGTTGAGGAGTATCAAAATGCTGTCCCCTTTGGTCGCCCTGAAAACAAACTGTCAGGAACAGGAAAGCGCATCCTTGACTGGAAAAAAGTTGAAGGAATCCTAAGTAAGTTTTCCCAAACTAAGGGTGTTTTCAGGCCAAAGTTGTGTAACAATACGAGAAAGTTTGATCCCTTATCGATTATAGCACACTAGAAGCATAAATGAATGTTACATAATTACAGTTTGTGATTGGCCAAAAAAGTAGCATTGTGATAAGCAATATAGTGTTATGTCCATCAACTTGAAGTGTGGTTGTGTGTACTAATGTACTGTATGTGCAGGGTTTCCACAAGGCATTAAGTCATTAAATGGATTTTGCGTAAATTAAGGCCTTAAACGGCAATAGAAAGCATTAAATGCATTGTCCAGAAGCATTTAAAAAATATAATACAATTGCAGGACATGGCCGATAGTCAATATGTCAAACGGTAAATGAAAATTAACTTAAGAACGTTACGGTCATCGAAATTGCTACGTCTGTCTGTGTGTCATTGTGTGCTTAGGTATACGGTGTTCATTGTGTACTTAAGTATACTGAATTGAATTTGTAGTTAAGTAAACTGTGTCCATTGTACACTTAAGTATACTGACTTGAATGTGTAGTTAAGTATACTGTGTTTACTGTATATTTGTTGAATACCAAACATTAGCGAAGTAAAATATATATATTTTTTAAAAAAATTCTTAAAGGGAAGGGGCGTGGTCCACGTGTTGCCTGTGGGCAGGGCGTGTGCAGGAACCGGCTGTGAAGCAGATGACAGGTGAGTGCATACCTCAGCTGGAACGAGTTATCTAATCACCTGTCTCTTTATTAGCAGCGTTGGGGACCGCAGAGGGGGGACTGAAAAGTTGGAGAGGAGAGCTGGAAAGCGGGAGGAGGAGAAAGAAGGAGAAGAAAAAAAACGATAAAAAAGAAATAAACACATTGTAAACCTGGCAACCAAGCCTGGCGTCACGTCTGTCGGTCCTAAAAAGAACCCCACGACACGAGACTTGTCACATTCACATTTAAACAGCTATAAGTGTTTACATTCACACTTAAATTGCTATACGTTTTCAAATTCACACTTAAACCGCTATTAGTGTTTACATTCACATACAAACAGCTGAAAGTGTTTAAATTCACACTTAAATCACTATAAGTGTTTCAATTGACATTTAAACAGGTAAGTGTTTAAATTCACACTTAAATCGCTATAAGTGTTTAAATTGACATTCAAACAGTTAAAAGTGTTTAAATTCACACTTAAATCGCTACAAGTGTTTAAATTGACATTCAAACAGCTAAAAGTGTTTAAATTCACACTTAAATCCATACGTGTT
Organism: Entelurus aequoreus; assembly: GCF_033978785.1. NCBI lineage: Eukaryota > Metazoa > Chordata > Actinopteri > Syngnathiformes > Syngnathidae > Entelurus > Entelurus aequoreus. Next base: position 61,215,087 of record NC_084731.1, read on the forward strand.
TAAATTCACACTTAAATCGCTATAAGTGTTTAAATTGACATTCAAACAGCTAAAAGTGTTTAAATTCACACTTAAATCCATACAAGTGTTTAAATTCACACTTAAATCGCTATAAGTGTTTAAATTGACATTCAAACAGCTAAAAGTGTTTAAATTCACACTTAAATCGCTACAAGTGTTTAACTTGACAATCAAATAGCTAAAAGTGTTTCAATTCACATTTAAATCGCTATCAGTGTTTAAATTCACATAAAAAAGCTAAAAGAGTTTAAATGTGAATGTTTCCCAAGTACTATCCTATTCAATTGTGCAGATTAGTACTCATTGTTGACGTAAAAGAGCCATTCCAAATATTTGACCTTGCGAGTGACAGTTGGAGAACTTGACATGCTGGCCAGACTTCCTGAAGACATCATTAGCTGTCAGGGCGGTCGCAGAGAAAACACAAAAAAAAGCAGACCCCCTCCCCATCCAAACAAAAACCTCGCCTGAAGGTCTGATCCGGTCTCACAGGGCAACCGTCCACTGGAGGTTGACATGCGTTGTAAATGTTGTTCTTTGTGAAAGAGTGGGGAGGAACCAGGCTGAGAACACAACACGTTCACTAAAAGTCAGATATTTATGTTTGCGTTGATATTACGTTGAACCGTCATCCGTTTTAAATCAGGAACAATGTTGTTGTTTTCAGATGCAAATTGCAATCCAATCTTTGCCAGTTTTAGGCAATCTTTGAAGTCACATTCCTGTCATACAAGTGTAAAAGGAAGTGATGCAGTCTTACTACTCAGAAGGCCTATCTCCTGACTTCAAGTAACTTCATCTATATTCAATTTATGTTTAATTTCATTCATCTTAGCAAAACTATTTACCGTATTTTTCCGGTAGAGCCAGCCCAGAAAATTTTAGAAAAAATTATATTTTTCCTTATATTAGCCGCAGACACAAGTGCCAAGGATTTTTTAAATGTTTATGTTAGAAAGGCTGTCTTGGTACCAAAATGTATTTCGATACTTTTCGTTACTTTTCAAAATAAAGGGGACCACAAAAAATGTCATTATTGCCTTTATTTTAACAAACAATCTTAGGGTACATGAAACATATGTTTATTATTGCAATTTAGTCCTTAAATAAAATAGTGAACGTACTAGACAACTTGTATTTTAGTAGTAAGTAAACAAACAAAGACTCCTAATTAGTCTGCTGACGTATGCAGTAACATATTGTGTAATTTATCTACCTATTATTTTGTCAACATTATGAGGGACAAACTGTAAAAATGGATTATTAAGCTACTTATTCATTTACAGTTATTTGCTTATTTTCTTTTTTAACATGTTTTATCTACACTTCTGTTAAAATGTAATAATCACTTATTCTTCTCTTGTTTGATCAATCAATCAATCAATGTTTATTTATATAGCCCTAAATCACAAGTGTCTCAAAGGGCTGTACAAGCCACAACGACATCCTCGGTACAGAGCCCACATACGGGCAAGGAAAAACTCACCCCAGTGGGACGTCGGTGAATGACTATGAGAAACCTTTGATACTTTACATTAGTTTTGGATGATACCACACATAGGTATCGTCTGATACCAAGTAGTTACAGGATTGGTCATATTCAAAGTCCTCATGTGTCCAGGGACGAATTTCCTGAGTTTATAAAAATAATATGAATAACAAAATAAAACATTTGTGATGATTAAAAAAAATCGGTGTAATCATAGCAGTATCAATGAGATACGCTCTTGTACTTGGTATCATTACAGTGGATGTCAGGTGTTAATCCACCCATGGCATTTGTTTACATTGTGACGCCGATGAGCTATTGTATCCTCCTACGTTGTGTAGTGAAGCATGTTTAGCTATTCCTCGACCTCCAGTGATAATGCTACATGTAGGAACCTTACTTTGTCGCCATGGAGGCGAGGATTAGTGATTTCGAAGTAGCTAAAACACTGCCGACTGCGGATGGACGTTAGCGGACGGCGTGGCGAAGTTGGTAGAGTGGCTGTGCCAACAATCGGAGGGAAGCTGGTTGCTTGTAAGTACTCCGTGTGTGTGCGCTGCAGAACAGGCTCCTCTGCTCGTAAAACCAGCAATGTCACAACGTGACGACGCGCTGTCATGCCTGTCAAAAAAAGAGGAGTGGGGGGGACCGGTTCTTTTTAGAGGCGGTATAGTACCAAATGATTTATTAGTATCGCGGTACTACACTAGTATCGGTATACTGTACAACCCTAGTTTATGTGACAGGTCTGTACCTGTGATAGGTTTGCAAATGGCGATCACACCATGGACTTCTTCACAGGAGGTTTTATTCTGAAAATGAAGTAAAAAAACACATCAACTCCTTCTCTCTGACTCCTTCCTCAGCATTGCAAGTAGCAAAGTGAACTTTGAACATGTTGTGACAGACTCTCACTGTCGTGCGGGTTTCCAGGACCATCTAGGAAGGACATGTTGCGGGCAGGTTTTGACTTCTTTATTATTTCAATCAGAAACCTTCGTGTCGGTCGCTTTTCAGCTCCGGATCCACCTGCTCGCTCCTCCGTTTCTGCCATACTTGCCAACCTTGAGACCTCCGAATTCGGGAGATGGCGGGTGGGGGCGTGGTTAAGAGGGGAGGAGTATATATTTACAGCTAGAATTCACCAAAAGTCAAGTATTTCTTATATATATATATATATATATATATATATATATAAGAAATACTTGACTTTCAGTGAATTCTAGCTATATATATATATATATATATATATATATATATATATATATATATATATATATATATATATATATATATATATATATATATATATATAAATAAAAGAAATACTTGAATTTCAGTGTTCATTTATTTACACATATATACACACATAACACTCATCTACTCATTGTTGTACTTGAAAGTGCAATGCTTTGCAGCCAGAAGCACAGCCTTATATACTACAAATGTACATACATACTAAATACACAGTAATGAAAACACAGTCGTTCTACTAACTGTACTGTGCTTGCTGCTTACTTTAAAAAAAACAAAAAACACTTACCTTTCACTATTTGAGTAGCCTTTGTTCTGCCATTTGCGTACTGGCAAGCGATCTCTGAATCCGGGAACATATCCTTCACGGATTTGTTGAAGACATCCGCAAATGAGAACGGGATGTTGCTTCCAGCTTTGTCTCGGCATAAGTTACACCCTCGGGTCTCCATTTAGCGAGGTGGCCCATAATACTGGGCTGGGACCGGTGCAGCGCTGCCGCCACCTTGTGCTTCGCTGACCGTTCATGAGTGAGTATATCCGTTCGGCCACCGTGTTCAATGGAGAAGTCTGTAATACAAAATTTACAGGCAGCATACCCCTTCCCCTTCGAACTATCCTGGATGAACTGAAATTCTTGTTTCCATTAGTTTTGGAACTTACAAGCGTATTTCTTCATCTTACTCGTCGTCGGCATCGCCATGTCTGTATCTTCCTCGTTCTTCTGCTTCGTCTCCTTGTTGTGTGCGCAGTAGTGCACTGCACTCTCTAAAAGCCGTAGATGTTATAACGTGATTGGGCAGGCACGCTGTTTATATCGTGGGAAAGCGGACGTGAAAACAGGCTGTCATCACTCAGGTCCGCATGGAGCTGGAGGGGGCGTGGCCTCAATCAATCAAAAGCTTCCAGCTCCGGCTGGAAATCGGGAGATTTTCGGGAGAATATTTGTCCCGGGAGGTTTTCGGGAGAGGCGCTGAAATTCGTGAGTCTCCCGGAAAATTCGGGAGGGTTGGCAAATATGGCTTCTGCTCTTCAGCGGGACGCATCGTCGTCTGCGCCTGGCTCTCTGCCTCTCGCGCTCCGCATCCGCTTCTCGCCGTCTGTCTCTCGCTCCTGGTCGCTTCCGCTCTGCATGTGTTTCTGCGTGTCTTGCCTCTGGCTCTCCACCTCATTCTGCCCCGTCGTTCTCGGCTGCTGTCTTTTTAAACACTGCGAGGGGATCAGCTGATTGTGACCAGCTGCGCAATCCACGCACCTGTAGTCCATCTGGACGCGGGTCCGCCGGCCCCGCCCCGCCGTCGATCCGCCGGGCCCGCCTCCCCACACATGTGTTCTTAAATACACAACATTTGATCACTATGCATGACAGGTGTCAAACTCAAGGGCCGGGGTCCAGATCTGGCCAGCTACGTCATTTTATCTGGCCCGCAAACACCTGGAAATTATGTGTCAATAAAGTACTTCATATTTTCTCACTAAATGTCATTGATTTTTTTCATTTTGACAGAAAAAATATATGTACTGCTTGAAATTGCATACCTTTTCAACTTTAATAGTATCCATTATTGCAAACATGTTTTTGTCTAAATAAAAATACTTAGCTTTACAGCAAACTACCCATCAAATTCATAAAAATGACAATACATTTTACGTTGTTCTTTACAGCATATTACTGTAAATTTAAAAAAATTACTAATGTTTTTGCGTTAAAATTCTGTCGACTGAGCTGCCAGTTTTTGACTGTAAAATCTTGTTTTTAACGGTGTATTACTGTAAATGGAAAGACGGTATATTTGTTTTTACGGTAAAAAAAACCTCAGACATCTTATAAGTAGATGCATCATTGGCTGCTGTGACGCGAGAAATTGGGCCGCCATCTTGAAGTGGTGATGAGGAGCCGGCGAGCAGCCTAAACTGACAGTTGACAGGTAGAAAACAAAGATGCCGGGCTGGTGTTCAGTGTTTTCCTGCTCAAATGAGCAGGAATCGGGGATTACTTTTCACAAGTAAGATTTAACATTAACGTAGTATTGGTTGTATTTTGTGAAAATAATATTACCACAGAGTTGAGAAAGAGCAAAGATCTTCAATAGTACTGAAATCGTAGTCGCTAGCAAACAAGAGTATGACCATAATAGAACTGCTTGTCAATGAAATTAATTACATTTAAAAATGTCATACTTGAATAACATAAAGTTGAAATAAATGATGAAGATCAAGATTGTAAAAGCCAACAGGGGTAAAATTTAGGACCACGGTCCAGATTGTGTAGGGGGGTAATACATGTTAGCTAACTAGACAATCAGATGGACAGTGGCTATACAGTATTATAAATTTAGTCTAGCTTTCCAACCCAATTTTTATGTAGGATATACGCATGTATATATAACCTAATCATATTGTTTCTTGAATTTAAAAATAGCTGACCGTTTATTACTTCTCTGGTATTATATTCCCAGTTTTGATCTCGGACGTCTGGTCACTTATAGCATATAAGAATATTCTATTACTGTTAAGCAAACTATGAATAATAAAACATGCCAAAACATGTGTCCTTTATCATAGCTACACGTATGACAAAAAAACGCGTGAAAATCAGTGGTATTCAGTGAGGTAAGATGAATTAAATGCGCTGACAGTTCATTGCTCCTGCCAAATGAATTGCACAGAGTGGAGCAAATCACCGCTCCAAGATGGCGGCCCCGCGTCTCGTCAGCGCCAGTAGGCAGTAACGCTCGATGCTGCGTACCCTTAGAAGATATCTATGGAAAAACTGGCAGCTAAATTGCCAGAATAAAAAAATCACTTGTACTGTTTTTCCATCATCATATTTTTTTTTTTAGATTTGAGAAACACCTTGCGGTGCAGGTTGAACACATAATCAGTAAAGAACTGAGGTTCATTGGGTGTTTCGGGTCTTTGATCTCTATACACCCTCGCCTGGGCGACCCAACCGGGGCTGATCAGGCCCCGGCTTGTGTCCAAGCAGCGAACTACTCCATCCGTCTCCCCTCTTGATCCACAACCACTTTGAGGCTTTCTCAGCAGCCTCACTGACAATTCTGGTGGCTTTTCTCTCCAGCAAACATCTGATTCCAAAAAGTCTGAATGCTCGATGCACCGATTGCCCTAGAAAGTCCCTGCAGCCCACTTCTATAGGCTCACAGCGGGCCCTCCAGCCGCTCTCTCTGCATGTCTCGACCAGCTCAAGGTATTTGGCCTTCTTTCGATCATGGGCCTCCTCCATCCGGTCTTCCCAGGGGACTGTAAGTTCCAGCAGCACAACATGCTTCGTTGAGTCAGAAGTTAAGACAAGGTCTGGCCTCAACGAGGTCCTTGCTATGCGCTCTGGAAACCTCAGCTGTCTGCCAGTCACGGGCTAGCAGTCCGCTTGGGGCCTTACGTCCAGCCTGTGGTTTGTCCCCTGCCTTGACGAAGGAGATGTTATGCCTGACTGGGAGCTGGTGTTTGCTCTGCTGGATTCCAGTGCCAATGGTGTCTGCTACTGCCTTCAGCACCTGGTCGTGGCGCCATGTGTACCTCCCCTCTCCCAGGGCTTTAGGGCAGCAGCTCAGGATGTGCTACAGGGAACCCCGTGCCTTGCACAGTGGACATTCAGGTGTTTCTACTAGCCCCCAGCAATGAAGATTAGATGGACTTGGGAGTACATCATACACTGACTGGATCAGGAACTTGAGTCTTGCTGGTTCTGACTTGCAAAGTTCTGTCCAGGTGATCTTCCGGGTAGATGCGTGGTCCTAATTTGTACAGGCTCCTTGCTGGCGCATGGCCACTGTCTTGCTCCGGCGTTCCTCCTCAACCTCTGCACGGATCTCTCCCTGCACCATCAGCCGTCTCTCTCGACCCTGGGCTTTGTCGTAGCGTGGTCTTGTAATGCTACCCAGCCCAGCTCGTCCGACTGCCACAACACCTACTAAGACGCCATGTCTCAGCCTTGCTTCTGCCTGGTCAGCGGCCTCCTGTGCCTTCCACTGCCTCCCAGTTCTGACCTTGATGCCAGCAGAGGAGACTCTGGTGTCAGATGACTCTCTGTAAAGTAAGACCTCCCTGGCTCTGGTGACTTTAAACTCCTCTGTCAATCCGGTGAAGGGAAGTTGCAGCTTGTTGGTGTTCCCATACAGGGCGATGCTGCTTAGGCTCTTCGGCAAGCCCAGCCACTTATGCAGGTGCTGGCTGATGTTGCGTTCGAAGCCCTCCACAATGGTTACTGGGACTTCGTAGATGAGCAGCGGCCAAAGGATTCTCGGCAGGATGCCATGTTGGTATATCCAAGCCTTGAACTTTCCGGGGAGGCCCGACTTGTCCACTGCTGATAGCCAGGTCTTCAGCTCCACATGGGCTGAGTGCACTGCTGCCTTGTCCTTCAGGGTGCTGTCAAAGATCTTCCCTAGACTCTTCTCAGGCTTCTCTGACTCTGATGGTATGGGACTCCATCCAGGCTGAAGCGGTGTTTGTCCTCCACTCTACCCTTCCTCAAAACCAGGGACCTGGACTTGGCTGGCTTGAACATCATTCTCGCCCATGTGATGATCCTTTCCAGTCCGCGGAGGAGCCACCAACACCCTGTCACTGATGTTGTTGTGACAGTCAGATCATCCATGAAGGCTCGGATCTGAGGTTGGCGTATGCCGGAACTGGACTTCGGACCCCTGCATTCCACTTCTGCTGCCTTGACCAGCATGTTCATCGCTAGGGCGAACAGTGCCACTGATATGGTGCACCCTGTGATGATGCCCTTCTCCAGGCGGTGCCATGCAGATGTTATTGCTCCAGAGGTGAATCTCAGACTGAAACTACTGTAGTAGTCTCGTATGAGTTCAGTGATCTTCTCTGGAACATGATGTGTCGTCAAGGCTGTTGTCACAAGCTTGTGTGGAATGGATCCATAGGCATTGGCAAGGTCAAGCCAAAGGACAGCCAGGTCTCCTTGATTTTCCCTTGCCTCCCGGATCAGCTGGGTAACCACTCCTGTGTGTTCCAAGCAGCCTGGCATGCCTGGGACTCCTCCCTTCTGCACTGTGGTGTCGATATAGGAATTCCTCAGGAGGTACTCTGTCAACCTGTTGGCAAGAATCTTAAAAAAGATCTTGCCTTCCACGCTGAGCAGGGAGATGGTGCGGAACTGCGTGATGTCACTTGCACTCTCCTCCTTTGGGATCCAGACACCCTCTGCATGGCGCCACTGCTTGGCTGCCTTCCCCCTCCGCCATACTACCCTGATGAGTCTCCACAGGCTCTCCAGGAGTCTCGGGCAAGGCTTGTAGACTTTGTATGGCACTCCACTCGGGCCTGGGGCTGCGCTGGTCCTTGCGGCTCGGACGGTGTCCCTGACTTCTGCCAAGGTGAGCTCTTTGATGTTAAAGGCCTACTGAAATGAAATGTTCTTATTCAAACGGGCATAGCAGATCCATTCTATGTGTCATACTTGATCATTTCGCGATATTGCCATATTTTTGCTGAAAGGATTTAGTAGAGAACATCGAAGATAAAGTTCGCAACTTTTGGTCGCTGATAAAAAAAGCCTCGCCTGTACCGGAAGTAGCGTGACGTCGCAGGTTGAAGGGCTCCTCACATTTCCCCATTGTTTACACCAGCAGCGAGTTCGATTCGGACCGAGAAAGCGACGATTACCCCATTAATTTGAGCGAGGATGAAAGATTCGTGGATGAGGAACGTGAGAGTGAAGGACTATAGTGCAGTGCAGGACATATCTTTTTTCGCTCTGACCGTAACTTAGGTACAAGGGCTCATTGGATTCCAAACTCTCTCCTTTTTCTATTGTGGATCACGGATTTGTATTTTAAACCACCTCGGATACTATATCCTCTTGAAAATGAGAGTCGAGAACGCGAAATGGACATTCACAGTGACTTTTATCTCCACGACAATACATCAGCGAAGCTCTTTAGCTACTGAGCTAACGTGATAGCATCTGGCTCAAATGCAGATAGAAACAAAATAAATAAATCCCTGACTGGAAGGATAGACAGAAGATCAACAATACTATTAAACCATGGACATGTAACTACACGGTTAATAATTCTCAGCCTGGCAAAGCTTAACAATGCTGTTGCTAACGACGCTTTTTTCGCTCTGACCGTAACTTAGGTACAAGGGCTCATTGGATTCCACACTCTCTCCTTTTTCTATTGTGGATCACGGATTTGTATTTGAAACCACCTCGGATACTATATCTTCTTGAAAATGAGAGTCGAGAACGCGAAATGGACATTCACAGTGACTTTTATCTCTACGACAATACATCGGCGAAGCACTTTAGCTACGGAGCTAATGTGATAGCATCGTGCTTGAATGCAGATAAATAAGCCCCTGACTGGGAGGATAGACAGAAGATAGACAATACTACCAATCACTGGACATGTAACCACACGGTTAATGCTGTCCAACCTGGCAAAGCCTAGCAATGCTGTTGCTAACGACCCCATTGAAGCTAACTTAGCTACGGGACCTCGACAGAGCTATGCTAAAAACATTAGCTATCCACCTACGCCAGCCCTCATCTGCTCATCAACACCCGTGATCACCTGCGTTCCAGCGATCGACGGCGCGACGAAGGACTTCACCCGATCATTGATGCGGTCGGCGGCTAGCGTCTGATAGCGCGTCTTCTTATCCAACTCAAAGTCCTCCTGGTTGTGTTGCTGCAACCAGCCGCTAATACACCGATCCCACCTACAGCTCTCTTCTTTGCAGTCTCCATTGTTCATTAAACAAATTGCAAAAGTTTCACCAACACAGATGTCCAGAATACTGTGGAATTTTGCGATGAAAACAGAACTGTTTGTATTGGGATACAATGTGTCCGAATACTTCCGCTTCAACCATTGACGTCACGCGCAAATGTCATCATACCTAGACGTTTTCAACCGGAAGTTTCCCGGGAAATTTAAAATTGCACTTTATAAGTTAACCCGGCCATATTGGCATGTGTTGCAATGTTAAGATTTCATCATTGATATATAAACTATCAGACTGCGTGGTCGGTAGTAGTGGGTTTCAGTAGGCCTTTAAACTGGAAGGAGGGTTCTGATGGTGTGGGTAGCCCTCTGCCGGGGGGAAGATCTTCTTCTCTCCTACTGTCGCTGTATGTGTTACTGAGGTGCTGATGGATTTCCTCTTCAGAGCAGACAAGGGTCCCGCTCCGCTTCTGCACCAGCAGCTGTTTCGTAAATCCAAAAGGGTTTGCCATGAAGGCAGTGCGCTTGCGCACCCTCTATCTGCCCCTTCTCCTATGTCCCTCAGCACGTCGGAGAGAGATGAGCTTCTGCTTCAGGATGTCCCTGAGCTCTGACAGGGCTGGTCTTTCCTCCACTCGCCCTCTTATACTGATGTTTTAAGGCCTTCAGTTCTTTCCTGAGCTGGGCGATCTTGGTCTCCCGCCGGTTTGGCCTGGCGATGTTCTGAGCCTTGGGTTGTTTGATGCCAAATCTCTCAGCACCCATGCTGATGATCAGTGTGCTCATCAGCTGCAGTCGCCGATCAACTTCCCCTCTGCATGCTGCATCAAGGGTAGCATCAACATCCTCGTCAAACTGTCGCCATTCAGATTCCTTGTTTGCAGCAGGCCATAAGACCCGGCGCTATTCAGATGGTTTGCCGGGTACAGCATGTTGAGCTTGGAGGTTCTGGACAGTGTGGGGTGACTCCAGTTCCTGCTCCTCCTCCGTCTCACCAGGGTCAGTATTAGGCACTGGCTCTGTGCGTTGCTCAGCTTGCTTTCTCCTTATGCAGCCCATCCTGGTCTGGTGGATCCTCAGGCCTCTCAGGTTCTTACAGACCTTGCCACAAAAACAGGTTGCTGTCTTTGTCGAAAATCCGTCACGTATGTCTGGTACCAAAAGATCCATCAGTTTGGGGTGCTCATCCTCCCCCCCTATCGGGCACCCCTTGGGGTATCTTTCTTTAGGGCTTTCTGTAGCGTTTTGTGGGTGCTCCCTCACGGGAGCTGCAGTGCAGGGTGCTAACCTTTACTGCCCCGTTGCCGTCTCTCCGGGCTGTCCACTGTCTCTCCAGTTGTCACCACACTTTCACGGTTGTCATCCAGACTTTCCTGGAAGTCACTGGCTAGGCCAGTCATACTAGATTTGAGAAACACCTTGCGGTGGAGCTTGAACACATCATCAGTAAAGAACCGAGGTTCATTGGGTGTTTCGGGTCTTTGATCTCTATACACCCTCGCCTGGGCGACCCAACCGGGGCTGATCAGACCCCGTCTTGTGTCCAAGCAGCGAACTACTCCATCCGTCTCCCCTCTTGATCCACAACCACCTTGAGGCTTTCTCAGCAGCCTCACTGATATTTCTGGTGGCTTTTCTCTACAGCAAACCTCTGATTCCAAGAAGTCTGAATGCTCGATGCACCGATTGCCCTAGAAAGCCCCTGCAGCCCACTTCTATAGGCTCACAGCGGGCTCTCCAGCCGCTCCCTCTGCATGTCTCGACCAGCTCAAGGTATTTGGCAAGGTATGTTGTAAAAACCAATGTCAATTTAACACAAAAATTCTGGCAACTAAACTGCCAGATTTTTCCGTAAAAACCCCCAAAACAAACAGTGGTACTGTTTTCCATTTATTGTAAAATTTTGTAAAAAAAAAATTAAAGAAAAGAAACGCTATATTTTACAGTAACATTTTGTTAATGTAAAGTTTTTTACTGTAAAATCGACAATCTACTTAAAAATATATAAATAATCAATGAAAATGAGTTTGACACCTGTGCTATACAGCAGTGGTCTCCAACCTTTTTGTAGCTGCGGACCGGTCAACGCTTGAAAATTTGTCCCACGGACATTTTGGCATAAAGAAATACAATCATGTGTGCTTACGGACTGTATCGCTGCAGACTGTATTGATCTATATTGATATATAATGTAGAACCAGAAATATCAATAACAGAAAGAACAACCCTTTTGTGCGAATGAGTGTGAATGAGTGTAAATGGGGGAGGGAGTTTTTTTGGGTTGGTGCACTAATTGTAAGTGTATCTTGTGTTTTTTATGTTGATTTAATAAAAAAAAAATATATATATATATATTTTTTTTTATTTTATTTTATTTTTAAATTTCTTGTGCGGCCCGGTGGTTGAGGACCACTGCTATACAGCATTGACGCAAAATAAGATGCAAAAAGAAAACACTGCCGACTAGCGGCCAAAATGAAGAACTGCGTGGGGAAGGAGTTAAATAAAAGCACATTTACAGTATTACACATACCTGAAAATGGGGGACACAGGTCCAGTGGCCATGGATGAAGTGCTGGTTGTCCAGAGTCGAGACCCGGGGTCGACCACTCGCCTGTGCATCGGTTGGGGACATCTCTGCGCTGCTGACCCGTCTCCGCTCGGGATGGTCTCCTGCTGGCCCCACTATGGACTGCACTCTCACTATTATGTTAGATCCACTATGGACTGGACTTTCACAATATTATGTCAGACCCACTCGACGTCCATTGCATTCGGTCTCTTAGAAAAGGACGTGACTAGGATGGTAGAAGGTGGGGATTGAACCAGTAACCCTCAGATTGCTGGCACGGCCACTCTCCCAACTTCGCCACGCCGTCCCCACATACAAATACGCATTAAAATACTCCTACAGACATCACACATGGGACGGTTTAGTAAGTATGAATTGTATTAGGTATATTCTAAAACTTACAAATGTTGCTTGGAGAAATAGAAATACATGTTTTTCATTTTCTCCCTTATAAGAAAAATTAGATTTTTTTTTGCACAACATTTTCATTCTAGCTGATGTGTTTTGACAAATATTTAGAGAATAAACTGATTCAAGAGTGAAATAATCATGTATTAACCCACCCATCCATCCATTTCCTACCGTTTGTCCCTTTTGGGGTCGTGGGGGTGCTGGATCCTATCTCAGCTGCATTCGGGCGGAAGGCGGGGTACACCCTGGACAAGTCGACACCTCATCACAGGGCCAACACAGATAAACAGAAAACATTAAAACTCACATTCACACACTAGGGCCAATTTAGTGTTGCAGTGTATTAACCAAATTTACGAAACCGAAACAATACAAAAAGAATGCCATTGTAAGTTAATAATACTAACAGACACTTGTAAACCTGTTAGCGTATTAGCTAATGCTAACCACGCGAGCTTGATTACATGACGATAGCACGTACAAATATGCATGAAAACAGGACAGACATCACAGTGAGTAAAAATTGTTTTAGTTGTATTGTAAAACATTCAAATGTTGCTTGGAGTGATGAATGAGGAGTCCATGTGAGCAGAAACGCTATGGGCGGTTCTATTTCCGGTTCAAGAGATGAAACAGGAAGTACATTTTCAACCTGCAGGGAGTGAACTTGCTCAAACGATGGCGCCGTAACAAACAATACCGCACCTTTTTAGTGTCTCTGTAAATGTTGCATACAAATACAAATACAAACTCTATAAATTAGCTGCGCCGTTTTATAGACCGTAGGGTCCCAAGCATATGGAAAAATGTGTGTCTTTTCGTCCCAAAAATACGGTGAGATCACTAAAAAAGTTAAATGTATGATTTTTACAGTAGAATCAAATGAAGTATGAAGTGAAGTGAATTATATTTATATAGCACTTTTCTCTTGTGACTCAAAGCGCTTTACATTGTGAAACCTAATATCTAAGTTACATTTAAACCAGTGTGGGTGGCACTGGGAGCAGGTGGGTAAAGTGTCTTGCCCAAGGACACAACGGCAGTGACTAGGATGGCAGAAGCGGGGATCTAACCTGGAACCCTGTAAGTTGCTGGCACGGCCACTCTACCAACCGAGCTATACCGCCCAAATCAAGTGTTTTGGATGGCGGCCATTCACTGGGAGGTGACTATTTGCTGGAGCCAAGTGTTGCCAGGGTCAGAGAAGATGGATTGTCTTCATTGTGGCCTCTTTGTGTGTGTGTGTGTGTGTGTGTGTGTGTGTGTGTGTGTGTGTGTGTGTGTGTGTGTGTGTGTGTGTGTGTGTGTGTGTGTGTGTGTGTGTGTGTGTGGTGGTAGGAGAGTAGTAATGCTGTGTTTGAAGTGAGCAATGGGGTGCAGCACTGCTTGCATGCTAATGCTGCAGCAGCGATGGAGGACGTGGGAGAGGAGGAGGAAAAAGGCCAGAGCATGCCCACACACACACACACACACGCACATACGTGTTTAGTGTGCGTGCGACAAGAGGACCAGATCACTTCCTGTCATCTCAGCGGCCTAGTGGTTAGAGTGTCCGCCCTGAGATCGGTAGGTTGTAGTTCAAATCCCAGCCGAGTCAAACCAAAGACTATAAAAATGGGACCCATAACCTCCTTGCTTGGCACTCAGCAACAAAGGGTTGGAGTTGGGGGTTAAATCACCAAAATGATTCCCGGGCGCGTCGCCGCTGCTGCCCACTGCTCCCCAAGGGGATGTGACAAATGCAGAGGACAAATTTCACCACATATAGTGTGTGTGTGACAATCATTGGTACTTTACTTTTAATCTTCCGTGCATCTACCTTGGCGGCTAGCATTCATAGGAGGCAGGAAAGTGTGCAAACGTAATGCTGCATTCAAGACCGCTGGAAAGTGGTGAATATCCCAACTGGGGATTATCAGCTGACACCTCCAGACAGTCCAGTGTTAACAAACAACATGGCTGACTGTGGTAGTATTTGTGTTGTTCCTGAGCACAAAATGGAGCAACGACAGTCCTCCTGACAATACATCCCATCTTCTAGAAGCATTGATAATTTTTCAAAACAACATGAAGTGAAGTGAATTATATTTATATAGTGCTTTTCTCTAGTGACTCAAAGCGCTTTTATACGGCAGTGACTAGGATGGAAGTGGGGATCGAACCTGGAACCCTCAAGGTGCTGGCACGGCCACTCTACCAACCGAGCTATACCCTCTTAAAACCCAAGCTGTTTGTTTACATGCTTTTTTTATATCTTTTTTTTAGAACCTTTATTTAACCAGAGGAGATGAGTTTCTCCTCTGGTTAAATAAAGGTTCTTTTTTTATATCTCTTTGCTATTTGGGCTTATTGGACTCTAATTAGAATAAAAACTAATAATAATCTTTTGATATGATGCACTTAGTCCATAAGTACACAAACGTGTACTTCTTGTTTTGTGACATGCTAATTCTTATTTTTACACTTTTTTTCCTCCAAATTCCATTGTATGTTATACTCTTCTGAAACCACCAGATGGCAGTATAAGTGTCCACATAAGCGGCCATAAGACCCCAATTCAGTAGTGTACACAATTTTGGAAATAAGAGCTAAAGGTGCTGTCCACGCATGTGGCCACTAAGCCTTTAGAGGATACTGCCCCCATGGCTGACTGTGATGCTACCAAAACACAGGGGCATGATTTAGGTTTGCGTGTGCTAAAACACGTGCAAACTTGACAAAGCTGATCTGCTAAACGTCTGTTAATAGCAGAATGAGGCGTGCAATCCCGTCATTAATATGCCATTTGCAAAAGGCCCACAACATCATTATTTAGCACACGCAAAGTGACTCATCAATTTTCATCAGCGTTTTGTGAAGAGGGTGGAAGTGGTTAGTGCGTCTGCCTCACAATACGAAGGTCCTGAGTTCAATCCCGGGCTCGGGATCTTTCTGTGTCGAGTTTGCATGTTCTCCCCGTGACTGCATGGGTTCCCTCTGGAACCAGCGCTATTTAGCCTTTTATTTAGCAGGTTTGTGCCAACTGACACATAGTCGATGCTGGCGCAGCA
This sequence comes from Entelurus aequoreus, assembly GCF_033978785.1. Taxonomy (NCBI): domain Eukaryota; kingdom Metazoa; phylum Chordata; class Actinopteri; order Syngnathiformes; family Syngnathidae; genus Entelurus; species Entelurus aequoreus. Next base: position 61,230,603 of record NC_084731.1, read on the forward strand.
AAGACAGACGGTTGACAAAGAATTCTCCGTCATGCGTGCGTGCCTCAACATATTTGTCAGAAAAGAAACAATATTAATAATCAGCAACATCCTTTCATCATTTTACAGCTGCATGCTGCTTGACTTAAGGGGCTGATTAAAACAAATTCAATTGATACTTTACGGCAATTTGTTTTTGTTTGAATCATGTTTTTTAATTTAGAATATATATTATTATATATATTATTTTCATTTAAAATATATATCATTTAGAATATATATTATTAACATACTGCAGCTTCCTCCCACCTCCAAAGACATCTGTGGATAGGCCCCTCCCACCTCCAAACAAATGCTTTTGGGGATTGGCCCCTCCCACCTCCAAAGACATGCACCTGGAGTAAGGCCCCTCCCACCTCCAAAGACACCAGGGGATAGGTCCCTCCCACCTACAAGGACATGCAGCTGGAGTTAGGCCCCTCCCACCTCCAAAGACATCTGGGGATAGGTCCCTCCCACTTCCAAGGACATGCACCTGGAGTTAGGCCCCTCCCACCTCCAAAGCCATCTGGGGATAGGTCCCTCCCACCTCCAAGGACATGCACCTGGGGATAGGCCACTCCCACCTCCAAATACATCTGGGAATAGGCCCCTCCCACCTCCAAACACATGCACCTGGGGTTAGGCCCCTCCCACCTCCAAAGACATGCATCTGGGGTTAGGCCCCTCCCACCTCCAAATACATGCGCATGGGGATAGGCCCCTCCCACCTCCAAAGTTATGCACTTGGGGATAGGCCCCTCCCACCTCCAAATACATGCACCTGGGGATAGGCCAGTCCCACCTCCAAAGACATCTGGGGATAGGACCCTCCCACCTTAGTTAGGCCCCTCCCACCTCCAAATAAATCTGGGGATAGGCCCCTCCCACCTTCAAAGACATGCATCTGGGGATAGGCCACTCCCACCTACAAAGACATGCACCTGGGGATAGGCTCCTCCCACCTCCAAAGACATGCACTTGGGGATAGGCTCCTCCCACCTCCAAAGACATCTGGGGATAGGCCCCTCCCACCTCCGAAGACATGCACCTGGGGATTGGCCCCTCCCGCCTTCGAAGACATGCACCTGGGGATAGGCCACTCTCACCTCCAAAGACATCTGGGGATAGGCCCCTCCCATCTCCAAATACATCTGGGGATAGGCCCCTCCCACCTTCAAAGACATGCATTTGGGGATAGGCCCCTCGGACCTCCAAAGACATGCACCCAGGGATAGGCCCCTCCCACCTCCGAAGACATGCTTCTGGGGATTGGCCCCTCCCACCTCCAAAGACATGCACCTGGGGATTGGCCCCTACCGCCTTCGAAGACATGCACCTGGGGATAGGCCACTATCACCTCCAAAGACGTCTGGGGATAGGCCCCTCCCACCTCCAAATACATCTGGGGACAGGCCCCTCCCACCTTCAAAGACATGCATCTGGGGATAGGCCTCTCCGACCTCAAAAGACATCTGGGGATAGGTCCCTCCGACCTCCAAAGGCATGCACCTAAGGATAAGTCCCTCCCACCTCCAAAGACATCTGGGAATAGGCCCCTCTCACCTCAAGATACATGCACCTGAGGATAGGTCCCTCCCACCTCCAAAGACATCTGGGGATAGGCCCGTCCCACCTCCAAAGACATGCACCTGAAAGGTTGTTTTTATGAAGACAATCACTTATTTTAAGGTTTTGTGAACACTATAATTTCAAAATGGTAGGATTAAACTGTCAGGCTTGGACGAAGGAAGGGACTCAGATGCAGAGATGGGATTCTAAATAAAGCTTTTATTTTGAAAACTCTTTAACCTCCAGAGCAGAGTATATTCGAATACTATGAGTCACAAAAACAGACAGCGAAGAAAGGTTCCAAAAAGGGAAAAACCAAAAATCTCTCCAAAAGGAGGAAATACAAAAATAAAGACAAATTATAATTAGCACCGTATCTGCTATAAAAACTTTAACAAAAAACGCTCCAACAGGAGGAAGAAAATAATGACTATAAATATTACTACTCTAATCTTATTCTAATAAATGTAAACAAAAAATCACTCAAAAACTTTGAGGAAGGAAGATAATTCGGGAAAAATCATAACTCACCACTGCGGTTGAAAAAAGTCTAGATAACAAAAGTCGCTCTGAGGGAGGAGAAAAAGTTAACTCAAAATTACAGCGTGGGAATCTCTGGATACAAGGAAGTAGACGTGGGACGAGGCAAGGCATGGACATGGACATGAACATGAACATGAACATGGAGGCTAGACAGGCACGAAAGCTCGAGACAATCTGGCACAGAACAAGGGGAGGCATGAGCTTATATGGAACATGAGGGTAATGGGAAACAGGTGGAAACAATCAGCGGTTTACTTTGACGGGTTTCACTCGGTTGACGTGGAAGGTTGGGTATACACGCAGGGACCGGGGCAGACGGAGTCGTACAGCAGAGGGTCCGATGACTCTGGGGATAGAGTATGGACCTATGAACCGTGGTGCTAGCTTTTTGGACGGTACTTTGAGCCGCATGTCTTTGGTCGAGAGCCATACTCTATGCCCTGGCTGATATGCAGGAGCGGGTTTCCTCTTGCGATCCGCTGTCTTCTTCATCCGGTCTCTTTGTCGGACCAGCACCTGACGAGCTGTCAAGTCAAGTCAAGTCAAGTCAACTTTATTTATATAGCACATTTTCAACAACTTTTTAGATTGAACCAAAGTGCTTTACAGGTTAAAAAAGCATGGAGCAAACAAAAAACAAAACAAAACAAAAAAAACAACTAAGCAAAACAAAACAAAACAAAAAAAAACAAACAAAGAACATAAACAATGAGTGTGCTAAACAAGATAGTGCAAATGCAATACGGTAAAAGGGGTCGAATAAAAAGTTTAAAACATTTGCAGAATAAAAAATAATAATATTAAAAGTGCGACAAATTGAAAAATACAACTAAAGCGAAGGGGTGGGAGGGGGGGGGGGACTAGAAATGGTGGCCTAGTGGGCGAACTCAACTCGGGTCAAAGGCCAGCGAGAAGAGGTAGGTCTTAAGGAGAGTTTTGAAGACCCCCAGGCTCCGGGCTGACCTAATGTGGAGGGGAAGGCTGTTCCAGAGCTTAGGGGCGGCAACGGAAAAGGCTCTGTCCCCTCTGGTCTTTAGCCTGGATCTGGGGACCGCCAAAAGCATTTGGTCAGCTGACCTCAAGGCTCTAGACGAGGTATGGTGATGCAGCAGCTCGGTCAAGTATTGTGGGGCCAGACCATTTAGGGATTTAAAAACAATTAAAAGTCATTTAAAATCAATGCGGTGACGGACAGGGAGCCAGTGGAGTGAGGCCAGCACTGGGGTGATGTGCTCGCGTTTTTTGGTACTGGTGAGGAGACGGGCAGCCGCGTTTTGCACAAGCTGCAAACGGCGGAGTGATGCCTGATCAATGCCAGCGTACAGTGAGTTATTGTTGTCTAGCCGGTGTGTGATGAAGGCGTGGATAGCAGTCTCCAGGTCGCTCTGGGAGAGATAGGCCTTGGTCTTTGCTAGGGTTCTGAGATGGTAAAAGCTGGTACTAACCACTGAGCTGACCTGTTTGGTGAATTTGAAGGCACTATCAAAGATCACATCGAGATTTCTCACGGAGGACCGGATGTTTACACCCAGAGGACCTAGAGCACTGACAAACGAGACTGGAGATGTATTGCCGAAGATGATTATCTCTGTCTTGCTCTCATTAAGGTTGAGGAAGTTAGCACCCATCCATGCTTTAATGTCAGTCAGACAGTCAAGCAGTGGTTGAAGTGCGACCTGTCCTGTGGCCTTAAGAGGTAAATAGATCTGAACATCATCGGCATAACAGTGGAATGGGACATTGTGCTTGACCAGGATTTCACCTAAAGGTAGAATGTACAGTAGGAAGAGTATGGGACCCAGGATTGACCCCTGAGGAACACCACAGGTAAGGGGGGCCACCGAGGAGAGAAAGTCTCCTAGCTGCACAGAGAAACTCCGGTCAGTTAGGTAGGACTGAAACCAGCTTAGGGCTACACCTGAGATGCCCACGTACTGCTGCCCAGATGCGTCAGCAGCGTCAGACCAGGGCATGTGCCGAGGGGACCGATACTTCCGGCTCATTGTCTGGAAAGACTGGAGGTTGGAAACCATAAGCACTTTTAAATGGAGAGAACCCTGTGGCAGATGTAGGTAGTGAATTTTGTGCATACTCAACCCAGACCAGGTGTTTGCTCCATGTAGAGGGATTCTGGGACACCAGGCACCGGAGGTTGGTTTCCAGTAGCTGGTTGAGGCGTTCGGTCTGGCTGTTGGCCTCCGGGTGATAGCCTGAGGTCAGGCTGGCCTTAGCTCCGATGAGTCTGCAGAAATTCCTCCAAAACCGTGACACAAACTGGGGCCCCCGGTCGGAGACAATGTCTTTCGGGAAGCCGTGAATCTTGAAAACATCGTCCATCATGATTTCTGCCATCTCCTTGGCGGAGGGCAGCTTAGGCAAGGCAATGAATCTCACCATTTTGGTGAAACGGTCCACCACTGTTAGGATGGTGGTGTTACCTTGAGAGACCGGGAGCCCCGTGACGAAGTCCATGGAGATGTCGGACCACGGTCTGGAGGGAATAGGTAGGGGCTGCAATAGACCCTTACGAGATCCGGATGATGTCTTGTTCCGAGCGCAGACCGAACATGCCTCCACGTACTCCCGAACCTCCGGTTCCATGGATGGCCACCAAAATCGCCAGGAGATGGCGAACATCGTTCTCCAAACTCCCGGGTCGCATGAAAGCAGGGAGGTGTGAGCCCAATGGATCACCTGTGAGCGCAACCCAGTCGGAACAAACAAGCGATTAACTGGGCACCCACTAGGTGGCGGGGTTCCACCATTTGCCTGCTTCACCTCATCTTCTATTTGCCAGGTAACCACTCCAACCACACTGGACAGTGGAAGGATAGTTTCTGGTTCTATAACAAGCTCGGGGTCGAAGCGTCGAGATAGGATGTCTGGCTTGACGTTTTGGGACCCCGGCCTGTAAGAGAGAGAGAAAGAGAAGCGGTTAGAAAAGAGTGCCAACCTGGCCTGGCGAGAGTTGAGTCTTTTAGCCTTCTTTATGTACTCTCGATTTTTATGGTCCGTCCAGACAATGAAAGGAAGATCGGCCCCCTCAAGCCAGTGTCTCCACTCTTCAAGGGCGAGTTTGACCGCCAACAACTCACGGTTGCCGACGTCATAGTTCCTCTCTGCTTTGGATAGACGTTTAGATAGGAAGGCACAGGGATGCATCTTGCCATCCTTCTCAGATCGTTGGGATAGGACGGCTCCGACTCCTTCGTTGGAGGCATCCACCTCTACCACAAACTGGCGTTGCGGGTCTGGAATGGTGAGAATAGGAGCCGAAGTGAAACGCTGTTTGAGGTTCTGGAATGCCCTTTCAGCTTCTGGAGTCCATCGGAATTGTACCTGAGTGGAAGTGAGGGCATGGAGAGGAGCCGCTATAGCGCTAAAACCTCTTATAAACCGCCTGTAGAAATTAGCAAATCCTAGGAACTGCTGAACCCTTTTGCGGCTATCAGGAGTGGGCCAGTCGGTAACTGCGCTAATCTTAGCCGAATCCATCTGGACCCTTCCCGGAGCTACTATAAAAACCAAGAAGGAAATAGTGTTAACATGAAACTCACTCTTTTCTGCTTTGACATATAGCTGGTTTTCCAATAGTCTTTTAAGGACCCTAGTCACGTGCACTTGGTGGGTATCAATGTCTGGTGAATAGATTAAAATGTCATCTAGGTATACATACACAAATTGATCAAGGAAGTCTCTGAGTACATCATTTATCATAGTTTGAAAAACAGCGGGTGCGTTGGTGAGTCCGAATGGCATAAGATATTCATAGTGTCCACTGGGAGTATTAAATCCAGTTTTCCACTCATCCCCCCCCCCCTATACGGATCAGGTGATAGGCATTACGAAGATCGAGTTTAGTAAATACCTTAGCTTGTTGGAGTTGGTCAAATACTGATGTCATGAGAGGGAGGGGGTACCGGTTCTTTATGGTGATGTCGTTGAGTTGACTGTAATCAATGCATGGTCTCAAGGTTCCATCCTTTTTGCTCACAAAGAAGAATCCGGCACCCGCTGGTGATGAGGAGGGGCGGATCAACCCCGCTTTTAATGAGGCTGTGAGGTATTCCTTCATGGCCACCCTCTCTGGACCGGAAACAGAATACAGGCGACCTTTGGGTATGGTGGACCCTGAGATCAAGTCAATGGCGCAGTCGTATGGACGGTGCGGAGGAAGAGACATGGCTTTGGTTTTGCTGAAGACTTCTCGTAGCTGGTGGTAGCATGGGGGTACAGAGTTCAGGTCCGGGTACTCCGATTCTGTGGTGGGGTTTGCAGAAAACAGGTTGAGTTGCGCTACACTTTTTTTTTGTGTAGCGCCGATGAAACAGTCAATAATACAGTCCTTTCCCCATGCTTTAATTTCACCTGTCCTCCAGTTTATCTGGGGGTTGTGTTGAATCAGCCATGGTAGTCCCAAAATCAAAGTGTGTGAGGCGGCTTTGAATAGATATAAGCACATTTTTTCCTCATGGTCTTTTATGTATATGCGAATGGGTTCTGTGGCGTGGGTAATCACAAACAATTCCTTCCCATCAAGAGCTTTAGCTCTAATGGGTCGAGCTAATGGTTCAGATTTGATCCCTAATTTTGCAGCCAAAGACCAGTCCATCAAACTCTCGTCTGCCCCTGAGTCAATAAGCGTCCCAATGTTTGTGACTGTGTGATGTTTTACCTGAATTCTGGTGAGGGTACGCTTAATGGGAGTAGAAGTAGTTTGTTGACTCACTCCTATGGGTCGTTTAATTGGACAGGTGGCGACGAGGTGGCCCGGCTCCCCGCAGTAGAAACACCTTCCTTCCAGCTGTCGTCTCTGGCGTTCCTCCTGCGTCAGCCGCGCTCTCCCCAGCTGCATGGGATCCTCACCTTCCGTCAGGGAGCTGGGGTGACTCGACTCGGGTGAAGCGGTGTAGAAATCCGGTCCGTGTTGCATCTGATAATGTGCCGCTCCTCCCGTAGTGGTGGTTCGTACGCTCCGATGTCGTCTGAGCTGCGTAAGTCTGTTGTCGGTACGGATGGCGAGCGCAATGAGCTCGTCCAACCCAGCAGGTAAATCTAGTGGAACAAGTAGATCTTGAATAGGTACGGCCAGTCCTTTCAAAAAAGTGTCATAAAGGGCAGCGGAGTTCCACCCGCTCTCTGCCGATAGCGTGCGGAATCGGATGGCATAATCACAAACCGAGTCTCGACCTTGCCTCAGTCTGCTCAACTCCTGTGCCTTCTCTCGGTTATCGGTGACAGGATCAAACGTCATTCGTAGTGCAATCTGGAACTCCGTGAGTGAGTTGCAGACAGCTGAACCTCGGCCCCATTCGGCGGAAGCCCAGGCCTTGGCTCTACCCGTCAATTGGGAGATCATAAAAGCGATCTTCGCTCGCTCAGTGGGGAAGGCGTGAGGATTAAATTCAAAATGGATTGAACAGTCTATCAGGAATGCTTTGCTTTGTCCTGTTTCACCTGAATAGGATGCTGGAGGTGCCAATTTACTTCCGGCTCCGGCGAATGACGTAGGTGGTAGGTGGACAGGTACGGGTGCCGATGCGGCGGATTGAGGAAGTCGCAGGGCCATCTCCTGTAGCTGGGTGGTTAGTCGGGCCATATGCTCTGCCATCGCCGTCTGGAAATCCTCTTGGCGTGAGAGGCGGGTTTCCTGATCCTGTATGGCAGCGAAAAACTGTCCTTTCTCTGCTGAGTCCATACTGGCCAGATTGTAATGTCAGGCTTGGACGAAGGAAGGGACTCAGATGCAGAGATGGGATTCTAAATAAAGCTTTTATTTTGAAAACTCTTTAACCTCCAGAGCAGAGTATATTCAAATACTATGAGTCACAAAAACAGACAGCGAAAAAAGGTTCCAAAAAGGGAAAAACCAAAAATCACTCCAAAAGGAGGAAATACAAAAATAAAGACGAATTATAATTAACACCGTATCTGCTATAAAAACTTTAACAAAAAACGCTCCAACAGGAGGAAGAAAATATTGACTATAAAAATTACTACTCTAATCTTATTCTAATAAATGTAAACAAAAAATCACTCAAAAACTTTGAGGAAGGAAGCTCATTAGGGAAAAATCATAACTCACCACTGCGGTTGAAAAAAGGCTAGATGACAAAAGTCGCTCTGAGGGAGGAGAAAAAGTTAACTCAAAATTACAGCGTGGGAATCTCTGGATACAGGAAGTAGACGTGGGACGAGGCAAGGCATGGACATGGACATGAACATGAACATGGAGGCTAGACAGGCACGAAAGCTCGAGACAATCTGGCACAGAACAAGGGGAGGCTTGAGTTTATATGGAACATGAGGGTAATGGGAAACAGGTGGAAACAATCAAGGGTCAGGGATTACGTCAGACTGGTGACACAAGAGGAAGAACCCGTGATCTGAAACAAGAGGAGTTGCTTTTCAAAATAAAACATGCAAATCACAAGACAGAAAAAACCAAGACAAGACTTCCCTCACCGCGGTGTGACATAAACTACTTTCCATTTCATTTTGTCACTGCTGAAATGTTATCACATGTTTTGGGTGTGACTGTTTTGGTAGTGACAACTTTTAGCAAATTTTGACCATAACTAAATAATGCTGGCAAGCACTTGGCTAGCAAACACATATTTGAAGAATTGTACACTCATGAAAACAAAATATATTGCTTCCTTTCACACAGACATTTGTGCGTAACTGTGCCAGTTTGCATGCACGTTTCAAACATATTAAATATGGATGCAAAACCGCTGCCGCAGAACAGTTTTTGTCTTGATAAATCACATTGGGAGTCCTAAATGATTGTGTTTGCAAGTGAAGAGAAATGGAGATCTTTATTGAGCGTCGAGTGGAATGAACACACTTTTGAACTCGGCCCAAATGTGCTTTCCTTCAAGTCCGTTGTGAGAGTCCTCCTGTCAGAGAAGACGAGGAGTCAGAATATTGCCAACATGTCCTCTGCTAACAGTGCAGGAGTGGACGTGTGTGCGTCGCTAGCCTGTTAGCATGCTTGGGGCAAAGAAAGAAAGGAAAAAACAGGATAATAACAATCCTACTTATTATACGAGAAGGTCGCCATGGATACGCCTGGCCAAAGCATGCGTGGAGACATTGAGATGTTTCCATCTACAAGTGATGACTAAATGTGGCCCCAGGAAGTGACTTCATGACATCACTCAGGTGACTTTCATATCACAGTCAGGCCCCCAATGTTCAACCAGAACATGTAAAAACGTATCTTCTTTTTTTACACGCAATAAGAAGCATTGGTGTCCACTTTCATTTTAACATGTCTGCTCAACACCACTGCTGACCACACATTCTATTTCACACCAATCACAGAGCAGCAGCACTTTTCAGTCCACTCGCATCGGGGCCAAGTGGGAAAACTCCAGCAGATGGTGGTTTAAACACATGTGACACATAATAATAATAATGATAGTAACAGTAATAATAATAATAGTGATAATAGTAATAATAATAATTATAGTAATAATAGTAATAATAATACTAATACTAATAGTAATAATAGTTCTAATAATATTTATAATAATAATAATGATAATAATACTAATAATAATAGTAATAATAATTAGAGTTATAATAATAATAATACTACTAATAATAACATTAATAGTCATAATAATAATAGTAATAATAGTAATAGTAATAATAGTTGTAATATTTATAATAATAATAATAATAATAGTAATAATAATACTACTACTAATAATAATAATAGTAATAATAATTAGAGTTATAATAATAATAATAATAGTAATAATAACATTAATAGTCATAATGCTAATAATAATAATTATAATAGTAATAATAATAGTTCCATCCATCCATCCATTGTCTAATAATAGTGACATAACAATAATAGTTTTAATAATAATAATAGTTATAATAATAATAATAATAATAATAATAATAATAATAATATTGGTAATACTACTACTATTAATAATAAGAGTTATAATAATAATAATAATAATATTATGAATAATAATAATAATAATAATAATAGTCATAATAATAATAATAATAGTAAAAATAGTAATAATGATAGTAATAATAATAGTAATATTAATAATAATATTAATAATAATAATAGTAATAATAATAATATCTGTAATAATAACAATAGTAATATTAATAATAGTAGTAGTAATAATAGTAATAATAATAATAATAGTAATAATAACAATAGTAATAGTAATAATATTAATAATAATAGTAATAATAATAATAGTAATAATAATAATAAGAAGAAGAAGAATCAGTAACGTGAGGGTCCATGCTGACTGTGTGCACCACTAATAATATGTGTGTACTTTTACAGCTTATGATATTTGGGCATACATTTTTGGGCAAGTTGTATTTTGCAGGATGTTTTCAGTGGTTGTGTGCACTGCAGCCTCCAATGTGAGTTGATGCTGACTGCAGGCCAGCAGCAGCCATAACACACGCTGATGTATGAGGCCATTACACTGTAGACAAGAAGATCACTCAGCAGCACTGCACCACTTTGACTTCTCATTCCTATTCTTCTCATATCTACAAACAATCTATCTTGTAAACTGTCTTCATTCTCAGGTACATCATTTACATTTGTTTACTATATCAAGGAATTCCTTTTATTGTTGGGATCAACATAAAAAGGTTATGGGACTCATTTTACGGCACGCTCTAATGTTAAGTTTAATGTTGTAATATTTTATTTAAAGGCTTTCAAAGGCAATTAAATTTTGGAACCAGGTGCTTTAAAGTAAGCACTTTCTAATTACAAACCAGCAGCAGTGAAGTTGTCACGTTGTGTAAATGGTAAATAAAAACAGAATACTATGATTTGCAAATCCTTTTCAACTTATATTCAATCGAATAGACTGCAAAGACAAGATATCTAATGTTCACACTGAGAAACGTTGTTATTTTGGTAAATATTAGCTCATTTGGAATTTGATGCCTGCAACATGCTTCAAAAAAGCTGGCACGAGTGGCAAAAAAGACTGAGAAAGTTGAGGAATACTCATCAAACACTTATTTGGAACATCCTACAGGTGAACAGGCTAATTGGGAACAGGTGGGTGCCATTATTGGGTATAAAAGCAGCTTCCATGAAATGCTCAGTCAATCACAAACAAGGATGGAGCGAGGGTCACCACTTTTTCAACAAATGCCTGAGCAAATTGTTTAAGAACAACATTTCTCAACCAGCTATTGCAAGGAATTTAGGGATTTCACAAACTACGGTCCGTAATATCATCAAAAGGTTCAGAGAATCTGGAGAAATCACTGCATGTAAGCAATGATATTACGGACCTTCGATCCTTCAGGCGGTACTCATCAAAAAGTGACATCAGTGTGTAAAGGATATCACCATATGGGCTCAGGAACACTTCAGAAAACCATTGTCAGTAACTAAAGTTGGTCACTACATCTGTAAGTGCAAGTTAAAACTCTACTATGCAAAGCCAAAGTCATTTATCAACAACACTCAGAAATGCCGCCGGCTTTGCTGGGCCCGAGCTCATCTAAGATGGACTGATGCAAAGTGGCAAAGTGTTCTGCGGTCTGATGAGTCCACATGTCAAATTGTTTTTGTAAACTGTGGACGTTGTGCCTTCCGTACCAGAGAGGAAAATAACTATCCGGACTGTTCTAGCCGCAAAGTTGAAAAGCCAGCATCTGTGTATTAGTGCCCAAGGCATGGGTAACTTACACATCTGTGAAGGCACCATTAATGCTGAAAGGTACATACAGGTTTTGGAGCAACATATACTGCCATCCAAGCAACGTTATCATGAACACCCCTGCTTATTTCAGCAAGACAATGCCAAGCCACGTGTTACAACAGCGTGGCTTTGTAGTAAAAGAGTGCGGGTACTAGACTGGCCTTCCTGTAGTCCAGACCTGTCTCCCATTGAAAATGTGTGGCGCATTATGAAGCCTAAATTACCACAACAGAGACCCCGGACTGTTGAACAACTTAAGCTGTACATCAAGCAAGAATGGGAAATAATTCTACTTCAAAAATGTGTCTCCTCAGTTCCCAAACGTTTACTGAGTGTTGTTAAAAGGAAAGGCCATGTAACACAGTGGAAACAAATGCCCCTGTGACAAATTTAATTAAATGTCTTTGCAGTCTATTCAATTGAATATAAGTTGAAAAGGATTTTCAAATCATTGTATTCTGTTTTTATTTACGAATTACACAAAGTGCCAATTTCACTGGTTTTGGGGTTTGTATATATACATATATTTTTGCTAAAAACTAAAGTCAATAATCTTGTCATGTAATTGGATATTAAATGAAGGATTAAATGTCACGGCCCGGGCGCACTCCAGTGCGCATTCATCTGTGCGCTGCGCTGCGCGTGCCTGCACACACCATTTCGGCTGCAGCAGGTGGCTGCATTCAATTGCCCATCAGTCAGCACTCAACACACCTGCTGCTGATGAGCTCCCTGGGCTTCTTAAGCCAGTTCAAACCTGCGTTCCGGGCCAGAACGTAGCGACCTGTTCCCAGTGCAATAAGCCGCATATATCTAGCTCTATGCACAGTCTCTCTCTCTGTGTTTCTCCCCCTCCATGTTCATTTGTCTCGTGTCTCTTGTCGTCTTCCAGCAGAATTCCTCCGTTCCCGCGTCACGAGGTGTGTGTCTCGTCTCCCCGTATTCCCTCTGGTTCCCTGGCTGCCTCTTGAAACTCGACCTCCCGCCTGGACACGTTCTCTGACGCCTCGCCCCTACCCTTGATCTCACGCCTGCCCACGGACCTCCGATCTTGTCTTGCCCCCTTGGACTTCCGCACCTCGCTCAACCCTTCCGGTAACACTCATCAGATAATCGCTACACATAGTCACACACCATACACATTTTGGACTAGTTTCACAGTCCATACTTACGGCCCAAGCCCCCCGAGAGCCCAACCCACAACCAGTAGGTGTGGCGCCCAGGGAACCAGGGACCACCGGCCCCACGCAGCCAGGCCGGCCAGCGACAGGAACCCCAGAGCCAGGCCCACCGCACCGCCCGTAAGAGCCAGCAGTAGGCCGCAGACAGACGCACCCGGCAGAGGACAAGGCACGAGAAAAGCAGGGGACAGCCAGACCCCAAGCCAGCCAGAAACCACACCCCACACGGGCAGAAAGGGGCCCAGAGACTCCCCGCAACCGGACGGGAAGACCGCCCCCGCCCCACCGGCAACCGTGCCTCCACGAGCCAACCCCCCACCCCCGGAGAGCGCGGCGAGGCCCGCCCCCGGCCACCGCACCCAAATCGGCCGCCGCAGGACCCCCCAGCACAGGCCCACAGTGACCACCCACCCCACCCGAAGGGACCCCAACGATGGAGATGGAACAACCAGCAACCGCCCTGTCGAGTTCCCCCCCTGAGGGAGGGGAAAAATAAAAAATAATATTAATAAAATATATTAAAAAAATAAATAATTAAATAAATAGTAATAATAATAATAATTATCATTATTATATATATTTAAAAAATTTAAATAAATAAAAAATTTAAAAAAATAAATAAATAAACAAATAAAAAAAATAAGAAAATAAAATAAAATAGAATAGAATAAAAAAATGAAAATAAAATAAAAATAAAAATAAAATATATATATATATATATGTATATATATGTATATGTATATGTGTATATATATGTATATGTATATGTGTATATATATATATATATATATATATATATATATATATATATATATATATACATACATATATATATACATATATATATACATATATATATATATATATATATATATATATATATATATATATATATATATACGTATATATATATATATATATATATATATATATATATATATATATATATATATATATATATATATATATATTTAAAAACAATTAAAAGAAGATCACGGACATGCTGACACACAAGGTCACTACCCCAGCAGCTGGCCGACTCGCAGCACCTCGGAATACCTTGCAGCACCAAGCTACCACAATAGATGCAGGGACTAGACCCAGCAGGCCCAAACCAAGACGGGCACCCGGAAGGGATGGACGGTGGGACCCAGGAGCTCCAGACACGCAGTCCGGATGCAGTAGCTCGAGGCGCTGACCCCCGCCTGACAAGCAGGCCCAGAGCGTACCCCCAGAAATACATACATATATACATATACATACACATACATATGTATGTGTACACATACACATACAGTATATACACACACATACATACATATACATACACATACATACACATACACATATATATACATACATACATACATACAAACCACGTTTCCATATGAGTTGGGAAATTGTGTTGGATGTAAATATAAACGGAATACAATGATTTACAAATCCTTTTCAACCCATATTCAATTGAATGCACTAGAAAGACAAGATATTTGATGTTCAAACTCACAAACTTTATTTTTTTTTGCAAATAACAATTAACTTAGAATTTAATGGCTGCAACACGTGCCAAAGTAGTTGGAAAGGCCATGTAACACAGTGGTGAACATGCCCTTTCCTTTTAACAACACTCAGTAAACGTTTGGGAACTTAGGAGACACATTTTTTAAGCTTCTCAGGTGGAATTCTTTCCCATTCTTGCATGATGTACAGCTTAAGTTGTTCAACAGTCCTGAGGTCTCCGTTGTGGTATTTTAGGCTTGATAATGCACCACACATTTTCAATGGGAGACAGGTCTGGACTACAGGCAGGCCAGTCTAGTACCCGCACTCTTTTACTATGAAGCCACGTTGATGTAACACGTGGCTTGGCATTGTCTTGCTGAAATAAGCAGGGGTGTCCATGGTAACGTTGCTTGGATGGCAACATATGTTGCTCCAAAACCTGTATGTACCTTTCAGCATTAATGGCGCCTTCACAGATGTGTAAGTAACCCATGCCTTGGGCACTAATACACCCCCATACCATCACAGATGCTGGCTTTTACACTTTGCTCATATAACAGTGCGGATGGTTCTTTTCCTCTTTGGTCCGGAGGACACGACGTCCACAGTTTCCAAAAGCAATTTGAAATGCGGACTCGTCAGACCACAGAACACTTTTGCAATTTTTATCAGTCCATCTTAGATGAGCTCAGGCCCAGCGAAGCCGACAGCGTTTTGGGTGTTGTTGATAAACGGTTTTCGCCTTGCATAGGAGAATTTTAACTTACACTTACAGATGTAGCGACCAACTGTAGTTACCAGAGGTGGGACCAAGTCATTGCTTTGCAAGTCACAAGTAAGTCTCAAGTCTTTGCCCTCAAGTCTCGAGTCAAGTCCCGAGTCAAGACAGGCAAGTCCCGAGTCAAGTCCAAAGTCAAGACTGGAAAGTCTCAAGTCAAGTCACAAGTCCTGTATTTTGAGTTTCGAGTCCTTTCAAGTCCTTTTAACCACAGACTAATATTTTTACACAGATTGAGTATGCTTTTAAACCGCTGTATTTATTTATTAAAACAAGTGCATTTGAAATAGCATGAAAAAAAAATAGTACTGACATTGCAATTCATAATAGCACTATTAACCAGTCATTTTAATAGTTTAAACAATTTTAAACATTTAACTCATTCCTTTACAGAATAAAGACATTTGCAAAAACAAGTGTAACTGTACTTATTTGTACAAAAGTGTTAACATTGTATTTCCATGGCATATTGCATTGTAACTAGTTCCACAGCAGTTTCTATTCTGTTCTTACCTTATCTCACTGATCTCATCTCATACTGTATGTGTGTTTATGTGTGCGTACACATGAAAAACATAACAAATACATGAACATAAAAATGAACAGAGTTGTACTTTTTAGATGTCAGGGCCCTATGCAATATGTACACATATTCTTAATATAGTATACATTTTAACTGACCTTTATTTGACTATGTTTGTCTTTTTGTAGGTGGCTAAAATACGCGGTGCTGCTGACCGCCGTCTAATGTTACGTTACTGTGTGTGATACATTGACTAACGTAACGTTAAGTATAGGTACCTCATGCAACCCTGCTTAAAAAAATCACTTGACAAAAAGTATGAATAAGGTAGCAAACTGCAGTGGACGCAACATATTGCTGTGTTTGAAATGATGTTATAACCATAGACATCTTATAAGTAGACGCAGTATTGGTTGCTGTGACGCAAGCAAATTGCATCTTGAAGTAGTGATGAGGAGCCGGCGAGCAGCCTAAACTGACAGTTGACAGGTAGAAAACAAAGATGCCGGGCTGATGTTCAGCGTTTTCGTGCTCAAATGAGCGGACTGTTGAAAATAGGAATCGGGGGATTACTTTTCACAAGTAAGATTTAACATTAATGTACTATTGGTTGTATTTTATGAAAATAACATTACCACAGAGTTGAGAAGGAGCAAAGATCTTCAATATTTGTATGTGAAAATCACAAAGAAATCTTCTGGGGGAGGATGACACCCCTACAGGGGTTTGGTTTACAAACTTTCAGCCCCACCTAAAACAAAATTCACCAGCCGCCACTGATTATGATGCATTCTCATTTTAGGCAAAATATAAGACAATACTTTCTTAACAGTATAACTGTAACCAGGAATAAGTCTTCAAGTAACAATATTCAAATACTAACATTGTTGGGTAAGACAACATTTGGTTTTATTCTGAATCCAGTGAAAGAGATTGGTGGTTTTAGCTGATATAAAGAGTTTCAGGTGTTTATATATGTTTAAGTATTTGGCAGACGCTTTTATCCAAAGCGACATACATAAAAAATACATATATAACAATCACTGTAAACATTATCATTTAAGGGAAGAATGTAATACAAAATATCAATACAAAGTGTCAAGACAGAATAAACTCTCTGCTGCTGCAGCAACAGAGATACGGTCTATACGATATATAGATATCTAATGTATTCATACATTGTTTATGTAGGATATACGCATGTATATGTAACATAATCATATTGTTTCTTCAACTTAAAAATAGCTGACCGTTTTTTTCCCCCTTCTCTGGGCTTATATTCCCAGTTTTGATCTCGGACGTCTGGTCACTTATAGCATATAAGAATATTATATTACTGTTAAGCAAACTATGAATAATAAAACATGTGTCCGTTATCATAGCTACACGTATGACAAAAAAGCGCGTGAAAATGAGTGGTATTCAGTGAGGTAAAATGAATTAAATGCGCTGACAGTTCATTGCTCCTGCCAAATGAATTGCACTGAGTGGAGCGGATCACCACTCCAAGATGGCGGCCCCGCGTCTCGTCTGCGCCAGTAGGCAGTAGCGCTCGTGCTGCGTCTACTTATAAGATGTCTATGGTTATGACGTTAGCAGTGACTTTACAGCCTCACTGATTTAACTACACAGCAAATAAAACTCATGTTACTTAGCCAATAAACGTTAGCTTACATTCAAAACTTACCCTTCTTTGTGCAACTTCAAATGTCGAACGAAGTTGGAAGTTGTTGCGTCTCCGTCTGTAATATTCGAACTGCGTGATTTGCATACGGCAATTCGTTTTTTGTTGACCAAGTCGTAGTTTTTATACCCGAACGAAACCAACTTTGGTATAAATCTTTCTCACTGGCGCGTTGTTTGACAACTCTTGTTCATTGGTTGTCCTGCAATTTGATTGGCTGAATGCTGTGTGATGAAAACAATGTAGATCTAATTTGATTGGCTGTTGTACTGACACGCAGCACACACGCTGATGGACAGACACGTACAAAATGAAAGCAACGGAGCGCTCCCAAATAACTTTTTAAGCTTTA
>NC_084731.1:61253481-61335699 GCF_033978785.1 Entelurus aequoreus
ATTGCACCAAAATCCAGACATTTGCAGCTAGAATAGTCATTTACCACATTAGCAATGTATAGAGTGTATTTCTTTAAAGTTAAGACTAGTTTAAAGTTATCTTCATTGAAAAGTACAGTGCTTTTCCTTCAAAAATAAGGACATTTCAATGTGACCCCAAACTTTTGAACGGTAGTGTAAGTGTTATAATGAAGACAACACATGATAGTGTCTATATCAGCCTACTATCAAAATGACTCTAAAATTCCTATATAAGTGTTATAATGAAGACAACACATGATGTAATGTCTATATTAGTTATATTAACCTACTATCAAAATGACTTTTAAAAGTCCCTATATAAGTGTTATAATGAAGACAACACATGATATAAGTGTTTATATTAGCCTACTATCAAAATGACTTTAAAAGTCTTACATAAGTGTTATTATAAAGACAACACATGATGTAAGTGTCTATATTAGCCTACTATCAAAATGACTTTAAAAGTATTTTATAAGTGTTATAATGAAGACACCACATAATGTAAGCGTCTATATTAGCTATATTAGCTTACTATCAAAGGCTGACGTGAATCTTCGTTGACAGAAATGTTGTATCAAAATGTTTATTCTACACATTTTTGCAACATTGGAAATCATTAATTAAATAGAGGCTTCTCACGGGATGAGATAACTTCTGGAAATGACTGGCTCAGAATGGCCAAAGGTATAGATGTGTGTGTCCAAGTTTAAGGAAACAGCAGGCTGTCTTCTTCTAATGGATTAATTACAATCTTTGCAAGCTGGGTATTATTTCTTTCAAGGACCGGGTTTCCACTTCTGCCAGATAAATACAGCAAAAATAAGTGTATGAAAAATACAAGTCACTATAACGCTGAATTAGTGGGTGCCCTGGGCTTGTTTCTTTGCAATGAGATCCCCAGCAGGTTGATGGTAACCTGCTGGGGACTGCAGATGGAAATCAGCCTTTGGCTACAATCTGTCACATTTATATTGTATATGTTCATTGATGTGCATTGTATCATGACACTAAGTTATAACAAATGGCAACTTCCTATGAGGAGTTTGATTTTACATCCATAAACAAGCTTATTGGTGTGTCCAGTGGGACAGGCGAAAGTTTAGTTGGGGAAAATGCAGTCGTTTAGAAATTATTAAATGTTTGTCTGTGGCCCGGTAGCAAATGCGTCACGGAATGGTACCGGTCCCCGGACCAGTGGTTGGAGACCACTGTTATAGATGACAAAGCAAATCATTGTAATCGGGCCAAAAAAACAAGTTGCAGGCTAAAAATGGTCCCCAGGCTTTACTTTGGACACCATTTTTAAAAGACATTTTCTGTGATGATTCTGGGTTTGTATTGACTCATGTGTCACGAGCTAAAGACCAGGTTGTCTTTAAAGAGATCCAACTGAAAAACAACCTACCTTCCGAGCCAGCCAGACTGTGGTTCTGCTCTGGTTGAACAGGACCAGCATAGCAGCAGTCGTGGTCCTTTCCCGGGTCTAGTCTGGCTTTCAGTCCCTGTTCAACCTACCTAGGCATAATAATGCAATATGTACATACCCTAAATAGCATGTTAGCATCGATTAGCTAGCAGTCATGTATTGACCAAATATGCCTGATAAGCACTCCAGCAAATCAATAAAATCAACAAAACTCACCTTTGTGCATTCACGCACTGCATAAAATGTTTGGTGGACAAAATGAGACAAAGGAGTGGCATAAAACACGTCTTTCTGTGGCAGCGTCTGAGAAAGTTGTAGATGTAAACAAAGTACAATGAGTTCAAGGATCGCTGAAATTAGTAGGACAAAACGGTGCTTGCCAAATACTCTCATCAGTGAAGCAGGTATAACATAAACAGTGGGATTTCTAACAATTAGGAAGGTTTGTGTCACGTTTGTTCTCCTACAGAAAATATATTAAAACAAAAAATATAATATTTTTGTTCATCTTTTTCCATTTTCACACATCTCTGATAGAGGTCCGGAGAGCCACTTGGGCGGTGCTAAAGATCGAGAGTTGCTGATCCCCGTGTTAAAGTAATAGTGGTAACACAAGTTAGCTGGTGGTGTCAGGAAGATGCAAACTGTAACACTTCATTTCGGCCAAAAACATGTCGAGCAGGGGTGTCAAACGTACGGCCCGAACAGGTTTTACCTGGCCCGCGGGATGAGTTTGCTAAGTATAAAAATGAGCCGAAATTTTAGAATGGAAGAAACTGTTGTTTTAAATGTGTCCACTAGATGTCGCAATAGAAGTTATTTGTATCTTTATGCTACGTATGTAAAAAAATAAAATAAACCACATGATGTTAGTGCACCAGTCGAGGAAAATGAGCAAACTACATAAATAACATCCTGTAATAGCGTGGCGAAGTTGGTAGAGTGGCCGTGCCAGCAATCGGAAGGTTGCTGGTTACTGGGGTTCAATCCCCACCTTCTACCATCCTAGTCACGTCCGTTGTGTCCTTGGGCAAGACACTTCACCCTTGCTCCTGATGGGTGCTGGTTAGCGCCTTGCATGGCAGCTCCCGCCATCAGTGTGTGAGTGGGTGAATGTGGAAATACTGTCAAAGCGCTTTGAGTACCTTGAAGGTAGAAAAGCGCTATACAAGTATAACCCATTTATTTAATTTGATTTTGATATTATTTTTTGATCTTGATAGATTGAAAATTAACACCAATGAGTTGACTGATGAACATCGTCCCATAATTTATTCAAAAAGTATAAATAACGACAAATAAATGTAGCATACTATTAACTGCAACACGTAAGTGCAAAAAAAAACAAAAAACATTATGATTTGTACATTTTCAGAATGTGCTTGTTCTATTTACAAAACAAAGAAAACAATCTGAAGTTGTCTTTATTTTTAAGTTATCGTGCCGTGATTTTGGAGTAGATTTTTCTCCATGTGGCCCCCGATCTAAAATGAGTTTGACAACCCAGATGTAGAGTATGTTTTAAAAAAGGAGAAAACCTGTGGGATGCAGCGAGGGACGACTAGTATGCACCAAAATGTATATCTTTGCCTTATAGATGACAAAGCAAATGATCGTAATCGGGCCAAAAAACAAGTTGCAAGCTAAAAATGGTCCCCAGGCTGTACTTTGGACACCATTTTAAAATATATTTTCTGTGATGATTCTGGGTTTGTATTGACTGATGTGTCACGAGCTAAAGACCAGGTTGTCTTTAAAGAGATCCACATGAAAAACAACTTACCTTCCGAGCCAGCCAGCCGGGAAAAGACTGTGGTTCTGCTCTGGTCGAACAGGACCAGCATAGCAGCAGTCGTGGTCCTTGCCGGGGTCTCGTCTGGCTTTCAGTCCCTGTTCCGGCAGGGAGGAGGCGGAGGAGGAGAGAGAAGGAGGGGGAGTCGGTCTGCCCCTTTGTCGGATTGATTCCTGACCCAATCTGGATCCGGGTTCTGCGGTGCTGCAGTGTGCCACAGCTGCGGAACATATTGATTGATATTAGTTGGTCCTTTTTCGAAAAGCGGTCCCGGCCTGTCAATCATCCCCCCCCCCCCCACCCACCTTCCCCGCTGTAGTCTCGTCAAGTTGCGGCTGGATATGGACAAACGTCAGTGAGCTCAGCACGCCGACACCGGAGGACGTGATTCCCGACACCGGAGCTCGGTAAGACCCTTATTTGCCATTTTCTTCTCCCTTCTTTGCCCTTTTCTTCTCAACCCAAAGGCCAACTTTCAAGCCTTTGAAGTCTCCGAGCGAACCGACGTGGTTTTGGCGGGCGAGTTTTTTCAACGTGTTTGAATCTTTCGCTACCCAGCATACTCGGGTATTTTTTCCCACAGGTGTGACCTGCCATTTGATTTATTTCACCTTTTTGGGCGCCTCTTGTTCCAGGCTCCAGGCGCGTGTCTGGTCGCTTCAATCCCGGGGACGAGCCGCCCTCGCCCGCAGCCCTCGCTGTCAGCTCCCCGCCTCGTAACGTGGACGTTTTAGCGACAACTTTCACCGCACTTTGACGCGCGCGGTACACACAACGTCGTATTGTTCGACTTCTCGCTTCCCAACGTGGTTACGTGTAATCGAATCGGATCCAAGTTGGATCCGGAAGCAACTTTTGAAGGCGATACGCGACGCCGACCAGTTGCTGCCGCCCACCGCCGTGTGCTGGCCGCACTGCGGATGACTTGGTCAAATGGTTGTTTTGGAGGTGAACGTGGTGCCGGGGAGCTATGCCGAATGAAAAAGCAGCGGTTAATTGTTGTCATGGGCTTGCCGTGGACGCGCTACGTCCTCGGGGAGACCCGTAACATGGCAGTGTTTTTATAAACGATCACTTCTCAATGGCGGTGTTGTGCGAGCTGCCCGGGTAATGGCTGCGAGCAGTCATACCTCATGTAGTGTTTGGAAGCAGTTTCCCCCGCAGTGTGCCGGGATGTTTGTCGGCAAGGGTTCATCCAAACGCAATGTATCCACTTATATCTGCTGGACACAAACTCGTTCTTCCGGTCGGAGCGGTTCCTCCACATTGTCAACACCAACTGGCCGCCCTGCTAGACGCTGTGAATAAGAGACTTTATTTTTATTTTCAACCCAACAGAAAATGACGTCATGCAGTAAGACTGGAAGATGAACAGTGCCAGCTCTGTTTCTTTTTCCTTCTTTTCCTGTCATTTTCCTGCTGCTGCTCCCTCCTCCCCTCTCCATCTGGGTGTGTCCTGACTTATTGCGTTGGGGAGGAGGGGGGATCCCGCATCTTGGCTCATGGAGACTCCCCCCTCAGCGTGTGACCTCCAAATGAGGGCATTGCTCCTTCTCTTCCAAGCCGGCTTCTGCCTCGCCACCCACGCCGACATTTGGGACGCCTCGGAGGAGTAGCCTCAGTTGGACGTCCCGGTTGTCATTTTTTTGGGGTGAGAAGGCTTCGGCCGGAGTGTGTTTGTACCCTCACCCCCACGATCTGTTGGGATTCTTAAAGCCCCAAATTGAATTCCAAGAAGACAGCGAGTGGATAAATGTTGAGGCTTTGATTTTTGAGAAGTGACTGATCTACTTAGCGCCTGCTCATCACCCGATATTACCTCCTAGATTATTCACAAATCACATTTTGCTGATACAATATTAAGAACTTGAACTGAATCTGTTCATCAATTCCAGCACCAGCCCTTGGCTTTTTGTGCTTCCAAGTTTTATCCTTCAAGGCCTCGTTCACATCGCAAGTCAATTCCCATTTGTTTTGCCCATATGCAACTCACATTTTTTCATGTCCGTGTGAACAGTGCAATTCCCAATTTTTCCTAGCCCACAGAGGCCTCTTTCGTAGTGAAGTGAAGTGAAGTACATTTAAATAGCGCTTTTCTCTAGTGACTCAAAGCGCTTTACATAGTGAAACCCAATATCTAAGTTACATTTAAACCAGTGTGGGTGGCACTGGGAGCAGGTGGGTAAAGTGTCTTGCCCAAGGACACAGCGGCAGTGACTAGGATGGCGAAAACGGGAATCGAACCTGGAACCCTCAAGTTTCTGGCACAGCCACTCTACCAACCGAGCCATACCGCCCCATATAAATAAATAAATGATAAATGGGTTATACTTGTATAGCGCTTTTCTACCTTCAATGTACTCAAAGCGCTTTGACAGTATTTCCACATTCACCCATTCACACACACATTCACACACTGATGGCGGGAGCTGCCATGCAGGGCGCTAACCAGCAGCCATCAGGAGCAAGGGTGAAGTGTCTTGCCCAAGGACACAACGGACGTGACTAGGATATTTAGATAGATAGATAGATAGTACTTTATTGATTCCGTTCCCTCAGGAAAATTCGATATAAATTGGCTATGTATGCGATGCAACTGCACTCCGGTTGCATTCATTCGACCAGAAAGTCATCAAAAAGTATTTGTCTTTGTCATAATTCTGTTCTAATTCTATGCGAAAGTAGACTGTTACAAAATTAATAGTTGACGAGGGTTGTATGGTATACAGGTACTAGTATAGTATCGCGGTACTAATGAATGAAAAACGGTACTATACTCAAAAGTACCGGTTCCCAGGCATGACGCTGAGTCGTCACGTTGTGACATTGCTGGTTTTACAAGCAGAGGAGCATGTACGGCAGCGCACACACACAGAGTACCTACAAGCAGACACATTGTGTAGACAGAAAAGGGAGACGGGATGCATTTTGGTGTAAAAACTAAAGATAAATGTGAAGTTATAACACTGAAACACCCTCAGGTGCTTTAAGACAGTGGTCTCCAACCTTTTTGTAACTGCGGACCGGTCAACGCTTGAAAATTTGTCCCCCGGGGCGGGGGGTATGGTATTTAAAAAAAATAAAAATTTTGTCATAAAAAAATACAATCATGTGTGCAGACTAGGGCTGGGCGATATGACTAAAAAATGTATCACGATATAAGTGTTTCATATCAGTCGATATCGATAATTATTGATAAAAAATACAAAAAACTATTCTAAATAAAGACCAGGAGAAAAAAGGCTGAATTTAAATACTTTTATTTTAAATATAACCTTTAACCTTTAGAACGAGGTCAGCATTATGAAAAACAGTCAAATAAATGAAAATACTGGTCCATGTGCAAATATTGACATTAAATAAATCCTTAATCCAACAAAATGTGCAAAGTATTGTAATTAAGAAATTAGTAGTGTACAACTCAGGCTTTAAAGCCATATTGGTAACAATATATGCAAATAAATAACAGTCACATTAAGCAAGCAGAAACAAACATGTCTTACAGAATATTGTAAACATCGGAATAAACTTGCGTCTGAACATCTGTGACAAAACAAACCTGTTACCCTCTTCAGTCATTTATGGAAAAATCAAACCAAGTTCAGTATCTCCTTTTCCACGGAGCACATTGTGTAAAGCTTAGGAATAGCTGTCTTGGAAAAGTGCTTTCGGCCAGGTAGAACATAACGGGGGTCGAGCATGTGTATGAGATTTTTGTACCCAGACTTCTCAACTATGCTGAGCGGTAGCATGTCCTTCGCTAATTGATACACCACTGCATCCGTTATTTCTTTATAACGTTTAGAATTTTTGTCGTATGGCACTGCTGCCGAGTAATACTGTCTGCGGCAACAACAGACCACCATCGAGACGATGGTGGTCTGTTGTTGCCGCTTCGGTGCTGTTCCACTTGCACCGGCTGATGTAGATGGTTGTGGCTGTTTGATACTGCTGTACTCCAGCGGGTGAGAGCGGCTCAGGTGGTAAAATAAGTTTGTCGTGTTCCCAGACTTGGTCGGGACGACAACCTTGCAAAGTTTGCAGACAGTATTACTCTGATTCTTATGGGATTTTAAAAAATCCAAAATACTGCCAAACTGGTGACGTGACGTTTCCTTTTTTATTTACAATATCCTCTCGTGCTGCCGCACTCATATTCCCGTTTC
The DNA here is from genome assembly GCF_033978785.1 of Entelurus aequoreus. NCBI lineage: Eukaryota > Metazoa > Chordata > Actinopteri > Syngnathiformes > Syngnathidae > Entelurus > Entelurus aequoreus. Next base: position 61,260,890 of record NC_084731.1, read on the forward strand.
GTTTCACTCCTCGTCGTCAGCTAGCCGTTGTTAGTTTTTTTTTTTTTTTCCCTGTTAGCATTTCCCAGAATGCCTTGCGGTTCAGGCTCGGCCATGATAGATCGAGAGGCCAAAGCCCTTCCTCTGCCTACACCCCCCAGAATGCCGTGCGGTTCCGGCTCCGCCTTTCTTCCTATTTTTTTGTAACAGAACTCAGTAAAATTATCGAACGTTCTATCGACCCCATTTTCTATTGTTATTGATCACATGTCTATCGCGATATATATTGTTATTGTTTTATCGCCCAGCCCTAGTGCAGAGAGAGAGAGCTTTATTTGTCCATTCTTAACATGTACAAGACACATAAGAACTGAAATTACATTTTCGGCACAATCCCGCTAAGAGCAGACATACGTTACAGGGAGACAAGACGGGACCGCCAACGGATCAGCCTCACTTAGGCGCTCCTTAAAAAGGTGGGAAAAAGGTGACATTGGGGAAGGGGGGAAGTAAAAAAAATATCAGTCTGAGGCTGGACCCTCAGGAATGGTCCAGACTGAGTCCGAGGAAAAAAACCTCACATAGCATGGCACACATAAACATGGTACATGTAATCACAACAACTCGCAACAGAGTCATCCAACAGGACCTTGGAGGCCGGCAGCTGCTGTTGAGCGCTGCTCAGCCCCCACAACCCCGGAGGAATTAAGCAGTGGTGAAGGCGTTGATTTGGGGAGGGGTGTGTGCGTGCATGTATGCCCAATTAACTTGGGTGAGATGTTGGAATTGTCTTTATGGGCCGAGGCCGGCCCCAAGAGTTCAAGAGTTCAAGAGTCCGACCCAGGTGCTTTTGAAAAGAAGGGAAAGGTCAAAAGCGTCCATCTTTGAGGAGTCCTCAGGGGAGTGTTTTCAAACAGCCTGTTCCTCAAGGCCATTCGAGGGAGTCAAATCGTAGATTAAGATGTTGTTTTTTCTTCGAGCAGTCAAAACAATGACATTCCTGCTCTGTATGCTGGCTCTGACAATTCCAATTTATTCTTTCTCTAACTTCATCAAGATGGAATCTACCTTGCGATTCAAATCAGCAATCGCTCCAGTCTGTGATCCCACAGCACGACCCAATCCTTCCATTGCGTTGAACAGCCTGTTGGCCCCTTGAGTGGCTGCCATCGTCTTCCGAATTTGACGATACACCAGAGCAATGCCCAGCCCAATCAGCAATCAGACTGTATTGATCTATATTGATATACAATGTAGGAACCAGAAATATTAATAACAGAAAGAAACAACCATTTTGTGCGAATGGGTGTGAACGCTAAAAGACGTCACGCGCAGGCGTCCTCCCGAATGGGAATCCATCCATTCTGAGGACAGTCATACTCGACTACGAGTGACTGCCGATGATGATGATGATGAATGAGTGTAAATGGGGGAGGGAGGTTTTTTGGGTTGGTGCACTAATTGTAAGTTTATCTTGTGTTTTTTATGTTGATTTAATTAAAAAAAAATTTTTATTTTTATTTTTATTAATTTATTTTTTTTATTGTGCGGCCCGGTACCAATCGATCCATGGACCGGTACCGGGCAGCGGCCCGGAGGTTGGGGACCACTGCTTTAAGACATGGCTAGCTTGCTAGCAGCTAGCATCCATCCGCAGTCGGCAGTGTTTTAGCTACTTTTAAATCACTAATCCCCACCTCCATGGCGACAAATAAAGTAAGTTTCTTACACGTACCATTATCACTGGAGGACAAGGAATAGCTAAACATGCTTCACTACACACCGTAGGAAGATACAATAGCTCACCGGCGTCACAATGTAAACAAATGCCATGAGTGGATCTACACCTGACATCCACTGTAATGATACCAAGTACAATAGTGTATCTAGTCGATACTACTATGATTATATGGATATTTTTTATCGTAACAAAATCTTTTTTCGTTTAAAAAAAAAATTCATATTATGTTTATGAACTCAGGAAATATGTCCCTGGACACATGACGACTTTGAATATGACCAATGTATGATCCTGTAACTACCTGGTATCAGATCGATAACTAAATGTGTGGTATCATCCAAAACTAAGTATCAAAGAAGAGAAAAATAAGTGATTATTACGTTTTAACAGAAGTATAGATAGAACATGTTAAAACAGAGAATAAGCAGATATTAACAGTAAGTTAACAAGTAGATTAATAATCCATTTTTACAGTTTGATCTTTTTAATGTTGACTAAATAATAGAATGATAAATGACAATATGTTACTGCATACGACAGCAGACTAATTATGAGTCCTTGTTTGTTTACTTACTAAAAGACAAGTTGTCTAGTATGTTCACTATTTTATTTATGGACTAAATTGCAATAATAAACATATGTTTCATGTACCCTAAGATTTTTTGTTAAAATAAAGCAAATAATGCTATTTTTTGTGGTCCCCTTTATCTAGAAAAGTATCGAAAAGTATGGAAATACATTTTGGTACTGGTACCAAAATATTAGTATTGGGACAACACTACTTTAAACACACACATATCATCATACATGAAATCATCATCATACATGGTATCGTCATACATGCTACCATCATACATACCTGCTGTAAACGATTCCATTACAGTAAGATGCATTTTAAGGGGAATATGTTTGTTTGTTTGTTGTGGTCTTGTTTGACTCCATAGACTTGCATTTCCAGCACTCGACTGCAGACTCCGGTATCAGATCAGTTTGTGCTGCTGCCTTTTTCAATCACACTTTGCAGTGCGCAGTCATTTGTTCCACGCTTGTTGCTGCAACACTTTTCTTTTCTTTGGAACAAACGTCTCCCTCTTGTAGCGTTAGCAGTAGCCATGTTTGAATACCCCCTGAGGAAGCCGGGGGGGGTTTGGGGGGGAGCTACGACGTTTCAGTTCATTTGGAACAAGCATACGATACAAGTTGATTCCAGTTGTTTCATTGCAGCACGTCCGAAAAGGAGTAGGAAGAAGCTGAGCTCATTTAATCCTACCCCTTTTCATACCATAGCAAATTTATCCCATGTCCTTGTTCTCTGTAACAGAACAGTGAACAAATAAATAATATACCATAGTCAGTAAAGAAATATTAAATATATAAATAATCTTTAAAAAGGGTTTAAGACGTTCATCATAATTCTTGTTCTGTGTACTTTATGAACACTTGTAGCTTGAACAATCTCTTAAACTGAATCATATTGGTGCTTTGTTTGATTTATTTGCTTAATCCATTTTATCATTTAATTCCACATACTGATATACTAAAGGTTTTAAGTGTTGTAGGAGCATACACATTTTTTAAATTTAATTTTCCTCTCAGGTTAAGTATGCCGGCACAAGAGGATGGTTTTAAAATCACCTGCAACAAAAAGCTAGAATGTACTGATAACATTGACATTGGGCATAATTCTAAACAATACGTTGCCTATTGCTTTAACACAGAGCTGGGCAAATATTTTTGACTCACAGGCCACATTGAGAGAACACATATGTCTGGGGGGCCAATGTGTATGTGTGTAAAAATGATATACTGTATACACATTTAGCTGTAAAAATCTGCTGTACAGTATGTGTGTTTGGTTCCATTTTTTCAGGAACACTAATACAAAAGTCACAATGTCCTATAGAATTCTAAAAACGTTATGACAGACCACCTCAAAAAAACAGAATGGAATTATACAGTTTTTTACTGAATGGGACACCCAAAATGTACATTAAAATAAAGAAAGTGGGATTTACAATATTAACTATGAACAATAAAACACTGAATATTAACAACATATGAACATCTTTTACTTCTCAGACCAGCTCCTCCATAGTTGTGTATCTTTTACAATCTAGCAAAACACAACAAAAATGTAGCAAACAGCAAAATATGAATGCAAAGTGTAATGAACACCTACAGTATGATATATTGTCATGTAAAAATCTGCTTCCGCATCTGTTTCTGACACATGCGTTTCGGGCCGGCTGCTCTGAAAACAGCTGCTGTGACGTAGATTACCGTAATAACTCCTTTAACACTCAAAAGCGCAGATTTCAACCACTGAAATACTTTCTATAGTTCAAGACTTACGGTCATTTAAAAACATCACTGCAGGCTTAGTGGTTAGAGCAGTGTTTTTCAACCTTTTTTGAGCCGAGGCACATTTTTTTCCTTAAAAAAATAGGGATGCACAACACCGGCAGAAAACGTTAAAAAATGAAACTCCACCAGGTTGTCGTGCTTTATTTTGAGTTTGTTGTTGTTTTCCTGTGTGTAGTGCTTTAGTTCCTGTCTTGCGCTGTTATTTTGGTGGCCCTTCCTGTTTTGTTGGTGTTTTCCTGCTTTCCTTTGAGTGCTATTGCCTGACCTGCTTTCTACTGGCAAACAAGACTATTTCAGTTGTGCGGATGCTTTCCTTCTTTGTGGGGACATGACATTGTTGATTGTCATATCATGTACGGATGTACTTTGTGGATGCCGTCTCTGCTCCACATGCTGTAAGTCTTTGCTGTCGTCCAGCATTCTGTTTTTGTTTACTTTGTAGCCAGTTCGGTTTTACTTTCGTTTTGCATAGCCATCCCTATGCTTCATTGCCTTTTCCCTTCCGTTTTGTTCAATTTTGGTTAAAGTGTTGCATACCTTTTTTACCTGCACGCCGTCTCCCGCTGTGCTCTGCATGTCGGGATCACGACAAACCATCCTTGACGCGTTCCGACTTCTACAAAGCAATTAACTACCTGCTGCCACCTACTGATATAGAGTTTTACATGGTTACCCTGCCAAGCTCTATACAGCACAGACACTAGACAACGGCAAATTATTTGCAGATTATAATTATTGATTTGCACACAATATTTTTTGGACCAATTAGGTGAAGTTGCATCATTTCCCACGGCACACCAGACAATATCTCACGGCACACTAGTGGTTGAAAAACACTGGGTTAGAGTGTCCGTCCTGAGATCAGTAGGTTGTGAGTTCATACCAAGGACTATAAAAATGGGACCCATTACCTCCCTGCTTGGCACTCAGCATTAAGGGTTGGAATTGGGGGTTAAATCACCAAAAATGATTCCCGGGCGCGGCCACCGCTGCTGCCCACTACTCCCCTCACCTCCCAAGGGGTGATCAAGGGTGATGGGTCAAATGCAGAGAATAATTTTGCCACGCCTAGTGTGGGTGTGACAATCATTGGTAGGGATGAGGTTTGTTAAGAAATTATCGATTTCGATGCCATTATCGAATCCTCTTATCGAACCGATTCCTTATCGATTCTCTTATCGAATCCAGATAGCTTATTGTATATGGAAAAAAATACACAATACTTGGTTTAACAAAAACTCACTTTTATTTTTTAAGAAAAAAAATAATATATATATTGACTGTTAGTGCCCCTTTAAGTGGGACACCTAAGAAAAATGCATGCAGGGAAAATCCTGCATTAATTTGTATTATTTATTAGACAGACCTGCAAACTCTGGAGTGGTGTAGGCTACCTGATAACGTTAATGTTATCAGGCACATACAAAAAGGCTAACATTAACGTTACCGTTAGCCACTAACTATGCTTAGGTAACGTTAGTCTAGCTAACATTACTGCAGTCCTGGTTGACATAAAAGATAACGTTATTTTAGCCTAAAGGCTACAAGTGAGCAGAAATGGAAATTAACCGGCAACAGTTAATGTTAGTTACTCACTGGGACTGCAGGTTGAAGCAGAGGAAGAGGGGCGTGCTTCGTCATCTCTGTCGCTGCTTCTCCACGTGTCGAAGACACGACACGTTTCTCTAACCTTCAGGTTATGTACGGCCTGAACATGTTTCAACATGTTTGTCGTACTGCTCCCCTTACAAGAAAGCGACGCCTGGCAGTAATTGAAGATAGCCGTATCCTCGTCGTATTTCTTAGTAAAGTGAAGCCATGCCTTGGAGCGTTTTTTCAGGTCCATTGTTGTTGCTGCTTCTGAATCTGCCGCCGAATGACTGAGCTACGTCATTTCCTGTGATGTGCCACAGGACATTTCCTGTGACACGGGATTTGTTCCCAGGAATTCGAATAAAGAACCAAATCTTTTTCTTTACTATAGTGGCTTTGATAACGGGAACCGTTTTTTAAAAAGGGTTTTGAATCCATGCAATGGGTTCTTTTCTTATCGAACAATCGGGAGAACCGGGTTTCGAACATCATCCCTAATCATTGGTACTTTAACTTTAACTTAACATCATTATGGCTGCTACAGTTTTGATGTTAAAGGTCTAAAAAATAATGTAGAACGTCCGGTGGGCCGGATTGAAAATCATAACGGGCCGCATGTGGCCCACGGGCCTTATTTTGCCCAGGTCTGCTTTAATATGATAGCACTTCTAAAGGATCGATGGTCAAATGCTGACCATTGATTTGTCAGCAGCAGCTGATTCAGCATAATTCAGCTATTACTTGCAGCCAAGTGTCATTAGAATAATGAGGTGCCGTTAGACGGGCCTGGAGGAAAAGGCATGCTGAAGTACTTGTATTTAATTAGCCAACAAGACGACTGTGTCAGTCGGGCCAGAGTACGTCGCGTCGCATGTCGGCACTCATGAATCAAACCGGCGTGTCAGTGTTTACAAGTCCGGACAAGGCCAGACAGGCAGCTCAATCCCTCAATTCTCATTCGGCGGAAGTTTGATAATCGGAAAAAGCCTCACAGCGTGGGGCCGGAGTGGATTCCCGTTCCGATATTGAAGAACTGGACGTTTATGAGAGGCTGCTTTATGTTCGCATCAGCGACCCGTTGGCGCGTCGCATCTCTCCATGTCCTGCGGCAAACCCTTTTGTGTTTTTGATTTTTAAATGGATCAGTCTGTTCTGAGCGGATGAACACAACAATGAGGGTTATTTTATTGCCTTTAGCCGGATCAACCTTGATTGTGTTTTCTGATGTTGGGCAGGCCTCCCCGCTCCTGATTTATGGCTCAATCGGGTGGCGGCCTCTAGTCCTTCCCAGTAATGGCACTTCGGCTCTTCTTCCCCAGAAAATCTATCAAGGCTGCCCTGTTCCACCGAGAATGTTCTGGGCGTAAATAAAAGCTTAGTCTGGGCCGGCGTCGGCATTAAAGGAGGTGCGCCGTGCATACTGAATGAGTTCCTGATAGATATCCCAGCAGCTAACACATTCATCCAAGCGGACAAATTAGACAAAGAGCTCCCTGCACAGGCCTCATAGAATATTGAGCATGTGAATTAACAATCATGTCTCCGCATTGTTATGCCTTGATGCTTTACCGGCTTCCGCTACACATTTTTAATTCACTCTGTCAACACCAATCAGCCATTTGTGCTACCATAGGGGACGAGTGAATTTAAAGTCACAAACCAGAAAACAAGGAAGAAAATGTCTCTTGGCTTGCTTGCATTAGCAGCCGGTTCATGCTTCGTATCTCCTTAGATGACATGATTGTTCAAATCTTTTCCTACGACATTTTTCGGACTCTAAGGCGCAATTAAACTCCTTTCATTTTTTTCAAAAACAGACAGTGCGCCTTACAACTCGGTGTGCCTAATGTACGGCATAATTCTGGTTGTGCTTACTGACCTCGAAGCAATTTTATTTGGTACATGGTGTAATGATGAGTGTGACCAGTAGATGGCAGTCACACATAAGAGATACGCGTAGACTGCGATATGACTCAAGTAAACACTATCATTTTAGATGTTCCATTGAAAATATAGAACATTACACACAGCGCTCAAAAATCCATCAAAATGTTTTAGTACGACTTTGGTAAGCTATGAAGCCGCACCGCTTGATGGATTGTACTGGGCTTCAACATACGAGTATTACTATGGTGTGTGTATAAGGTAAAACATATTATCTGGCGTTTTTTTCCGCAATATTATGCAAAACCAACTTTTCTTACCTTCTGGTACCTGCTGATGTATATTTGGGATCTGCATAACTCCTGAAAATTTGACATCGTAGTCGATAAGCTTCTTCTTTTTCTATATCTTCTTGTTATGGGACATTCATCTTCCACTGTTGCCATTTCTAATATAAAGTAGTGTAAAATTATTACTTATATCTATCAAAGCGCTAAAAACTGTAGTGGGTTTACATAATTCAACCACAGAACTTTAGTTATTAGAGGGTTCCGGTCGGACGGTTTTTCACGGGACACATTTCCGGCATTGATGTTGCATTCTAGAGCCACGGATGAGGAGATGTTGCTATGTTATTGATTGAAGTAAAGCCTGAAAGTTATTAAAACAGTAGCTCCATCTTTTGACACTTCTTCCACTCCCGTCCTTGCACGCTACACCGTTACAGCAAAGATGACGGGGACAAGACGCTGTCGAAGGTGAGCCACATAAATAAGACAGCCCACAAAACGACGCATCCTTAAGAGACTGTCAGAAAGCAACTTGAAAATGGTCTGTAAAACACATCTATGCAACATTTTGACCAAAGAACCACCATTACATGTTATGGAGACCACAAGGAAGTAAGGCTGGGTGATATGGCCTTTTATTAATATCTCAATATTTTTAGGCCATATCGCGATACACGATATATTGCGATATTTTGCCTTAGCCTTGAATGAACACTTGATGCATATAATCACAGCAGTATGATGATTCTATGTGTCTACATTAAAACATTCTTCTTCAAACAGCGTGGCGAAGTTGGTAGAGTGGCCGTGCCAGCAATCGGAGGGTTGCTGGTTACTGGGGTTCAATCCCCACCTTCTACCATCCTAGTCACGTCTGTTGTGTCCTTGGGCAAGACACTTCACCCTTGCTCCTGATGGGTGCTGGTTAGCGCCTTGCATGGCAGCTCCCGCCATCAGTGTGTGAATGTGTGTGTGAATGGGTGAATGAAATGAAATGAAAATAGTGTCAAAGCGCTTTGAGTACCTTGAAGGTAGAAAAGCGCTATACAAGTATAAGCCATTTATCATTTATCATTTACATTAATATATGCTCATTTTAAACTTTCATGCAGAGAGGAAAATCACAACTAAGTCAATTTACCAAAAGTGTATTTATTAAACAGTTATTAAGCAGTGGCACACACATTCATGTCATTTCAAAACAGAAAGTGCAAGATTGTCAGAGACATTTTAAAACAAGCTATTAGTGCACTTTTGTGCATGATGTCACTAAGATGACATATCAAAACAACACTAAATTAAAGTGCACTTTTTGTACAGAACGCCACTACAATAGTTTAAAACAAATAAAGTGCACTTTTGTGCATGATGTCACACAAGATATTTCAGTAAGTGTCACATAAAAATGAGCTGCATATCAAATAGTATATGTCATACGGTGTTGATGTGGAAATAGTTGCTTGGGCATTTAGTTAATATATCATGTATTATATTTATCCATGAGAGCATTTTTGTTGTAAATTGTGAGGTGTGTCTGTTAAAATCAAGGTGGTTTTTACAAAGGATGACAGATGTGAACAAGAGCATGTATTGTCTTTGTTTGATGATGTAAATGAGGTGTGGTTGTATTGTATATTAAGTATGTGTCCATGAAAGGGCATTTTATGACTTTTTTCTTAATACTTGTGTATGATTTTATTGTCATAATTTTATTGCATGATTTTTGTATCCCTTTAATTTAGGTAGCCATGGAATGCAGATGGAAATGAGCTATTTAGCTATAATCTGGTACAGAACATATCTGTCTTTGAACTTAATGTTTCTGTGCATTGTCCCTTCAAATAAAGACTAAACTAAATTAAACAAGTGGGTGTGGCACCGAACGGAGATGTTGACATGCGGAGTTTGAAGCACTCTTCATTCTCGAGCAGGTGACTTTTCAAATTATGCTACATATTAGCAGTGCTGCTACCTTTTGTACGCTTTTGCTGCATAAATGTTCAACATATTCCCGCTTGAAGCCAAACCACCGCCAGACGATGGACCCCGTGCTGTTTTTCTTGGGAATTAATTATTCCTCCATTTGTTACCAGATTCGCACCTTCTTTCTCTCGTATTACCACTCGCACCACACCGTTAGCTGTTAGCATCACAGCTAACGTTACCATGTCGCTACCTGTCTGTTCCGCGGGAGCGTGTGACGTTGCTCACGTGACAGTATGTGACGTATTTAAGAAGGTGCGCTTGTCTTATGTCTCTGTGAGAAGGAGAGACAGGAAAGAGTGAAAAAAGCATGCAGTGTACTGCCCCGCAGCTAAAAGCAATTGCGTGAGAGCGTATACTCGAATATCACGATATAGTCATTTTCTATATCGCACAGAGACTAACCCGCGATATATCGAGTATATCGATATATCGCCCAGCCCTACAAGGAAGTATTTTACATTTAGAAGAAATCATAATATGACCCTTTTAGTGCGCCTTTTGTATGAAAAAAGACCTGAATAGAGCCGCTCATCGGCAGTGTGCGTTTTAATCCGGTGTGCCCTATGGTCCGGAAAATACGGTACTTTCTTTGCTCCTAGATAAAGTAATCGGAGTACTCAGACCACCTGTTGAGACTTAGACTTCCTTTTATTGTCATTCAAATTTGAACTTTACACTACACACTCCCCGGATTGTTAATAATCAATTGACCTACACTGTTTCAATGTACATTTCTCTGATGATACAATTGTTGATGACTGAAGTGATGATAACAACCAAACCCCCCCCTCCACATCCCACACCCCGGATTGTAAATAATGTAAATAATTCAATGTATATATTCTGATGATTATCTTGTGTGATGACTGTATTAGGATGATAGTATATATCTGATAGTATATATATATCTGTATCATGAATCAATTTAAGTGGACCCCGACTTGAACAAGTTGAAAAACTTATTCGGGTGTTACCATTTAGTGGTCAGTTGTACGGAATATGTACTTCACTGTGCAATCTACTAATAAAAGTCTCGAACAATCAATCAATCAATCAAACAGATTAGAACACCATTTGGTTGCATTAGCTGGTTGTAGTGCAGGATAAAAGAGCAATAAGGTGTTTGCATTTACAAAAGAAAGTGCTGATATAAATAGATTACTGTACAGATAAATATATTGCACTTTTGCATATGCATCCACGGTTATGGATGTATGTTATATTGTCTTTATAGTCCAGCGAGTTAATCTGTTTTTGGGGGGAATTGAGGGGATTATTATGATGTGTTCAAGAGTCTTATGGCCTGAGGGAAGAGGCTGTTACAGAACCTGGAGGTTCTGCTACGGAGGCTGTGGAACCTCTTTCCAGAGTCTAGCAGTGAAAACAGTCCTTGGTGAGGGTGGGAGGAGTCTCTACAAGTCTCTTCCATTTGAGCATTCACATGACAGTAACCCTGTTTAGCGTTAGCGTTGTTGTTTGCTTTGCCTTTGTTACAAGATGTCTTAAAAACATCGTAAAAAAACAACACTTGTAAGATTTAAAGCTATTTCAGATGTCATAACAACACTGGTGAAGATCTTTTAAAAGGTCTGGCTATATTTCAACTGTTTTAGCTGTTGCAGTCCGCCTGCAATGGGGAAAGGTCGGGACTGAAGTGAATCAGAATTGCCTTGAACATCACGTTTTTTCTCAGGGCATTCAATCGATTGCAACTGGACTGTTTTTTTTAATTTTTTTTTTCAATTGAATGCCCAGAGATTAAAATGACCTGGGTGTATGGGAACGTCAACGGACACCACGTTTTTTCAATGATAGGACAAAGACAGACATGTTTAGGACTTCTTGGCCTTGGTGGAGGTCTGCATTCTACTGAGTGGTTTGAGGTCTATTTATTTAGACTCGGGGGGGCCAAATTTAGAGAACAAAATGTGTCTATTTTTAGGAACACTAATGCAAAACCTCACAATAATGTCTGATTGAATGCTAAAAATTTTGACAGACAGCCTTAAAAAACGGAAAGGAATTATACATTTTTTTACTGAATGAGACACCCAGAATGTACGTGAAAATAAAGAATGTGGGATTTACAATATTAACTATGAAGGATAAATTACTGAATATTGACAACAAATGTCGCCCGGACGCGGGTCACCGGGGCCCCCCTCTGGAGCCAGGCCCAGAGGTGGGGCACGATGGCGAGCGCCTGGTGGCCGGGCCTGTCCCCATGGGGCCCGGCCGGGCACAGCCCGAAGAGGCAACGTGGGTTCCCCCTCCAATGGGCTCACCACCCATAGCAGGGGTCATAGAGGTCGGGTGCGACGTGAGCTGGGCGGCAGCCGAAGGCAGGGCACTTGGCGGTCCGATCCTCGGCTACAGAAGCTAGCTCTTGGGACGTGGAACGTCACCTCGCTGGGGGGGAAGGAGCCTGAGCTAGTGCGCGAGGTGGAGAAGTTCCGACTAGACATAGTCGGACTCACTTCGACGCACAGCAAGGGCTCTGGAACCAGTTCTCTCGAGAGGGGCTGGACTCTCTTCTACTCTGGCGTTGCCGGCAGTGAGAGGCGACGGGCTGGGGTGGCAATTCTTGTTGCCCCCCGGCTCAGAGCCTGCATGTTGGAGTTCAACCCGGTGGACGAGAGGGTAGCTTCCCTCCGCCTTCGGGTGGGGGAACGGGTCCTGACTGTGGTTTGCACTTACGTGCCAAACTGCAGCTCAGAGTACCCACCCTTTTTGGATTCACTCGAGGGAGTACTTGAGAGTGCTCCCCCGGGTGATTCCTTCGTTCTGCTGGGGGACTTCAACGCTCATGTTGGCAGCGACAGTGAAACCTGGAGAGGCGTGATTGGGAAGAATGGCTGCCCGGATCTGAACCCGAGCGGTGTTTTGTTATTGGACTTTTGTGCCCGTCACAGATTGTCCATAACGAACACCATGTTCAAACATAACATAAGGACACCCTAGGCCGCAGTTCCATGATCGACTTTGTAGTTGTGTCGTCGGATTTGCGGCCTCATGTTTTGGACACTCGGGTGAAGAGAGGGGCGGAGCTTTCTACCGATCCCCACCTGGTGGTGAGTTGGCTGCGATGGTGGGGGAGGATGCCGGACAGACCTGGCAGGCCCAAACGCATTGTGAGGGTTTGCTGGGAACGTCTGGCAGAGTCTCCTGTCAGAGAGAGTTTCAATTCCCACCTCCGGAAGAACTTTGAACACGTCACGAGGGAGGTGCTAGGCATTGAGTCCGAATGGACCATGTTCCCCGCCTCTATTGTCGAGGCGGCTGATTGGAGCTGTGGCCGCAAGGTAGTTGGTGCCTGTCGTGGCGGTAATCCTAAAACCCGTTGGTGGACACCGGCGGTGAGGGATGCCGTCAAGCTGAAGAAGGAGTCCTATCGGGTTCTTTTGGCTCATAGGACTCCTGAGGCAGCGGACAGGTACCGACAGGCCAAGCGGCGTGTGGCTTCGGCGGTCGCGGAGGCAAAAACTCGGACATGGGAGGAGTTCGGGGAAGCCATAGAAAACGACTTCCGGACGGCTTCGAAGCGATTCTGGACCACCATCTGCCGCCTCAGGAAGGCGAAGCAGTGCACTATCAACACCGTGTATGGCGAGGATGGTGTTCTGCTGACCTCGACTGCGGATGTTGTGGATCGGTGGAGGGAATACTTCGAAGACCTCCTCAATCCCACCAACACGTCTTCCTATGAGGAAGCAGTGCCTGGGGAATCTGTGGTGGGCTCTCCTATTTCTGGGGCTGAGGTTGCTGAGGTAGTTAAAAAGCTCCTCGGTGGATGAGATCCGCCTGGAGTTCCTTAAGGCTCTGGATGCTGTGGGGCTGTCTTGGTTGACAAGACTCTGCAGCATCGCGTGGACATCGGGGGCGGTACCTCTGGATTGGCAGACCGGGGTGGTGGTTCCTCTCTTTAAGAAGGGGAACCGGAGGGTGTGTTCTAACTATCGTGGGATCACACTCCTCAGCCTTCCCGGTAAGGTCTATTCAGGTGTGCTGGAGAGGAGGCTACGCCGGATAGTCGAACCTCGGATTCAGGAAGAACAGTGTGGTTTTCGTCCTGGTCGTGGAACTGTGGACCAGCTCTATACTCTCGGCAGGGTCCTTGAGGGTGCATGGGAGTTTGCCCAACCAGTCTACATGTGTTTTGTGGACTTGGAGAAGGCATTCGACCGTGTCCCTCGGGAAGTCCTGTGGGGAGTGCTCAGAGAGTATGGGGTATCGGACTGTCTGATTGTGGCGGTCCGCTCCCTGTATGATCAGTGCCATAGTTTGGTCCGCATTGCCGGCAGTAAGTCGGACACGTTTCCAGTGAGGGTTGGACTCCGCCAAGGCTGCCCTTTGTCACCGATTCTGTTCATAACTTTTATGGACAGAATTTCTAGGCGCAGTCAAGGCGTTGAGGGGATCTGGTTTGGTGGCTGCAGGATTAGGTCTCTGCTTTTTGCAGATGATGTGGTCCTGATGGCTTCATCTGGCCAGGATCTTCAGCTCTCGCTCGATCGGTTCGCAGCTGAGTGTGAAGCGACTTGGATAAGAATCAGCACCTCCAAGTCCGAATCCATGGTTCTCGCCCGGAAAAGGGTGGAGTGCCATCTCCGGGTTGCGGAGGAGACCCTGCCCCAAGTGGAGGAGTTCAAGTACCTCAGAGTCTTGTTCACGAGTGAGGGAAGAGTGGATCGTGAGATCGACAGGCGGATCGGTGCGGCGTCTTCAGTAATGCGGACGCTGTATCGATCCGTTGTGGTGAAGAAGGAGCTGAGCCGGAAGGCAAAGCTCTCAATTTACCGGTCGATCTACGTTCCCATCCTCACCTATGGTCATGAGCTTTGGGTTATGACCGAAAGGACAAGATCACGGGTACAAGCGGCCGAAATGAGTTTCCTCCGCCGGGTGGCGGGGCTCTCCCTTAGAGATAGGGTGAGAATCTCTGCCATCCGGGGGGAGCTCAAAGTAAAGCCGCTGCTCCTCCACATCGAGAGGAGCCAGATGAGGTGGTTCGGGCATCTGGTCAGGATGCCACCCGAACGCCTCCCTAGGGAGGTGTTTAGGGCACGTCCGACCGGTAGGAGGCCACGGGGAAGACCCAGGACACGTTGGGAAGACTATGTCTCCCGGCTGGCCTGGGAACGCCTCGGGATCCCCCGGGAGGAGTTGGACGAAGTGGCTGGGGAGAGGGAAGTCTGGGCTTCCCTGCTTAAGCTGCTGCCCCCGCGACCCGACCTCGGATAAGCGGAAGAAGATGGATGGATGGATGGATGACAACAAATGAACGCACACCCCCTCTCCATCCACATATTTTACAATCAAGCGAAACAAAACAAAATACAACAAACAGAGCGAAATATGAACGCAAAGGGTAAAAAAAAAAACCCCACCTACATTCTGATGTATCGGAGATATCACTAAGCTTTAGAACTTTGTTGTAAAAATCTCCTTTTTGTCTGTCCCTGACACCCGCATTTCAGGCTGGCTGCTCTGGAAACACTCTGTGGAAACGCTCCCCACCCACAGTGCTTGGTGCCTCGTCTGAACTGCTGTGACGTAGATTACCATAATAACTAATTAGATGACCATAGTAACTAATTAGATTACCATAGTAACTAGTATATCATGCAAAAGTGCAGATTCCAACCATTAGAATACTTTGTATAGTTCAAGACTTACGGTCATTAGAAAACATCACTGCACATCATAATGGCGGCTACAGTTTCCATCTTAAAGATCTAAAGAAATTATTTGGGAATGTCCGGCGGGCCTTAATTTTCCCAGGTCTGGGTTGGATGGTACAGTAGGCACTGCATATTTCTAAAGATCGAGGCATTAATCCTGTGGATGAAAGAATATAGGTTGGATTAAAACGGTGTCTTTGACCAGGGACCTGTTACTTAAATGCTGTTATCTGTGAGGGGAACCCCTCTCCTGCAGTTCCGCCTGCGATCCAGCAGTGCCAGCATTGTCTCTTATGTAAGTGGACATCAATTATGAAAGGCTGCAGTGCAGCAGTGGGAAGCTGGCTCCTATATTTAAGATATGACTGACTTTCTGTTTGTGGCTATAATAGAGCTGTTGGCCTTCATTATTATTTGATAGGCCTGCTGGCGGGAAGGAGGTCCCCCCATGGATGGAGATCAATCATAAAAAGCCCTTGAGTTATTTATGATTTAATGAAGCGGGGAACCTCCTCGATATTAAAAAAGTCCCATTTTGAGTCACCGTTTAGAACTAAGCCACTCTCATTTTGGGTTTATCAGCTCCTCCTCTTCTCGTTAAGAACGACATGATGTAAAAAGTATCAAGAACGTTCACGTGCCGTGAACCCTCGCTGGGAAACCCGTTGAAGACTGTCAGTGTGGAGCTGTCAGACGCAATCTGTTCCGCCATGTCATACCAATACTGATGCTTAAAAAGACCAACAAATACTGGCCATACCAATACTGATACTTCAAAAGACCAACAAATACTGGCCATAACAATACTGATACTTTAAAATACTAACAAATACTGGCCATACCAATACTGATACTTAAAAAAAACAAAAAATACTGGCCATACCAATACTGATACTTCAAAAGAGCAAGACATACTGGCCATACCAATACTGATACTTCAAAAGACCAACAAATACTGGCCATACCAATACTGATACTTCGAAAGACCAACAAATACTGGCCATAACAATACTGATACTTCGAAAGACCAACAAATACTGGCCATACCAATACTGATACCTCAAAAAACAAGAAATACTGGCCATACCAATACTGATACTTCAAAAGACCAGCAAATACTGGCCATACCAATACTGATACTGCAAAAAACCAACACATACTGCCCATACCAATACAGATACTTCAAAAGACCAACAAACAGTGGCCATACCAATACTGATACCTAAAAAAAATATTTTAAATACTGGCCATACCAATACTGATACTTCAAAAGACCAACAAACACTGTCCATACCAATACTGATACTTCAAAAGACCAACAAATACTGTCCATACCAATACTGATACTTCAAAAGACCAACAAATACTGGCCATTCCAATACTGATACTTCAAAAGACCAACCAATACTGTTTCTGACACTTTTTTACACACACAGGAAATGAGTAGAGTGTAAATAATCCATCCAGTCATACTGTGGAGCACTCGTTCACATGACAGTACATTAATGTACATAATAAAATCAAAAGTAAAGTCACTAATCAAAGTGATTGCTCCTCGGTTGAGCTGACGAGTGATAGCCAGCGAGCTTTGCGGGTGATCTGGGCCGTCAGCACGTAGACCCGGGGCAGTGTAGCCACTCTACTCGCCTGCCCAGGTTAGCAGGGGGGGAGAGAGAGTGCTGGAGTAGAAACATGGCAGTTAGTTTGTGATGCAGCTTATTATGTCAAACTAAATTGATATTTAGTCATTAGTTGGGCTATTGTCAAATAGTCAAAGGTTCTATGATTCCAATTGGAGGAGTCTGATTTGGCTATCAAACTCACAGTTAAAACATCAGATGTTAAAGTTGTCAAATTATGATTTATTCTCTGCATCTAAACACTTCTTTGTGGTCTACAGAACATGTCATGGTGCTTCTTTGCTCAAAATGTTGCATAGATGATGTTTTCCTGACCATCTTCAAAACGCTTTCTGACCGTCTCTTCAGGATTTGAGGGCGCTCTTATTTACGTGTCTCCACTACGACTGCGTCTTCTCCCCGTCAGTCGTGTTGTAGTTTTTATCTTCCATAACGTGTCTACAGACAGATATAAGTTAGAACTATACACTACTTTGTATTATAAATGTTGCAGTTTTTATCTTCCATAACGTGTCTACAGATAGATATAAGTTACAACTATATACTACTTAGATCCAAGATGGCGGCGCGCACGGATGCAGCGGCTTACAGCTCCCACTTTCAGTGCTTCCTTTTATGTTTTATATTGTTTTGGTTATGTCTGTCTACCTTCGCGACACAACACAGTCGTCAAAACCTGCTGGACATTGGTTTTCAACACAGGATAGCTGTTTTGAGCGATTTCCACCGCTCATACAACATACCCGACGAGATAGCGGGACCGCCGGAATCGCCGTGGATTGTTATCGGATCCGGCAGGCGGCGGCGGGAAAGGAAACAAAAGCGGGGCTGCCGGTCTGGTCTCCAGGAGAGAATCAAGAAACAGCCCCACAAGCCTCCGCTGCCGGGCATATACCTCACCAACGCCAGATCCATTGCTCAAAAAATGGACGAGCTAAAACTTGAGCTAGCTGGAAATAGCTACATCCAGGACTGTTGTTTTTCGGTCATTTCCGAAACCTGGCTTCACCCTCTAATCCCCGACGCTGCGGTGCAGCTAGCAGACCGCGCACTGCTACGTCGGGACCGAAACGAGGACTCTGGTAAGAGCAGGGGAGGTGGTCTCTGTGTTTATGTACATAACGCATGGTCTAATAACAGCACTATCATAGACAGTCACTGTTCCCCCGACCTAGAGTTCATGTCAGTTAAATGTAGACCCTTTTTTCTGCCAAGAGAGCTAACAGTAGTAATCATCACGGCAGTTTACATACCACCGGATGCTAATGTTAGAATGGCTCTCTCTCTACTGCTAAACACAATAAATAAACAGCTACGTGCCCACCCCAATGGTGCTCACATCATTGCTGGAGATTTTAATAAAGCCAATCTGAAAACAGTACTACCAAAATTTTACCAGTATGTTAAATGCCCTACTAGAGGGGGAAACACTTTGGACCATGTTTACTCTAATACCAAAGACGCATATAGAGCCATCCCCCTCCCCCACCTAGGCCAGTCAGACCACCTCTCCCTGATGCTCATCCCTGCCCACACCCCCCTCAGATCAAGGACAAAAGCAGTAATAAAGACTGTTACAACTTGGCCTGAGGATGCACTCCCCCAGCTACAGGACTGCTTTGCACACACTGCATGGAATGTTTTCAAAGACCAAGACCTGCCCACACACACAGAGTCGGTACTATCCTACATAAAGTACTGTATCGGCAATGTCACTGTGGAAAAAAAGCATCCGGGTTTACCCAAACCAGAAACCCTGGATGACAAGCCAGGTTCTCATGCTCCTCAAGGCCCGCGACACCGCCTTCAGGTCAGGTGACAGTGCTCTATACAGTGCTGCGTGTGCTGACCTGAAGAGAGGACTCAAGGAAGCCAAAAGGTACTACAAAGAGAGGATCAAAGACTACCTCTCAAGTAACAACCCACGGCAGATGTGGCAGGGCGTACAGCACATCACCAATTATAAAGGCTGTGATGCAGCAACCGGGGACTGGGATGTATCGCTGGCAGAGGAGCTGAACTGCTTCTTTGCTCGCTTTGAGACATCACAAACAGTCACAACCACACCACACTCAGCCCTACCAACCCCCCCAGCACTCCCTCACTCACTCTTGAGGAGCACGAGGTCAGGCGGGTGCTCAAGGCAGTGAACCCCAGGAAGGCGGCTGGTCCAGACGGTGCTCAAAGCATGTGCTGACCAGCTCTCCTACATTATCACCGTCCTCTTCAATCTCTCCTTGGCACAGGCACTCATCCCACCCTGCCTTAAATCCGCCACAATTATCCCGGTACCCAAGAAAGCTGCCACAAACAACCTCAACGACTATCGCCCAGTAGCACTCACACCTGTCATCATGAAGTGCTTCAAGAGGCTGGTCCTACACCACATTCAAGTCTGCCTCCCCCCACCCTAGACCCACAGCAGTTTGCCTACCGGGCAAACAGATCCATGGACGACGCCATAACCATGGCTCTCCACTCGGCACTGAACCACCTGGAACACCGGGGGAGCTATGTCAGGATGTTTTTCATCGACTATAGCTCCGTTCAATACAATCATTCTAGTCATCCTGGTCACCAAACTGCTGGACTTAGGCTCTCTACACCCACCTGTTTTTGGATTAAGGACTTCCTGACCAACCGACCTCAGACAGTGAAACTCGGCCCCCATCTCTCCTCCTCCTGCACACTCAGTAGCGGCTCTCCACAGGGCTGTGTACTGAGCCCTTTGCTGTATTCCCTCTACACCCATGACTGTAGTCCAGCCCACCCGGAGAACACTATAATCAAATTTGCCGATGACACAACGGTGGTGGGTCCCATTACAGGGGGGGATGAGTCTGCATACAGAGATGAGGTCCTGAAACTATCAGCGTGGTGTTCAGTGAATAATCTGGCACTGAACACCACAAAAACCAAGGAACTCATCTTTGACTTCAGGAAAAACACTGCAGACCCCACCCCCCTCTTCATCAACGGCGAGGAGGTGGAGAGAGTCAGCTCCTTCAAGTTCCTCGGCACCCTCATATCTGCTGACCTCTCCTGGACCCAAAATACAACTGCGGTCATCCGGAAGGCCCAGCGGAGACTCCACTTCCTGAGGGTGCTGAGGAAGAACAGACTGGAGAGGCAGCTGATGGTGACCTTCTATCGCTCGGCTGTCGAGAGCCTGCTGACGTACTGCATAACAGTGTGGTACACCAGCTGCACTGAAGCAGACAAAACATAATGTCTGCACAAAAAAAATCATCGGCTGTCCCCTCCCCTCCCTGAAGGATTTACACAACTCCCGCTGCCTCAACAGAGCAAAAAGCATCACCAAGAACAGCACACACCCTGGCTTCCACCTGTTCGACCTGCTACCATCGGGCAGGCGCTATAGGTGCATCAAAGCCAGAACAAACAGACTCAGAGACAGCTTCTTTCCCAGAGCTGTCACCATCTTGAACTCTAACTTATAATAATAATTCACCCCTATACAATATCCTACCCTAATACCCTACTGTGCAATATTACCCTTTGAGTGCAATACGCCCGACACTGATTGTTATTTATTACTCCGGTACTCTTGTCTTGTTCTGTAAATTGTACAGTATTTTGTATTTCTATAGTGTTTTGTATATTGTACAGGATTGCTTATTATTTTTATTGGATAGTAGTCTGTTTATTTCAGTTGTTAGTTTTTTCTTTATTACATGTTGTGTAATTTATTTTTACCCCATATTTGTTCCCACTACAGCACCTTAAATTGGAGTCCTTTTTTTTTTTTTTCTCCCATGAAAAAAGTAAAATGATAAACGTGAATCCACTGTGTACTCATATGGACCTTTATTAGCACATTGCGCCAACAACATAACATGAGTATAACATCAAAGTCTCTGGTAACTTCCTCTCTGCCCATTACATGAATAAAAAAAATCACGTGGAAAAATATATAAATGACAAGAACTAGCAATTCCACACTACTTTCATTATGAATGTTATTTTTCAACAGCTGAAATAAAGTTGTCAGTTTGAACCGTCAGATAAGCCTCCTGCATGTTTGTGTGCCCGAGTCGACTCACAAGCTCCTCCTCTCCCTCACCTCCCTCTGCCCAAACGCGCTCTGATTTTCGTTGCTATGGTAACGTTTACATGCCTTCAAAATAAGATGCAGATACTACATTAAAAACGAATATAAAGTGCATGAGATTTTTAACTCACCGTAACGCTAAATCAATGGGAGCCCTGAACTTGTTTCTCTGCAACGAGACGGTCCCATCTGGGGGTAATGGGAGACAAAGACACCCGAAGTGTGTTGCTTATGTCCAGTCTGCTACGTTGTTTTGTTTTGGTGGCTGTCACTGCAGAAAATCCCGCTTCACACAGATAGGATGTTGGAAATGGCAACAGTGTTTTCAGTGCTGTGGTGGCGATCTCGGGGTATTCTGCCATGACTTTAATCCAGAAAACAGGCAGAGTTTTTGTCTGAAATACACTTTTAAGGCTGCCGTCATTTGCGATATCCAGCATTTCTTCTTCTTGCACAGACATGCTGGATTCATCTGCTTTGTTGACAAATGGGTCGCGGATCCAATCCTTGGCAGTTCGTGGGTCTTTTGAAGTTGGGAAGTAGCGCTCAAACTCTTTTAAAAGCACAGACAGGTGATCGTGCAGCAGCTTGGTGAATGAAGGCGCAGGCTCAGTCTCACGCAAAAACCCCGCCAATGTTTGAAACACGTCCAGGTTTTTTGGGTTGGTGCACTAATTGTAAGTGTATCTTGTGTTTTTATGTTGATTTAATAAAAAAATAAAAAATTAAAAAATTTAAAAAAATTCTTCTGCGGCCCGGTACCAATCAAGCTGCGGCCCGTAACCGGGCCGCGGCCCGGTGGTTGGGGACCACTGTTCTAACTCACTAATCCTCGCCTCCATGGCGACAAATAAAGTATGTTTCTTACAAGTGGCGTTATCACTGCAGGACGAGGAATAGCTAAACATGCTTCAGTACACACCGTAGGAGGATACAATAGCTCACCGGCGTCACAATGTAAATAAATGCCATGGGTAAAGCTACACCTGACATCCACTGTAATGATACAGTGAGCGTATCTAGTCAATACTACTATGATTACATCGACATTTTCTATCGTCACAAAATCTTTTTTTTTTTAATTCATAAAATATTCATAAACACACACATGAGAACTTAAATTTTGACCAATGTATGATCCTGTAACTACTTGTCGGATCGATACCTAAGTTTGTGGTATCATCCAAAACTAATTTAAAGTAGCAAACAACACAAGAATAAGTGATTATTTCATTTTAACAGAAGTGTAGATAGAACATGTTAAAACAGAAAATAACCAGAAAATAACAGTAAATGAACAAGTAGATTAATAATCCATTTTTACAGCTTGTCTTTTATAATGTTGACAAAATAATAGAATGATAAATGATACAATATATTACTGCATACGTCAGCAGAGTAATTAGGAGTCTTTGTTTACTTACTACTAAATGACAAGTTGTCTAGTATGTTTAAGTAAAGACAATATTGAATTTTTTTTGTGAGCCCCTTTATTTAGAAAAGTTTTGAAAAGTATCATTACGTATTGAAATACAATTTGGTACCGGAAGCACCTTGGCCAAAAATATGCCGGAACAAGAACAAACTCCGGGTTGCGGAGGAAACCCTGCCCCAAGTGGAGGAGTTCAAGTACCTTGGAGTCTTGTTCACGAGTGAGGGAAGAGTGGATCGTGAGATCGACAGGCGGATCGGTGCGGCGTCTTCAGTAATGCGGACGCTGTATCGATCCGTTGTGGTGAAGAAGGAGCTGAGCCGGAAGGCAAAGCTCTCAATTTACCGGTCGATCTACATTCCCATCCTCACCTATGGTCATGAGCTTTGGGTTATGACCGAAAGGACAAGATCACGGGTACACGCGGCCGAAATGAGTTTCCTTAGCCGGGTGGCGGGGCACTCCCTTAGAGATATCGTGAGGAGCTTTGCCATCCGGGGGGAGCTCAAAGTAAAGCCGCTGCTCCTCCACATCGCGAGGAGCCAGATGAGGTGGTTCGGGCATCTGGTCAGGATGCCACCCGAACGCCTCCCTAGGGAGGTGTTTAGGGCACGTCCGACCGGTAGGAGGCCACGGGGAAGACCCAGGACACGTTGGGAAGACTATGTCTCCCGGCTGGCCTGGGAACGCCTCAGGATCCCCCGGGAAGAGCTGGACGAAGTGGCTGGGGAGAGGGAAGTCTGGGTTTCCCTGCTTAGGTTGCTGCCCCCGCGACCCGACCTCGGATAAGCGGAAGAAGATGGATGGATGGATGGAAGAACAAAAAAAAATAGATTATTTTATTCTATTTATTCAAATCTTCTGCAGCAAAAATCTTGAATTATTATAGTGTTGGAAGGATGTTTCCACATGGTTGACGTGACTGAGGTTTGTCGGGAGGTGCTGCTCTCAGACAAGGAGCTCGCCTAGCAACGCGTGCCACTACCCGGCTAAAATCTCGCCTTCGGCCCCGGTGGGATACGTCTGTAATGGAACATGGCGCATGAATGCACAGGCTCACTTCTTAAGGGGTAATGATCTTTCTGCAAGTTCACAACCAGGAACGTTGTTACGACTTGTACGTCTTCTATTTAGTCAAGTTTGATGTCTTCTTGGGACCTCACAAACTGTAATTTTGCCTTTTTTTGAAGTGGGAAAAATCGCTAATGATGTGAACTTTAATAAAAGGCTGTATTTCTTTCATAAATACTTTTAATTAACCGTGGAATATTCACATGCACACGCGCTAGAGCACACCCATTTGACGTTACTGACATCACTACTACATATCACCAACTCTTTATTTCTCCTAAAAACACTGTCGATTCGACTGATTGTCGACAATTGTCAGAACCTAACCAATCAGATTGGACTATGAAAATGCTTCAATTGTCAGAACCAAATCAATCAGATTGGACTTTGAAAATGCTTCAATTGTCAGAACCTAGTCAATCAGATTGGACTATGAAAATACTTAAATTGTCAGAACTTAACCAATCAGATTGCTAAGTTGCTAAGTTAGCTTCAATGGCGTCGTTAGCACAGCATTGTTAACCTTCGCCAGCCTGGAAATCATTAACCGTGTATTTACATGTCCACGGTTTAATAGTATTGTTGATTTTCTATCTATCCTTCCAGTCAGGGGTTTATTTTTTTTGTTTCTATATGCAGTTAAAGCACGATGCTATCACGTTAGCTCGTAGCTAAAGCATTTCGCCGATGTATTGTCGTGGAGATAAAAGGCACTGAATGTCCATTTCGCGTTCTCGACTCTCATTTTCAAGAGGATGTAGTATCCGAGGTGGTTTAAAATACAAATCCGTGATCCACAATAGAAAAAGGAGAGTGTGGAATCCAATGAGCCAGCTTGTACCTAAGTTACGGTCAGAGCGAAAAAAGATACGTCCATCACTGCCTCTCGAGTCCTTCACTGTAACGTTCCTCATCTACGAATCTTTCATCCTCGCTCAAATTAATGGGGTAATCGTCACTTTCTCGGTCCGAATCTCTCTCGCTCCATTGTAAACAATGGGGAATTGTGAGGAATACTAGCTCCTGTGACGTCACGCTACTTCCGGTACAGGCAAGGCTTTTTTTTTATCAGCGAGCAAAAGTTGCAAACTTTATCGTCGATTTTCTCTACTAAATCCTTTCAGCAAAAATATGGCAATATCGCGAAATGATCAAGTATGACACATAGAATGGATCTGCTATTCCCGTTTAAATAAAAAAAAAATCATTTCAGTAGGCCTTTTAAAGGCCTACTGAAACCCACTACTACCGACCACGCAGTCTGATAGTTTATATATCAATGATGAAATCTTAACATTGCAACACATGCCAATACGGCCGGGTTAGATTAGTAAAGTGCAATTTTAAATTTCCCGCGAAAGATCCTGCTGAAAACGTTTCGGTATGATGACGTTTGCGCGTGACGTCACGGATTGTAGCGGACATTTTGGGACACCATTGTGGCCAGTTATTAAGTCGTCTGTTTTCATCGCAAAATTCCACAGTATTCTGGACATCTGTGTTGGTGAATCTTTTGCAATTTGTTTAATGAACAATGAAGACAGCAAAGAAGAAAGCTGTAGGTGGAAAGCGGTGTATTAGCGGCCGGCTGCAGCAACACAAACACGTAGCCGGTGTTTCATTGTTTACACTCCCGAAATATGACAGTCAAGCTTTACCATTGGCCTGTGGAGAACTGGGACAACAGAGACTCTTACCAGGAGGACTTTGAGTTGGATACGCGGTACCGTGAGTATGCAGCTGCGGCTTCCAAACATTTGATCGCTTGACCGTACGTGCGTGCCGCTATGTCCATGTCACGTACGTAACTTTGGGGAAATATATGTGCTGTATGAACTTTGCGGAGGTGAACGGTACTTTGGGCTGTGGGATTGAGTGTGTTGTGCGGGTGTTTGATTTGTATTGGCGGGTTATATGGACGGGACGGGGGAGGTGTTTGTTATGCGGGATTAATTTGTGGCATATTAAATATAAGCCTGGTTGTGTTGTGGCTAATAGAGTATATATATGTCTTGTGTTTACTGTTTTAGTCATTCCCAGCTGAATATCAGGTCCCACCCGCCTCTCACAGCATCTTCCCTATCTGAATCGCTTCCACTGCCCTCTAATCCTTCACTCTCACTTTCCTCATCCACAAATCTTTCATCCTCGCTCAAATTAATGGGGTAATCGTCGCTTTCTCGGTCCGAATCGCTCTCGCTGCTGGTGGCCATGATTGTAAACAATGTGTAGATGTGAGGAGCTCCACAACCTGTGACGTCACGCTACTTCCGGTACAGGCAAGGGTTTTTTATCAGCGACCAAAAGTTGAGAACTTTATCGTCGATGTTCTCTACGAAATCCTTTCAGCAAAAATATGGCAATATCGCGAAATGATCAAGTATGACACATAGAATGGACCTGCTATCCCCGTTTAAATAAGAAAATCTCATTTCAGTAGGCCTTTAACCAATCAGATTGGACTATGAAAATGCTTCAATTGTCAGAACCTAACCAATCAAATTGGACTATGAGAATGCTTCAATTGTCAGAACTTAACCCATCAGATTGGACTATGAAAAGGCTTCAGTTGGCAGAACCTAACCAATCAGATTGGACTATGAAAATGCTTCAATTGTCAGAATCTAACCAATCAGATTGGACTATGAAAAAGCTTCAGTTGGCAAAACCGAACCAATCAGATTGGACTATAACAATTCTTCTATCGTCAGAACCTAACCAATCAGATTGGACTTTGAAAATGCTTCATCAAAGACAGTTCTAGTAATTAGAACGGAGGTTTTTGGGTGCTTGTTGAAATGACGTCTGGTTTAGCAAGCGTATTTTTCGGACCATAGGGCGCACCGGATTATAAGGTGCACTACCGATGAGCGGGTGTAGTCAGGTCTATTTTCATACAATAGCCTCACCGGATTATAGGGCGCATTAAAGGCCTACTGAAATGAATTTTTTAAATTTAAACGGGGATAGCAGATCTATTCTATGTGTCATACTTGATCATTTCGCGATATTGCCATATTTTTGCTGAAAGGATTTAGTATAGAACAACGACGATAAAGATCGCAACTTTTGGTATCTGATAAAAAAAGGCTTGCCCCTACCGGAAGTAGCGTGACGTAGTCAATTGAACATATACGCAAAGTTCCCTATTGTTTACAATGATGGCCGCATGAAGTGAGAGAGATTCGGACCGAGAAAGCGACAATTTCCCCATTAATTTGAGCGAGGATGAAAGATTTGTGGATGAGTAAAGTGCAAGTGAAGGACTAGTGGGGAGTTGAAGCTATTCAGATAGGGAAGATGCTGTGAGAGGCGGGGGTGACCTGATATTCAGCTGGGAATGACTACAACAGTAA
Organism: Entelurus aequoreus; assembly: GCF_033978785.1. Classification (NCBI taxonomy): domain Eukaryota; kingdom Metazoa; phylum Chordata; class Actinopteri; order Syngnathiformes; family Syngnathidae; genus Entelurus; species Entelurus aequoreus. The sequence continues at coordinate 61,287,979 of NC_084731.1, forward strand.
ATAAACACAAGACATATATATACTCTATTAGCCACAACACAACCAGGCTTATATTTAATATGCCACAAATTAATCCTGCATAAAAACACCTACGTGTTTGTTATGCTAGCTCCTAGCTCCTCTGCTAGCTCCTAGCTCCATAGAACACGCCAATACAATTCAAACACCTGATCAACACACACAATCACTCAACCCGAATGACCATTCACCTAACCCAAGGTTCATAAAGCTTATATATTTTTAAAAAGTTACGTACGTGACGCGCACATACGGTCAAGCTATCAAATGTTTAGCAGCCAAGGCTGCATACTCACGGTACCTGATATTCAGCTGGGAATGACTACAACAGTATATAAACACAAGACATTTATATACTCTATTAGCCACAACACAACCAGGCTTATATTTAATATGCCACAAATTAATCCTGCATAAAAACACCTACGTGTTTGTTATGCTAGCTCCTAGCTCCTCTGCTAGCTCCTAGCTCCATAGAACACGCCAATACAATTCAAACACCTGATCAACACACACAATCACTCAGCCCAAAAGACAGTTCACCTAACCCAATGTTCATAAAGCTTATATATTTTTAAAAAGTTACGTACGTGACGCGCACATACGGTCAAGCTATCAAATGTTTAGCAGCCAAGGCTGCATACTCACGGTACCTGGTATTCAGCTGGGAATGACTAAAACAGTAAATAAACACAAGACATATATTTACTCTATTAGCCACAACACAACCAGGCTTATATTTAATATGACACAAATTAATCCTGCATAAAAACACCTACGTCTTTGTTATGCTAACTCCTAGCTCCTATGCTAGCTCCTAGCTCCATAGAACACGCCAATACAATTCAAACACCTGATCAACACACACAATCACTCAGCCCAAAAGACCGTTCACCTAACCCAAGGTTCATAAAGCTTATATATTTAAAAAAAGTTACGTACATACGCAAAAAAAAAGTTGCGCACATACGGTCAAGCGATCAAATGTTTAGAAGCCAAAGCTGCATACTCACGGTAGCACGTCTGCGTCTTTGTCATCCAAATCAAAGTAATCCTGGTAAGAGTCTGTGTTGTCCCAGTTCTCTACAGGTGTCTGTGTATCGAAGTCAAAAGTCCTCCTGGTTAGAGTCTCTGTTATCCGAGTTCTTCCATCTTGACTGCATCTTTCGGGAATGTAAACAAAGACGCGCCGGCTGTGTACTGTTGTTGCTGACTTCGTTCGAAAAATACGTCCGTTTCGCACCGACAACTTTCTTCTTTGCTTGCTCAGCTTCTTTCTCCATAATGCAATGAACATAATTGCAACAGATTCACGAACACAGATGTCCAGAATACTGTGGAATTATGAAATGAAAACAGAGCTATTTTGTATTGGCTTCAATGGGGAAGGCATACCTCTGTTCCCCGGGCTACGTCACGCGCATACGTCATCCTCAGAGGCGTTTCGAACCGGAAGTTCAGCGGCAAATTTTAAATGTCACTTTATAAGTTAACCCGGCCGTATTGGCATGTGTTCTAATGTTAAGATTTCATCATTGATATATAAACTATCAGACTGTGTGGTCGCTAGTAGTGGGTTTCAGTAGGCCTTTAAAGGGGTCATATTATTATGATTTTTTTCTAAATGTAAAAGACTTCCTTGTGGTCTCCATAACATGTAATGGTGGTTCTTTGCTCAAAATGTTGCATAGATGATGTTTTACACATCATCTTCAAGCTGCTTTCTGACATTCGCTTCAGGATGCGCCGTTTTGTGGGCGGTCTTATTTACGTGGCTCACCTTCGAAGGTGTCTTCTCCCCGTCATTTTTGTCGTAGCGGTGTAGCGTGCAACGACGGGAGCGGAAGAAGCGTCAAAAGATGGAGCTAACTGTTTTAATGACTGTAGAGGTCGTTCCCTACCCGTTCCACGGATACCACGTCACAGGAGTCAGTTGTGCAGTTTAACCAAGCCTTTAATCACCATGTGATTCAATGTATATTATTTTCAGTACAATCTTTTCAGATGTCTGTCTCTCCGGTTTCTCCCACCCCTCTCCTCCGCTGGCCGCTCACTGTTAAAGACAACAGCTGATTAGATTAACACGTACCACCTGCGAAATCTAATCACCTGCCAGCTGCGTCTCGCCGTCCCGCACATGCCCCGCCCCTAGTCGATGGTGCTCCGCTCTCAACACCATTGACTGAGACGGTTACCTTTTGCTCCTGCAGTGCGCTAATCACAACCTCCTCCCACATACCTCCACCGCCCCGGCCGCGCCCACTCCCAGTCCTCTGCCTGACGCGTCCGCCTGCAAACAAATTGGGATAGAAAAATTGGGCATGTGCAGCACCGGCTCCTCGCAAAGTGCTTTCCTCACCTTCTCGAATGCCTGCTGGCACTGCCCCGTCCACTCGACCAGATCTAGAGCACCTTTTCGCGTGAGGTCAGTTAGTGGGCTGGTCAGGTCCGCAAACCGGGGGATGAACCTCCGGTAGTAGCCTACCAACCCTAAAAACTGCCTCACCTCCTTTTTCGTCTTCGGGGTCGGGCAGGCCGCAACTGCTGCGGTTTTATCTACCTGAGGCCGCACCTGACCTTCCCCCAAGTGGTAACCCAGATACTGTAACTCCCTCCAGCCAATCGCGCACTTTGCTGGGTCGGCGGTGAGCCCCGCCCACCTAAGGGACTTGAGTATCGCCCCCACCCTCTGCACATGCTCCGCCCAGCTGTTCCCCTGTATGATGACATCATCCAGATAGGCGGAAGCATATGCAGCGTGGGGCCGCAGTACCCGGTCCATGAGTCTGAAATGTGGCGGGCGCACCGAACAAGCCGAACGGAAGGGTCACGAATTGGTATAAACCTTCTGGAGTGGAGAATGCCGTTTTTTCCTTAGACTCTGGAGACAAGGGAATCTGCCAGTAGCCCTTAGTCAAATCCAGTGTCGTGAAAAAACGAGCAGTGCCCAACCAGTCCAGGAGCTCGTCGACCCGGGGCATTGGATAGGCGTCAAAACGTGACACATCATTTACCTTGCGGTAGTCCACACAGAACCGCACAGACCCATCTTTCTTCCCTACCAGAACTATGGGGCTGCACCACGCACTGTGTGACTCTTCTATCACTCCCAATTCCAGCATGGCTTTTAATTCTTCCCGAACTACTTTGCACTTGTGTTCGGGCAGCCTATAGGGCCTAGACCTCACCGTCACGCCTGGGCTGGTCTCTATGTGATGCTGGATGAGAGTCGTGCGGCCTGGCAGGGGGGAGAACACGTCAGCAAAATGCTGCTGCAATTTGGCCACGTCTGCTTTCTGTGACGGCGTCAGATGATTATCACAGCGGAGAGGAAAGGGAAGGGGGGAACCTCCGGCACCAGCTCCTCGCTCTCCGCTATCACCGTCACCATGGAGACAGGCTCCGCTTCCCTCCAACCTTTTAGTAGGTTGAGGTGGCATATTTGGGTTGCCCCGCCCCGGTCAGACCGCCTGACCTCGTAATCCACCTACTCGTCGTGTGACCACAAAGGGTCCTTGCCATTTGGCGAGTAATTTGGAGCTGGATGTTGGGAGTAATACAAGTACTTTCTCTCCCGGTGAAAATTGTCTGAGTTGCGTCCCCTTGTTGTACAGGCACTGCTGACGTTCTTGGACTTGGAGCAAATTCTCACGTGACAAGTGCCCCAATGTTTGGAGTTTTGCTCTCAAGTCCATGACGTACTGCATTTTGTTTTTACTGGGGCTTGGACCTTCCTCCCAGCTTTCTTTAACTAGGTCCAGTACCCCGCGCGGCTTCCTGCCGAACAACAGTTCAAATGGAGAAAATCCTGTTGAGGCCTGAGGAACCTCCCGCACTGCAAATAACAGGGGATCCAACCATTTATGCCAATTTGGTTTGTCCTCGTGTACGAACTTCCAGAGGTCGTTCCCTACCCGTTCCACGGATACCACGTCACAGGAGTCAGTTGTGCAGTTTAACCAAGCCTTTAATCACCATGTGATTCAAAGTATATTATTTTCAGTACAATCTTTTCAGATGTCTGTCTCTCCTGTTTCTCCCACACCTCTCCTCCGCTGGCCGCTCACTGTAAAGACAACAGCTGATTAGATAAACACGTACCACCTGCGAAATCTAATCACCTGCCAGCTGCGTCTCACCGTTCCGCACATGCCCCGCCCCTAGTCAATGGTGCTCCGCCCTCAACACCATTGACTGAGGCGCTGACCTTTTGCTCCTGCAGTGCGCTAGTCACAACCTCCTCCCACAATGACATTCAGACTTTACTTCAATCAATAACGGAGTGGCATCTCCACATCGGTGGCTCACTAGTGCAACAACAACGCCGGAAATGTGTCCCGTGAAAAACCGGCTGACCGGAACTCTCTAATAACTAAAGTTCCTTGGGTGAATAATGTAAACTCACTACACCGGTATGTTTTAGCGCTTTAATGGCGAGTTTACTGACAGATATAAGTAAGGCTGAAACGACGCGTCGACGTAGTCGACGTCATCGGTTACGTAAATACGTCGACGCCGTTTTTGTGCGTCGACGCGTCGCATATTTACGTCACACTACCGTCATGGCGAAGCGCAAAGCAGACGATCAAAGCAGACGATGCGAGCGGTGCGAGCGAGGGGGAAAAAGCATGCCAAAAGTGGTCAAAAGTGTGGGAGTATTTCAATAAACGGCCTAATAATGTTGTTGTATGCACACTGTGTCGAGCGGAAATGGCCTATTATAGCAGCACAACGGCTATGAACGAACATTTGAAAAGAAAACCATCAACTAGTCAATCGTCCGCGTGAGCATACGTTGTCATCATTACACAAAAACATGAATGTTTCATTTGTATCTGCTAGGGGTGTAACAGTACGTGTTTTGTATTGAACCGTTTCGGTACGGGGCTTTCGGTTCGGTACGGGGGTGTACCGAACGAGTTTCTAAGCTAAAGCTAACTTTAGCTGCTAAAGTCTTAACAAGCTGCTTCGCTCCTCTGCCTCTGTCTCAGCACGCATCATTGTCCCACCCACACAACGATCTGATTGGTACACACGAAGCATTATCAGCCAATCAGCAGTGTGAATTCAGAGCGCATGTAGTCAGCGCTTCAGCGTGGAGCAGATAGGTGTTTAGCAGGTGAGCATCAGGCAGCGGACTCTCCCCAAATGATAATAAACACCTCCCAGTCAACTACTAGTAACATCACTATGAGCCCGTTGACCTTCTAGGAATATAAACTGGAGCTCAGCTCACTCGCAGTCCTGGCTTGAGGTGAAGGCTAATTACCTCTCAGTTCCAGCCACATCGACCCCTTCTGAGCGCCTATTTTCAGCTGCTGGGAATATTGTAAACAAGAAAAGAAGCAAAGCATGTAGACATGCTAACCTTTCTTCATTACAACTGTTAGTCACTCACTGGAATGAGTAGAATTGGTTATTGTGTACTGTGTTGGACTGGATGTTTATTTTGCACATTTTAAAAGCAATACTTAATGTTTACAGTGCTCCAGAATATTTAGATTGGCACTTTTTTGTATTGGATGTTTATCTTTATTTTTGCACATTTTAGCAAACAAGCAATACTTTCACTTTTGTTGAAATGTTTACACTGTTGTTACAGAATATTTCGTTTTGCACTTTTTTGTATTGGATGTTTATCTTTATTTTTGCACATTTTAAAGCAAAATAAGCAATACTTTTACTCTTGAAATGCTTATACTATTGCAGAATATTAAGATTTGCACTGGATGTTGACTTTTATATTTGCACATTAAAAAGCAAATAAGCTACTTTTAATTTTGTTAAATGTTAAAATTTTAAATGTTTACATTGTTACAGAATATTTAGTCATGTTGTTGTCAATGTTGACTGAGTGGCCATACTTATTTTTTTTGGTAAATAAAAGCCATGCCTTTTGAAGAAACGGGCCTACATTTATTTTTTCATCTTCATTTTGAATAAAAAAATAATCGGTAAAAGGAAAAATAATCTATAGATTAATCAAAAAAAATAATCTATAGATTAACCGATTAATCGAAAAAAATAATCTATAGATTAATCGATAGAAAAATAATCGTTAGCTGCAGCATTAGCTTAGCTAAATATAAGCCTGGTTGTGTTGTGGTTAATAGAGTATATATACGTCTTGTGTTTATTTACTGTTGTAGTCATTCCCAGCTGAATATCAGGTCCCACCCGCGCGCTTCCAAACATTTGATCGCTTGCTCTTATGTGCGTGTCACGTACGTAACTTTGGTTAAATATATAAGCTTTATGAACCTTGGGTTAGGTGAACGGTCCTTTGGGCTGAGTGAGGGTGAGTGTTGTGCAGGTGTTTGAATTGTATTGACGGGTTATATACCTGTATACGAGATCCCGTCCATATAACCCGCTCGATCTATAACTAGCTAGTAGCTAGGAGCTAGCATAACAAACACCTAGGTGTTTGTTATGCGGGATTGATTTGTGGCATATTAAATATAAGCCTGGTTGTGTTGTGGCTAATAGAGTATATATATGTCTTGTGTTTATTTACTGTTGTAGTCATTCCCAGCTGAATATCAGGTACCACCCGCGCGCTTCCAAACATTTGATAGCTTGCCCGTACGTGCGTGTCATGTACGTAACTTTGGTTAAATATATAAGCTTTATGAACCTTGGGTTAGGTGAACGGTTCTTTGGGCCGAGTGAGTGTGTGTGTTGTGCAGGTGTTTGAATTGTATTGGCGGGTTATATATACGGGATCCCGTCCATATAACCCGCTCGAGCTATAACTAGCTCGAGCTAGTAGCTAGGAGCTAGGAGCTAGCATAACAAACACCTAGGTGTTTTTATGCGGGATTAATTTGTGGCATATTAAATATAAGCCTGGTTGTGTTGTGGCTAATAGAGTATATATATGTCTTGTGTTTATTTACTGTTGTAGTCATTCCCAGCTAAATATCAGGTCACCCCCGGCTCTCACAGCATCTTCCCTATCTGAATCGCTTCCACTCCCCACTAGTCCTTCACTTGCATTTTCCTCATCCACAAATCTTTCATCCTCGCTCAAATTAATGGGGAAATCGTCGCTTTCTCTGTCCGAATCTCTCACTTCTGGCGGCCATCATTGTAAACAATAGGGAACTTTGCGGATATGTTCAATTGACTACGTCACGCTACTTCCGGTAGGGGCAAGCCTTTTTTTTATCAGATACCAAAAGTTGCGATCTTTATCGTCGTTGTTTTATACTAAATCCTTTCAGCAAAAATATGGCAATATCGCAAAATGATCAAGTATGTCACATAGAATAGATCTGCTATCCCGGTTTAAATAAAACAATGTCATTTCAGTAGGCCTTTAAGTGCGCCTTATAGTCCGAAAAATACGGTAATCCAAAGTGCAACCTGTAAGGCATATTCTTCCAAAATGTGTAACCTTAGCGGCCATAAGACCCCAATTCAGTAGTGTACACAATTTTGGAAATAAGAGCTAAAAGGTGATGTCCACGCATGTGGCCACTAAGCCTTTAGAGGTTTTTAAGACAGTTGAAATTTGGAGGTCTGACCTTTGACCCCAGTGACATTGTGAATGTACTCTCAGCACACAGCGTATAAATCCTGTTCAGTCAGAGCAGCGCATCAATTCCAGGCTGAATCATTGAGTTTCACTTCTTCTAAAAGTTGCTCCTTGTCGAATGCGGATACCATTTTGGATGTGACGGACACGTTATTAATGGCAAACAACACTTTGATCGGCTTCCCTCTGCTTGTCTGTCATGCACACACAAACTCCCACTACGCCGCCCACTAGACACCTGTCAAGCGCCGCATGGAGCTGCGCCCACGCCGCGGTTATGTAAGCGCGTGTCAGGGGGCGCTCTCACACGCTCCTCTTACAGTCGTCAATCCTGCCGGCACCTCCGTGTGGACGCCACCGACGCTTCTTTGCGGCGAGAGAACAGACACTTGCTGACATGAGACATTTTCCCTCTCAAAGAATCCAACGTGGCTGTGATTTCACCCACTGATCACCTCAGGCAAACAGTAGAACATGTCTGATTAGATCCTGATTAGATTCAAATCAAACATTTTCCAATACTGCTCCGAACAAGGTTTGTCATCTGGATGCAAATGTAAACGTTCACTTGGATGTAGATTGCACGCAGCATCACGCATAGACAGGAAGTTAGGCAGCAACAGATCTCCTTGGTGGAGGTAATTGTAAACGTGGCCAAATCATTGGGCTATAATAAGAGCATGGCGTCTGTCGTGTCTTTTCTCACCTCCTGAAGGTGAACTGGTGTCCATGTTTAATCCTGTCTCCACAGGAAAGAACTAGACCAGGGGTCGGCAACTCAAAATGTTGAAAGAGCCATATTGGACCAGAAATACAAAAAAAAAATCTGTCTGGAGCCGCAAAAAATGTAAAGTCTTATATACTGTAAGTGTTATAATGAAGACAACACATGATGTAAGTGTCTATATTAGCCTACTATCAAAATGACTATAAAAGTCTTATATAAGTGTTATAATGAAGGCAACACATGATGTAAGTGTCTATATTAGTTATATTAGACGACTATCAAAATGACTTTAAAATTCTTATATAAGTGATATAATGAAGACAACACTTGATGAAAGTGTCTATATTAGTTATATTAGCCTACTATCAAAATTACTTTAAGTCTTATATAAGTGTTATAATGAAGGCAACACATGATGTAAGTGTCTAAATTAGCCTACTATAAAAATGACTTTAAAAGTCGTATATAAGTGTTATAATGAAGACAACACATGATATAAGTGTCTATATTAGCAATATTAGCCTACCGTATTTTCCGCACCATAAGCCGCACCTAAAAACCCGGTGCGCCTTATATATGGATTAATATTCATATTTATTTTCATAAAGTTTAGGTCTCGCAACTACGGTAAACAGCCGCCATCTTTTTTCCCCGTAAAAGAGGAAGCGCTTCTTCTTCTACGGTAAGCAACCGCCCCCATAGAAGAGGAAGCGCTTCCTCTTCTACTGTAAGCAACCGCCAAGGTGAGCACCCGCCCCCGTAGAAGAAGAAGCGTGCGGATATTACGTTTCATTTCATTTGTGTGTTTCTGTAAAGACAACAACATGTCTCCTACTAAGAGACACGCGTACAAGGTTCCACTGACTTTTGATATTCATGTGAACCGCACTGTGGATACAACGGGAACACGTACGGTGAATATTCGCACCACAGGGAATGAGAAGTCGTCCTACTGTGGTTCTAGCTTGCCATGCTAACGGCCAGAAACTTCCACCCACGGTGATATTCAAAAGGAAGACCTTGCCAAAAGAGAACTTTCCAGCCGGCGTCATCATAAAAGCTATCTCGAAGGGATGGATGGATGAAGAAAAGATGAGCGAGTGGTTGATAGACGTTTACGCGAAGACACCGGGTGACTTTTTTCACGCAGCGCCGTCCCTGTTGATCTACGACTGCATGCGCGTCCACATCATCGATGGTGTCAAAAAACAAGTGAAGCACACCGAAGAAGAATAATTCGAGGGATTTGTGGATGAGTAATAACTTCAGAAAGTGAGCTTTAAATGTTTATTTTGTGTGTTGTGTGACACTAACGTATGAGCAACGTTGAGTTATTGATGTTGCTATTGCTCTGCACTATTTTGAGTGTTACTATTTTTGTGATTGCACATTTGTACATTACATTTTGGGAGTGAACAGAGTTGTTAGAACGCTGGTTTGTAATATATTATTAAAGTTTGACTGACCTATCTGACTGTTTTGTTGACATTCCCTTTAGCGTAGCGTAGGTGCGGCTAATAGCACGGGGCGGCTAATAGGTAAACAAAGTTTTGAAATATTCCGTTCATTAAACGTGCGGCTAATAACACGGGGCACCTTATGGTGCGGAAAATACGGTACTATCAAAATGACTTTAAAAGTCTTATATAAGTGTTATAATGAAGGCAACACATGATGTGTCTATATTAGCGATATTAGCCTACTATCAAAATGACTTTAGCAGTCTTATATACATGTTATAATGAAGGCAACACATGATGTAAGTGTCAATATTAGCTATATTAGCCTACTATCAAAATGACTTTAAAAGTCTTATATAAGTGTTATAATAAAAACAACACATGATGTAAGTGTCTATGTTAGCCTACTATCAAAATGACTTTAAAAGTCTTATATAAGTGTTATAATGAAGACAACACATGATGTAAGTGTCTATATTAGTTGTATTAGTCTACTATCAAAATGACTTTAAAAGTCTTATATAAGTGTTATAATGAAAACAACACATGATGTAAGTGTCTATATTAGCCTACTATCAAAATTACTTTATAAGTCTTATATACATGTTATAATGAAGGCAACACATGATGTAAGTGTCTATATTAGCTATATTAGCCTACTATCAAAATGACTTTAAAAGCCTTATATAAGTGTTATACTGAAGGCAACACATGATGTAAGTGTCTATATTAGCGCTATTAGCCTACTATCAAAATGACTTTAAAAATCTTACATAAGTGTTATAATGAAGACAACACATGATGTGTCTATATTCACTATATTAGCCTACTATCAAAATGACTTTAAAAGTCTTACATAAGTGTTATAATGAAGGCAACACATGATGTAAATGTCTATATTAGCTATGTTAGCCTACTATCAAAAGGACTTTAAAAGTCTTATATACGTGTTATAATGAAGACAACACATGATCTGTCTATAGTCGCTATATTAGCCTACTATCAAAATGACTTTAAAAGTCTTATATAAGTGTTATAATGAAAACAACATATAATGTAAGTGTCCATATTAGCCTACTATCAAAATGGTTTTAAAAGTCTTATGAGTGTTATAATGAAAACAGCACATGATTTAAGTGTCTATATTAGCTATATTAGCCTACTATCAAAATTATTTTAAAAGTCTTATATAAGTGTTATAATGAAGGCAACACATGATGTAAGTGTCTGTTAGGGATATTAGCCTACTATCAAAATTACTTTAAAAGTCTTATATACGTGTTATAAGGAAGGCAACACATGATGTAAGTGTCTATATTAGCGATACTAGCCTACTATAAAATTATTTTAAAAGTCTTATATAAATGTTATAATGAACAAAAATGATGTAAGTGTCTATATTAGCTATATTAGCCTACTATCAATATGACTTTAAAAGACTTATATAAGTGTTATACTGAAGGCAACACATGATGTGTCTATATTAGCGCTATTAGCCTACTATCAAAATGACTTTAAAAGTCTTATATAAGTGTTATAATGAAGGCAACACATGATGTAATTCTCTATATTCACTATATTACTGCTATCAAAATGACTTTAAAAGTCTTATATAAGTGTTATAATGAAGACAACACATGATGTGTCTATATTCGCTATATTAGCCTACTATCAAAATGACTTTAAAAGTTTTATATAAGTGTTATAATGAAAACAACATATAATGTAAGTGTCTATGTTAGCCTACTATCAAAATGGTTTTAAAAGTGTTATATAAGTGTTATAATGAAAACAGCACATGATTTAAGTGTCTATTAGGGATATTAGCCTACTGACTTTAAAAGTCTTATATAAGTGTTATAATGAAGACAACACATGATGTAAGTGTCTAAATTAGTTATATTAGCCTACTATCAAAGGCTGACGCAAGTTTTCGTTGACCAAAATGTTGTATTTTAATTTTTATTCTACACATGTTTGCAACATTGGGAATCATTAATGAAATAGAGGCTTCTCACAGGATGAGAAAACTTCTTCAAATGAGTGGCTCAGAATGGCCAAAGGTATAGATGTGGGTGTCCAAGTTTAAGGAAACGGCAGGCTGTCTTCTTCTAATGGATTTATTACAATCTTTGCAAGCTGGGTATTGTTTGCTGTGGTCTGGAACAACATGACACACAAATAACTATGAGAAATGCAGCCAATATCACATACAGATAATGTGTCATGAGTCATGCAAATATAAATTAAATACACAGAGGACATGAGTAAAGGAAATTAAATGAGCTCAAATATACCTACAAATAGCATGTTAGCATCGATTAGCTTGCAGTCATGGATTGACCAAATATGCCCCTAGCAAATCAATGAACATCAACAAAGCTTACTTTTGTGTATTCACACACAGTAAACAATGTTTGGTGGACACAATGAGACAAAGAAGGAGTGGCATAAAACATGTATTTCTGTGGCAGCGTCGGAGAAAGTAGTACATGTAAACAAACTACGATGAGTTCAAGGAGCGCTGAAATTAGTAGGACAAAACGGTGCTTGCCAAATACTCTCATCAGTGAAGCATGTATAACATAATCCGTGGGATTTTTAACAATTAGGAAGGTTTGTGTCATGTTTGTTCTCCTACAGAAAATGTATTAAAACAAAAACTTTTTTTTCTTCATCTTTTTCTATTTTCACACATCTCTGAAAGAGGTCCAGGGAGCCACAAAGGCGGCGCTAAAGAGCCGCATGCGGCTCTAGAGCCGCAAGTTGCTGACCCCTGAACTAGACATTCGAGTTTGGAAAAGTCGTTTGCTTTTTGCCACCCCAAACTTGAATATACATGCTGGAAAGGACCAACAAACCCCGAAAAATAGATGCTTTTCAAAATAACTTTCAGGGAACACTTTGGGGAAGACTCCCTGAACCAAGCAATATCTTTGAAGGCATATTTGGAGGAGTTTTGTAAGGCGTGTTACTGACAGTTTGGTTATGTTTGGGTTTTCCTCTGTGTTTGAGTTTATTTCCTGTCAGCGCTCTTATTTTGGTTCCATTTCCTGCATGTCTCCCTGATTGGCAGCTTGGCACACCTGGTTGCAATTGCCAATCAGACTACTATTAATGCCTGCCTTGCCCTCCAGTCAGAGCTAGATGATTGTATCCTGTTTCCTGTTTCCTGTTATCCTGGTTTCTGGTTCCTGTTGGCTATTTCCCGTTTCCTGGTTCTTGTTTTCCCTGCATGTGCACGTTCAGTTGCACAGTTATTTTTTTTTTACGTTAAAGTCAAGTTTCCTGCGCTACGCCTGCTATCTCTGCATCTTGGGGTTCAAGACCGACAGCAGTCCCTGACAAGTTTGCTGTGGAAGAACTAGACCAGGGTCTAACGACATTCACTATTTGTTGGCACGCACACAATAAATGCATGCATGGATTTGGTTGAAACCAACTTTTTAAAATGCATGTAAACACCTTAAAGTGGACCTACTATGATTTTAATCTGCATTTAAAACACTTCCTTGTGGTCTACATCAGGGGTTCTTAACCTTTTGGACCTCGGCGCCTCACTACAGAGGGTTCCGGGGCCAAATATTAACACAGAATAATAATTCTTACTTATTCAATATTTATATCTAACATCCTTACAGTTTACAACCTTATCAATGATATGAAAGCACGTGTTTATCACAAATATTATCATCAAGGCTTATCGCAAGCTGATTACAAAATAAATTACAAAATAAAGTTAAGTGTAAATTAACTACACCAGTTTAGTCATTATTGTTGTGCTTAAGAAACTTTAGCTTCAGATTTCTTCTGTTTGATATTGTCATTGTGTGTATGTGAGTGTGAATGTTGTCTGTCTATCTGTGTTGGCCCTGCGATGAGGTGGCGACTTGTCCAGGGTGTACCCCGCCTTCCGCCCGAATGCAGCTGAGATAGGCTCCAGCACCCCCCGCGACCCCAAAAGGGACAAGCGGTAGAAAATGGATGGATGGATGGATATTGTCATTACTGCCACAAGTGGTGGAAAAGTGTATTACAATTTTTTTCAGTGGCATTAAAAAGGGCATTAAATAAGATTTACTGAAACATGTAGAAACCCTAAATATAGCGTTGATTCACCCGTGCGTTCTTGTATTTCTACCCTTCTTGAGACATCAACAAGGAAAACTACCTTCCATATGAGGAGGTGTGAACAAGATAGGACATAAATCATGGTCCCAATACGGAAAACCATTGCATCTAATAGAGAATGTCTCATTTGCACCCCTGGTGGTGAAATCTATCAAAATTAGGGTGGTCCCAAAAAGGAGGGATTTTTCAAATTGCCTGTGTGTCGGTTTTAAAAGTGCTTCCCCTCTGGTTAACATGTGAAATAACAAGTGTGTGTAAAAATTTGAAGTGCTCCCCCCTCTGGCCAACATATGTAATAACAAGTGTGTGTAAGACATTGAAATGTGCCCCCTTTGGCCAAAATTAATTTAAAAAAATAAAATCGATATGTATATAGAGCAGGGATGTCAAAGTGGTTTCCATTGAGGGCCACATCACAGTTATGGCTGGCATTAGAGGGCCGCTTGTAACAGTGAATAATGTATGAATTTGCCTCTGGATTTCATTATTATTAAAATTAAATTTTAAAAAAATAAAAAATGTAAATTAAAATATTATATTTTTAAGTAGACTTTACATTTACAAAATGTTCCTGTAAAATAGTGTCTTAAATTTTTTTTTTAAAAACATTTTTACGGCAAATGGAAAAACAATACCACTGTTTTTTGGGGGGGTTTTATAGAAAAAGCTGGCAGCTTAGTTGCCAGAATTTTTTGTGTTAAATGTACATTGGTTTTTACAACATGATATTGTTCATGGAAAAACGGTACAAGTTCTTTGTTTATTCTGACAACTTAGCTGCCAGTTTTTCTACCGTAAAAACATTTGTACCATCTTTCCATCCATCCATCCATTTTCTACCGCTTATTCCCTTCGGGGTCGCGGGGGGCGCTGGAGCCTATCTCAGCTACAATCAGGCGGAAGGCGGGGTACACCCTGGACAAGTCCATTTACAGTAATACACCGTTATAAACAACAACCGTAGATTTTACAGTCAAAAACTGCCAGCTCAGTCAACAGAATTTTAACGCAAAAAACAGTAGTAGTTTTTTTCAATTTACAGTAATATGCGACCCCCCGCGACCCCGGAAGGGACAAGCGGTAGAAAATGGATGGATGGATGGATGCTGTAAAGAACAACATAACATGTATTGTCATTTTTATTAATTTGATGGGTAGTTTGCTGTAAAGTTAAGTATTTTTATTGAGACAAAAACATTTTTGGGAAGTATGATAATATACTGTAATATTTGTTACAATAATGGATGATATTAAAGTTTAAAAGGTATGCAATTTCAAGCAGTACATATATTTTCTCTGTCAAAAGGGGAAAAAAACCCAATTACATTTAGTGAGAAAATATGAAATACTTTATTGACACATATCATTTCCAGGTGTTTGCGGGCCAGATAAAATGATGGTGCGGGCCAGATCTGGCCCCCGGGCCTTGACTTTGACATCTCTGGTATATAGAGACATACTGTAATAACTTGACATAAATAATGAAGATTAAAAACCATTTACAAACAAAACATTCAAAAGAAAAATAAATTCACTAAAAGTTTACCTTTTTTATATTTGCATAGTATGTATATATTATTAATGTTGTAAATACAAATCTTTATATATCTAGGAAGGGTGGTCCTAAAGAGGTAGGCATTTTTCAGAGGTCTCAAGAAGGTCAGAAATACAAGAATGTGTGTGTGTTTTAAAAAAAACCACTGTGCGTGACCGCCATGAACGGCAGTCATGTTATTCCAACCTATGCTAGCCGGTGGTGTTAAGGCACCATCTTTATCATCAACAAGTGTTACTTTTCATGAACTTTGACTTAAAAGGGTTCTGGGAGATATCCTGTATATTGTAATTCAATGTGAACGTCACAGTACGACATCTGCTTGCCATCTCCTCTCCTCTGATGACATCACCCGAATATGTCGGCTTTATTTGGACACGCGTCTCCTGCAAGAGCACGGTGACTCCACGTGACGTGACATTTTCTTGGTTTTATTTTGACTGCGTGTCGGGGAAATGTACTCTTCATGGTGCGGTATACTCTCCTTGGCTCAAGAGGAGGAAGTGAGCAGATGGTGGGCGGAGATGCAGCCAACAGGAAGTGGAGGCTTGATGGTTTCCTCATGTTGTGTTGGCCGCAGTCAGGATTTCACTTCTCTGTCCTTACACACTGAGCAGGTGTGTGTGTGTGTGTGTGTGTGTGTGTGTATCAATGTGTCATGTTCAAGTCCAGCTGTTCTCCTCACATCCACTCCTAAAGCAGACTTTGTGATTTGATATATGTTTGGAGCATTTTGTGGCGTCAACTGTCCAATTAAGTCTCACCAAGGACTCATGAAGTCCATGCAAATGCAGTTTATGCTTAGTTGACATCAGAGGTTCCTAACCGCCTTGACCTGGGGCCCAACGTTTCCTGTTCCAAGTGGCCCATTTAAATATGAGCACTGATTTGTACTCAACTACAAAACCCAAAAGCAGTGAAGTTGGCACGTTGTGTAAATGGTAAATAAAAACAGAATACAATGATATGCAAATCCTTATCAACTTATATTCAATTGAATAGACTGCAAAGACCTTTCCTTTTAACAACACTCAGTAAACGTTTGGGAACTGAGGAGACACATTTTTGAAGTGGATTTATTTCCCATTCTTGCTTGATGTACAGCTTAAATTGTTCAACAGACCGCCATAACCACAACACCAGAGGGAGCTCCACTAACCACATTAAACCCAGATTCCGAACTAACAAAGGTCTTAACTCATTCTCTTTCTATGCCACATCAATATGGAATGCACTCCCAACAGGTGTAAAAGAAAGGACATCTCTATCCTCCTTCACAACCGCACTAAAAGAACACCTCCAGGCAACTACAACCCTAAACTAACACCCTCCCTCCAACATAATACCTCTTCGGATTATAAATAATCAAATGTAAATAATCAAATGTAGACACTTTTTCTTATACTTTCTGATCTCTCCCTCTATGTCCACTACTTTCTGTACATATCCTACCAAGTCAGTTCTACACTGTTTCAATGTCCATTTCTCTGATGATGCAGTTGTTGATGTTGATTGTTGATGACTGAAGTGTTGATACCAACCAAACCTAACCCCCCCTCCATATCCCACACCCCGGATTGTAAATAATGTAAATAATTCAATGTATATACTCTGATTCTTATTCGGGTGTTACCATTTAGAGGTCAATTGTACGGAATATGTACTTCACTGTGCAATCTACTAATAAAAGTTTCAATCAATCAATCAATCAAACAGATGCTGGCTTTTCAACTTTGGGCCGAGAACAATCCGGATTGTTCTTTTCCTCT
Organism: Entelurus aequoreus; assembly: GCF_033978785.1. Taxonomy (NCBI): domain Eukaryota; kingdom Metazoa; phylum Chordata; class Actinopteri; order Syngnathiformes; family Syngnathidae; genus Entelurus; species Entelurus aequoreus. The sequence goes on from NC_084731.1 coordinate 61,305,179, forward strand.
TAGGTCCAGAGGACACATTGTCCACAGTTTCCAAAAACAATTTGAAATGTGGACTCGTCAGACCACGGAACACTTTTCCACTTTGCATCAGTCCATCTTAGATGAGCTCGGGCCCAGCAAAGCCGGCGGCGTTTCTGGGTGTTGTTGATAAATGGCTTTGGCTTTGCATAGTAGAGTTTTAACTTGCACTTACAGATGTAGCAACCAACTGTAGTTACTGACATGGGTTTTCTGAAGTGTTCATGAGCCCATGTGGTGATATCCTTTACACACTGATATTGGTTTTTGATGCAATACCGCCTGAGGGATCGAAGGTCACGGGCATTCAATGTTGGTTTTCGGCCTTGCCGTGATTTCTCCAGATTCTCTGAACCTTTTGATGATATTACGGACGGTAGATGGTGAAATCCCTAAATTCCTCGCAATAGCTGGTTGAGAAATGTTGTTCTTAAGCTGTTTGACAATTTGCTCACGCATTTGTTGACAAAGTGGTGACCCTCGCCCCATCTTTGTTTGTGAATGACTGAACATTTCATGGAAGCTGTTTTTATACCCAATCATGGCACCCACCTGTTCCCAATTAGCCTGTTCACCTGTGGGATGTTCCAAATAAGTCTTTGATGAGCATTCCTCAACTTTGTCAGTCTTTTTTGCCACTTGTGCCAGCTTTTTTAAAACATGCTGCAGGCATCAAATTCCAAATGAGCTAATATTTGTTTTCCAGTTCGAACATTAAGTATCTTGTCTTTGCAGTCTATTCAATTGAATATAAGTTGAAAAGGATTCGTAAATCATTGTATTCTGTTTTTATTTACCATTTACACAACGTGACAACTTCAATGGTTTTGTACTTGGATCATCCAGAGTCAGCACTTGCTTAGCCATGTCAGCGTATTTTTTAATGAATCAAAACATTGGTTTTCAGTTCCTAACAGTCTGCGTGACGACTCCTTTTGTCTAGAGCAGAAATGTTTAGGGCTTCATGGTTTGTGGTAAAAGGTCGGACATAGTGTGAGCTCTACGGAGTGATTTTAGGTTTGAGCAAAATTATTTGCAAACCATTGTATTCTGTTTTTATTTACTATTTTTCAACGTGAAAACTTCACTGGTTTTGGGTTTTGTACTTTTACTGCAAATGAATATCACATCTAATTATCGCGTGTCAGTCTTCTTAACTACTGCTAATGGGTAAAAAAACCACAACTGTGGTGTGTTAGCATCCAGAGCTGAAAGGTGTTTCAATGATTGCTTGGCCCTCCTGTAGTCAATCATTAATAGAACCTGATTTCAATCTGAAAGATCACAAGTGTGTGTCATATCTGTGTGTGAAAAACATGATGGTAACCTATGCAACCTTTTATTATGGCAACGCTTTGACCCCAGAACACATCCATTCACTATTTCCTATTGTAATAAAGAACAGAACTTCAAGTTCTGTGACTGAATCTCTTTGCTGAGATTGTACTCAGAAATAGTTTGAGTGTGTCATGTTTGGCAGCAGCCGTTTCCACAAGTCACTCACTCGATGTGGTGGAACTTGACTTGACAGTGGTGTGCTTTTCCCGTTCAGACTGCAGACGCTGCAGCGAGTCCCCCTGTGGTTTGTTGCATCGTCAGACCGCTGCCCTGGCAACGTGCCAACAGGAAACCCGGCAACACGCTACGTGTGCGGGTCTCCGCCCTTTGCTCTGCGCCCATGGAATGCGCTGGTTGCTCGGGAGAGTTGGGCGTGGCCATGTTTGGCCTGCATGCCTGCGCACAATGTGCATGTAGTCATGGAGGACTCACTCTCTAGGTGACCTGTGTCTGTGTTGTTGGTTTCATTGTTGGAGTGTGACTACTCACTCTCTGTAGGTGACCTGTGACTGTGTTGTTGGTTCCTCCGTGTGATTCCCAGCCTCTAAAATCACATGACCGCTGGCTTTTCAGTTCAAAGTTCACCAACAGAAAAGTCCTTCATGCCAGAGGGTGGAGGAGGTGTGTGTGTGTGTGTGTGTGTGTGTGTGTGTGTGTGTGTGTGTGTGTGTGTGTGTGTGTGTGTGTGTGTGTGTGTGTGTGTGTGTGTGTGTGTGTGTGTGTGTGTGTGTGTGTGTGTGTGTCAGCTAGCTGTGTTTGCTTGTTGGCAGCATGAAACCACTTAACCACTTTTCCACCAAGCTTCCACTGGTGTCATGGTGCCGTGTTTACATCTCTCCTTCAACCCTCCTCACCTCCACTACATATGGAAAATATGATCATTTATATCAATAATATATACTAAAGGGGAACTGCACATTTTTGGGGGAATGTTGTCCATCATTCACAATCCGTATATAAGACAAGAACACGTATGTTTTGCTTTTTTTTAACTCGTAAATAAATACCAGCAAGAGTCTGCTAACAATGGGGTCAATGGAAGTTGCTCTAATCTACCTATAAAGCACTTAAGTTAAAGTAAAGTTAAAGTTAAAGTACCAATGATTGTTACACACACTAGGTGTGGTGAAATTTGTCCTCTGCATTTGACCCATCCCCTTGATCACCCCCTGGGAGGTGAGGGGAGCAGTGGGCAGCAGCGGTGCCGCGCCCGGGAATCATTTTTGGTGATTTAACCCCCAATTCCAACCCTTGATGCTGAGTGCCAAGCAGGGAGGTAACGGGTCCCATTTTTATAGTCTTTGGTATGACTCGGCCGGGGTTTGAACTCACAACCTACCGATCTCAGGGCAGACACTCTAACCACTAGGCCACTGAGTAGCCTAGTGGTTACAACATCCAAAAACCTCCATAAATGTTTATAGAGGTCAACAAATGTTAACATTCATATTAACATGTAATATATACATGATGTAAGTATATATGTAATGTAGTAACATTCATAATAACATGTGATGTATACATCATGTAAGTATATATGTAATGTAGTAAAATTTATAATACCATGTAATATATACATGATGCAAGTATATATGTAATGCAGTAACATTCATAATAACATGTAATATATACATGATGTAAGTACATATGTAATGTAGTGACATTCATAATAACATGTGATATGTACATGATGTAAGTATATATGTAATGTAGTAACGTTCATAATAACATGTAATATATAAATATAAGTATATATGTAATGTAGTAACATTCATAATAAGATGTAATATATACATGATGTAAGTATATATGTAATGTAGTAACATTTATAATACCATGTAATATATACATGATGTAAGTATACTGTATATGTAATGTAGTAACATTCATAATAACATGTAATATATACATCATGTAAGTATATATGTAATGTACTAACATTCATAATAACATGTAATATATACATGATGTAAGTATATATGTAATGTAGTAACATTCATAATAACATGTAATATATACATGATGTAAGTATATACGTAATGTAGTAACGTTCATAATAACATGTGATATAGACATGATGTAAGTATATATCAATCAATCAATCAATCAATCAATGTTTATTTATATAGCCCTAAATCACAAGTGTCTCAAAGGGCTGTACAAGCCACAACGACATCCTCGGTACAGAGCCCACATATATGTAATGTAGCAACATTCATAATAAGATGTAATATATACATGATGTAAGTATATATGTAATGTATTAACATTCATAATAACGTGGTATATACAGGATGTAAGTATATACACTACCGTTCAAAAGTTTGGGGTCACATTGAAATGTCCTTATTTTTTAAGGAAAAGCACTGTACTTTTCAATGAAGATAACTTTAAACTAGTCTTAACTTTAAAGAAATACACTCTATACATTGCTAATGTAGTAAATGACTATTCTAGCTGCAAATGTCTGGTTTTTGGTGCAATATCTACATAGGTATATAGAGGCCCATTTCCAGCAACTATCACTCCAGTGTTCTAATGGTACAATGTGTTTGCTCATTGGCTCAGAAGGCTAATTGATGATTAGAAAACCCTTGTGCAATCATGTTCACACATCTGAAAACAGTTAAGCTCGTTACAGAAGCTACAAAACTGACCTTCCTTTGAGCAGATTGAGTTTCTGGAGCATCACATTTGCGGGGTCAATTAAACGCTCAAAATGGCCAGAAAAAGAGAACTTTCATCTGAAACTCGACAGTCTATTCTTGTTCTTAGAAATGAAAGCTATTCCACAAAATTGTTTGGGTGACCCCAAACTTTTGAACGGTAGTGTATGTAATGTAGTAACATTCATAATAAGATGTAATATATACTATACATGATGTAAGTGTATATGTAATGTAGTAATATTCATAATAACATGTAATATACCGTAATTTCCGGACTATAAGCCGCACCTGACTATAAGCTGCACCAGCTAAATTTAGGGGAAAATACAGATTGCTCCATATATAAGCCGCACCCGACTATAAGCCGCAGGGTTTTGATGTGTAATTAGCGTAGTATATAGGGGTTCCTGCTACCACGGAGGGGATTGTCGGGACAGAGATGACTGTTTGGGAACGCAAAGCGTCCCATTTATTAACAATAAATCTTTCAATCATTCAATCAAACTTTCACATCTTTGACATGGCGAACAGCATTCGTGCAGAGTACAAATAATACAACGGTGCAAAGTAATACAAAGTGCTCGCCTGTATGTTACCAAAATAACCAGCCTACCGGTATTTGAAAAGTCAGTCTTTAATCATTGTGTCATCGTCTTCCTCCTGCGTACTAAAACCACCGAAATCCTCTTCGTCGGTGTCGGAGAAAAACAGGCCGTAAATAAGCCGCACCCTTGTATAAGCCGCAGGGACCAGAACGAGGGGAAAAAGTAGCGGCTTATAGTCCGGAAATTACGGTATACATGATGTAAGTATATATGTAATGTAGTAACATTCATAATAAGATGTGATATATACATGATGTAAGTATATATGTAATGTAGTAACATTCATAATAACATGTAATGTATACATGATGTAAGTATATATGTAATGTCGTAACATTCATAATAACATGTAATATTTATATATTTTCATTATTTAAAAAATATGACAGCGTATTAATTTCACGGACGGATCACAACGCTCACTTTCCCTTCAACAACAACAACACTACTACTCATGGCAGACTTGATGAGAGACAACCAACATGATAAAACAACCACATACTGTACAATGTCTACTGTCACTGGGATAAAGACTGTTGGGATGTTTATATCTTCCAGTTTAGATGAAGACTCATAATCCTCCAAAGAAAAAAAATGGACGTGGAACCGAGTGTCTTTTTGTGTATTGTTTGTCATTCCTAGGTCTAAATTGGCTGTCAAAGTTCACCAGCTTCTCCGTTTATGTCTACATCATTTTACTATCCAGGCGAGAGGCATGCTTTATGAGTTACAAAAATGTTCCACCACCTCCGAGGCGAGTAAAAGGAAGTTAGGTTTCTGATCAATGCGCCGCTAAAAGTAGTTCCTTAGCGTTAGCGCTTATAATAACAATATTGCTAATTCTTGGTCAATATTCAGGTCATGAAATGTAAACAGAGTAGTTTTATGTCTGTTTAGACACAACGAGGGCCTGGCTCCCATTGGCTTCATTGTGAGCTGACTTTTATTTATGTTTATTAACGAGTTTGAATGCATTAAAACAAATTGTTCTCGTCTCTCATAAAGGTTGTGAATCATAGGCAGTATTTGTTTTAAAAAGTGCAGTTCCCCTTTAACGTGTGGGCATTTTTTAATCTTTAATCCAAATGACATTGAGCACAAGTAAATATTTGACAGATTATGATGATTTTGTTCAATTCCAAGCCATATAAAGTTAAGTGTTTATTGTGTTAAAGCCTAACTGATGTCAGTTCATGTAATGAGAGAGGGTGTGTGAGCCTAATGAGATCAGCGAGTGCACAACTAGGCAGCTCCTTGGCCCCAGGCTAAATGGGACAATGCATTGAAATGATTCTGAAAAGTCCAACATTGGAACCAATCTCAGAGAAAACTCAGCACAAAATGATATTGAAGCAAGTAAACAAATCAGATGGTAACATTTGATTTAGTTTTTCATATTTGTGCACACTAACAATTCTGCACACATAAATATTGTCCTGAGAAAGTCCAAACTTCACTTTAAACTAGGGCTGTACGGTATACCGGTACTAGTATAGCATCGCGGTACTAATGAATAAAAAAACGGTACTATACTCTGTTTGAAAAGTACCGGTTCCCCATATATATATATATTTTTAAAAAGCTTAACAGCTCGTCGTCACGTCATTGCTGGTTTTATGAGCAGAGGAGCATGTTCGGCAGCGCACACACACACGGAGTACTTACAAGCAGACACAGTGTGTAGACAGAAAAGGGCGAATGGACGCATTTTGGTCTAAAAAGTAAAGATAAAGGTGAAGTTGTAACACTGAAACACCCTCAGGAAGAGGTGCTTTAAGTCATGGCTATCTAGCTAGCGGCTAACATCCATCCGCAGTCAGCAGTGTTTTAGCTACTTCTAAATCACTAATCCTGGCCTCCATGGTGGCAAAGTAAGGTTCTTACAAGTAGCATTATCACTGAAGGACGAGGAATAGCTAAACATGCTTCACTACACACCGTAGGAGGATACAATACCTTACTGGCGTCACAATGTAAATAAATGCCATTGGTGGATCTACACCTGACATCCATTGTAATGATACCAAGTATAAGACCATATCTAGTCGATACTACTATGATTACATCAATATTTTTTATCGTCACAAAATCTTTTTTCCTTTTTTGAAAATTCAAATTATGTTTATAAACTAAGTAAATACGTCCCTGGACACATGAGGACTTTGAATATGACCAATGTATGATCCTGCAACTACTTTGTATCGGATCAATACCTGAATTTGTGGTAGGCTTGTGCAGCCCTTTGAGACTTTTGTGATTTAGGGCTATATAAATAAACATTGATTGATTGATTGATCATCCAAAACTAATGTAAAGTATCAAACAAGAGAAGAATAAGTGATTATTACATTTTAACAGAAGTGTAGATAGAACATGTTAAAACAGAAAATAAGCAGATATTAACAGTAAATGAACAAGTAGATTGAAAATCCATTTTTACAGTTTGTTCTTTATAATGTTGACAAAATAATAGAATATAAATGACACAATATACAGCATACGTCAGAAGACTAATTATGAGTCTTTGTTTGTTTACTCACTACTAAAAGACAAGTTGTCTAGTAGGGGTGTAACGGTACGTGTATTTGTATTGAACCATTTCGGTACGGGGGTTCCGGTTCGGTTCGGAGGTGTACCGAACGAGCATATGAAGTAGCCGCCTAAGCTAAAGTCTTAACAAGCTGCTTTGCTTTCTGCCTCTGTCTATGTCAGTACTCTACACAGCACCCAGCATTGTCCCACCCACCCAACCATCTGATTGGTTACAACCATAGCGGTAACAGCCAATCAGCAGTGCGTATTCAGAGCGCATGTAGTCAGTGCTTCTGCGGTGGGGTTAGCAGAAAGGTGTTTAGCAGGTGAGCATCAGGCAGCGGACTCTCCCCAAATTAAAATAAACACCTCCCAGTCAACTACTAGTAACATCACTATGAGCCCGTTGACCTTCTAGAAACAAACTGCAGCTCAGCTCGCTCGCAGTCCTGGCTTGAGTTGAAGGCTAATTAGCTTTTAGCGTAACGTTAGCTCATTTTGCGGTGTGTGTGTTAGCTCATTGTGTGGTGTGTGTGTGTGTGTGTGTGTGTGTGTTTGTGTGTGTGTGTGTGTGTGTGTGTGTGTGTGATAAAAATCAACTACAGGCTTACCTATTGCTGTAATAAATTAAGCATGATGAGTTGACTTGAAACTGTTTAATGTTGCACTTTTTATATGTAGAAGAAACAACTTGAGGCAGTTTAATGTTGATTAACGTGGGCAGAATTATTATAGTGTTCCCAATGTTAAAAGGATAAAGCCATTGTTTACAAATTTGGTAAATAAATAACCAAAAAATGTAAATGTTGTTGTTTTCTTACTGTACCGAAAATGAACCGAACCGTGACCTCTAAACCGAGGTACGTACCGAACCAAAATTTTTGTGTACCGTTACACCCCTGTTGTCTAGTATGTTCACTATTTTATTTAAGGACTAAATTACAATAATAAACATATGTTTAATGTACCCTAATATTTTTGGTTCAAATAAAGCCAATAATGAAATTTTTCGTGGTCCCCTTTATTTAGAAAAGTATCGAAATACATTTTGGTACCCTACCAAAATATTGGTATCGGGACAACCCTTCTTTAAAGTTTATGAATGTTTTGGATTGACCCACAGCATTGAAGGGACTTGTTGGTCCATCTTGATTATAATCACTGTGCAGGATTGCTGGGCCTTAGTTTCCCTGCTTCATGTTCTCGTTGTGTGTCAGTAGTATCAACATATTTGCTGACAGCAGCATTTACTAACTTGTAACTATGAGTCACTCAAGAACAGAGTTGTCAAACTGGTTTTCATTGAGGGCCAAATGGCAGTTATGGCTGCCATCAGAGGGCCGCGTGTAACATTGAATAATGTATGAATTTGCCTCTGGATTTAATTATTTTAATTTTAAGTAGACTGTCTATTTTACAGTACAATCTTTACATGTATAACATTTTACTGTAAAATAATTTAATTTTTTTACAATGGAAAAACTGGCAGCTGTGTCAACAGAATTTTAACATTTTCAATTTACAGTAACATGCTGTAAAGAACAACGTAAAATGTACTGATATTTTTATGAATTTGACGGGTAGTTTGCTGTAAAGTTAAGTATTTTTATTTACACAAAAAACATGTTGGGAAAGTATGATAATATACTGTACTAGTTGTTGCAATAATGGATAATATTAAAGCTTAAAAGGTATAAAACTTCAAGCAGTACATATATTTTTCTGTCAAAATGAAAAAAATCAATTACATTTAGTGAGAAAACATGTTTTCAGTTATTTCACCTTTTTTTGTTAAGTACATAACCACATGTGTTCATTCATAGTTTTGATGTGACAATCTACGATGTAAATAGTCATGAAAATAAAGACAACACTTTGAATGAGGAGAAGGTGTGTCCAAACTTTTGGCCTGTACTATATATTTTTTCTGTAGAAATGGAAAAAAATCAATTGCATTTAGTGAGGAAAATATGAAGTAATTTATTGACGCTTATCATTTCCAGGTGTTTGTGGCCAGATAAAATTATGTCGTGGGCCAGATCTGGTCCCCGGGCCTTGAGTTTGACACCTGTGCTCAAGAATTGTCAACAAGTCAATTACTTAGGTACACTGGATGGAATTGTTCTTCATCTGCACTCTTCTTCCAAATGGTCACTGAACCCACATACTTTCAGTATAAAGGAATTGTCTACAAACAGACGGATCCGTCATGGAAGACATCTTATCAGCAATAATGAGCAGTTTGTTCACGGAAGACCGCCATCAACACAGACCCACCTTCTGGAGAAGATACTTGGATGACATTCTGGAGACAATACAACTGGGACACACCCAGGATCTTCCAGACTACCTCAACAGGATTGACAAGACTGGAAACATCAAATTCACACATGGAGAGGAAATAAACAGGACCATAACTTTTTTGGACATGAAAATCCACCGCAAAGATAACGGCAGTCATTGACGGAAAACCCACACACACCGACCAATATCTCCTCTAGACCTCCGAACAGCCCACAGCATACAAAGGTGACGACACTATGGATGGGCTAACATGGTGAGAGAAGAAGAAGACAGATGAAAGGACAAGAAACACATCAAAAATACAGCTGCCAATATCCCATCAACAATGGGAACAACAAGTACAAAACTAGATGAGGAAATTCCTGAAGGAATTGCGTGTGAATGCTCCAATGCTGAAGTTGAAGTGAAATGCTGACGGAATGTAGTATGAATGTAAGAATAGTTTGAAACTTGGAATAGTTTGAATGTTGAAAAGCTGACGCTGAACGGAAATGCTAATGGAACATTGGATGAATGTAGAAATGGTTTAAATGTTGAAATCGTTTAAACCCTGAAATGGTTTGAATGTTGGAATGGTTTGAATGTTGAAGAGTTCAAATTTCCAGGAAAACCGGAATTTGGTTTGGAACTTGGGAAAGTGTTAGTTTGAATGTCCAGGATGAGTGGAATGTGTTGATGTTGGAATGGTTTGAATAGGTTGAAAAATGTGGGAATTGTGCAACATGGAAAAATGTCCCATTCATTTCAATGGGAACTTCCTGGACATTTGAGAATTTTGGGAAAAACTGGATTTTTTTGAAAACAATTAGGAGCATGAATGTCCGAAATGAACTGAATTGGTTGGTGTTGGAATTAGGGCTGGGCGATATGGCCTTTTTTTAATATCTCGATAATTTTAGGCCATGTCACGATTTACCGTAATTTCCGGACTATAAGCCGCTACTTTTTCCCCTCGTTCTGGTCCCTGCGGCTTATACAACGGTGCGGCTTATTTACGGCCTGTTCTTCTCCGACACCGACGAAGAGGATTTCGGTGGTTTTAGTACGCAGGAGGAAGACGATGACACAATGATTAAAGACCGACTTTTCATAGACCGGTAGGCTGGTTATTTTGATAACGTACAGGCGAGCACTTTGTATTACTTTGCACCGTTGTATTATTTGTACTCTGCACGAATGCTGTTCGCCATGTAAAAGATGTGAAAGTTTGATTGAATGATTGAAAGATTTATTGTTAATAAATGGGACGCTTTGCGTTCCCAAACAGTCATCTCTGTCCCGACAATCCCCTCCGTGGTAGCAGGAACCCCTATATACTACGGTAATTACACATCAAAACCCTGCGGCTTATAGTCGGGTGCGGCTTATATATGGAGCAATCTGTATTTTCCCCTAAATTTAGCTGGTGCGGCTTATAGTCAGGTGCGGCTTATAGTCCGGAAATTACGGTATATCTCGATATTTTGCCTTAGCCTTGAATGAACACTTGATGCATATAATCACAGCAGTATGATGGTTATATGTCTACATTAAAACCTTCTTGTTCATACTGCATTAATATATGCTAATTTTAAACTTTCATGCAGAGAGGGAAATCACAACTAAGTCAATTTACCAAAACTGTATTTATTAAACAGTTATTAAGCAGTGGCACAAACATTCATGTCATTTCCAAAACAGAAAGTGCAAGATTGTCAGAGACATTTTAAAACAAGCTATTAGTGCACTTTTGTGCATGATGTCACTAAGATGACATATCAAAACAACACTAAATTAAAGTCCACTTTTTGTACAGAACGCCACTACAATAGTTTAAAACAAATAAAGTGCACTTTTGTGCATGATGTCACACAAGATATTTCAGTAACTGTCAAATAAAAATGAGCTGCATAATAGGAAATCAAATAGTGTATGTCCTTCGCTATGTGGTAGGTTCCTGCGGACGTTATCTCCTTTTGTTGTTGACTATTTTTTTCATACGGTGTTGATGTGGAAATGGTTGCCTCGGCATTTTGTTGGTGTGTCACCGAACGGAGATGTTGACATGCAGAGTTTCAAGCACTCTTCATTCTCTAGTGGGTGACTTTTCAATTGATGGTACATATAAGCAGTAATGCTACTTTTTGTAGCAATGCTTTTGCCCCACACTTGACAAATTACGGTTGTCTGTTCGACATATTCCCACTTGAAGCCAAACCACCGCCAAACCGTGCTGTTTTTCTTGGGAATTAATTCTTCCTTCATTTGTTACCAGATTCGCACCTTCTTTCTCTCGTATTACCCCTCGCACCACAGCTAATGTTACCCATGCCGCTACCTCTCTGCTCCGCGAGGGCGTATACGTATGTAAAAAGGTGCGCTTGTTTTATCTCTCTGTGAGAAGGAGAGACAACAAAGAGTGAGAAACGCCTGTAGTGTAATGCCCGCAGCTAAAAGCAACTGCGTGAGAACGTATACTCCAATATCACGATACAGTCATTTTCTGTATCGCACAGAGCGATATATTGAGTATATTGATATATTGCCCAGCCCTTGTTGGAATTGTTTAAATCGGTCAAAAAATGTTGAAGCAGTAATAATATCTGGGATTTATATAGCGCTTTTCTAAGTACCCAAAGTCGCTTTACATGTAGAACCCATCATTCAATCACACCTGGTGGTGGTAAGCTACTTTCATAGCCACAGCTGCCCTGGGGTAGACTGACGGAAGCGTGGCTGCAATTTGCGCCAACGGGCCTTCCGATCACCACCTATCATTCATCATTCAATTCACCGGTGTGAGTGGCACCGGGGGCAAGGGTGAAGTGTCCCGCCCAAGGACACAACGGCAGCGATTTTTTTGGATGGTAAGAGGCGGGGAGCGAACCTGTAACCCTCAGGTTTCTGGCACGGTTGCTCTACCCACTACGCCATGCCGCCCCCAGTAACAGTTTTTCAATTGAGAAATGGTATTATGGAATTTCAAAAAAAGCGGGAATTTTTTTGGAAAATGGTAAAAAACTAGAATGTTCTGAATGAGTTAATAAATTGGTTGGTGTTGAAATGTTTCAAATTGGTCGAGAAATGTTGAAGTAGTAACGTTTTCAATTGAGAAATAGTATTAAGGAATTCTTGGAATTTCGGGAAAACCGGGAATTATTGCAGTTCAAAAAACAACTTTGTTTTTTGTCCTGATTAAGAGGAATGCTTTGACGGTTGAAGTGGGTTGGAAAATGTGGAAGGAGTAGTCGACAGGAAAAAGGGTGGAAATAGGGCTCTGGAAAACCAGGAATTCTGGAAAATCCTGGAATTTTTTGGAACTTGGAAAAAGGGTGGTTTGAATTTGCAAGATGGTGGAATGTGAATTCCTGGAATTTTTTGGAACTTGGAAAAATGATAGTTTAAATCATCATAATAATAGTTTTATTGCCATTGTTTGAGAACGGGTTCACAAACTAGGAATTTTTCTTGGTGCAAACGTGCGACATAAAATACATATAACACATATTTGGTAATAAAAAGAGCTGTGACTGAGCTATCAGATAGACTTAGAAGGAATTCAAGGAGCTGCTGTTAGGAGTTATTGTTCATTTGCCTGATGGCCAAGGGGAAAAAACTGTTCAGGTGGCGGGAGGTGTGGGTCTGGATGGAGCGTAGTCTCCTGCCTGAGGGGAGAGGGGAGAATAGTGTGTGTCCAGGGTGAGAAGAGTCAGCTGTGATCCGACCCACACGCCTCCTGGTCCTGGAGGAGAACAACTCCTGGAGGGATGGGAGCTTGCAGCCAATCACCTTCTCAGCAGCACGTATGATGCGCTGCAGTCTATTCTTATCCTGGACTGTGGCGCCGGGGAACCACACTGTGATGGAGGAGGTCAGGATGGACTCTATGATGGCTGAGTAAAACTGCACCAGCATCTCGGTCGGCACCTTAAGTTTCCTCAGCTGCCGCAGGAAGTACATCCTCTGCTGGGCCTTCTTGATGAGGGAGCTGATGGTCAGCTCCCACTTGAGGTCCTGGGTGATGGTGGTGCCCAAGAAACGGAAGGAGTCCACAATGGGGACGGGGGTGGGAGAGTCAATCAGGGTGAGGGGGGATGGTGGGGCTGTGACTTTCCTGAAGTCCATGATCATCTCCACTGTTTTCTGAGCGTTCAGCTCCAGGTTGTTGAGGCTGCACCAGGACGTCAGCCGGTCCACCTCTCTCCTGTAGGCAGACTCATCGCCATTCGAGATGAGCCCGATGAGGGTGGTGTCATCCGCAAACTTGAGCAGTTTTACGGATTGGTGACTGGAGGTGCAGCAGTTTGTATACAGGGAGAAGAGCCAGGGGGAGAGTACACAGCCCTGAGGAGTACCAGTGTTTGTGGTTCGACTGTCCGAGACAATCTTCCCCAGCCGTACGTGCTGTCTTCGGTCTGTCAGGAAGTCATTAATCCAACTGCAGAGGGAGTCGGGCACGCTGAGCTGGTAGAGCTTGTCTCGTAGCAGTCCAGGGAGGATGGTGTTGAAGGCAGAGCTGAAGTCCACAAACAGGATCCTAACGTAGGTTCCTGGGGAGTCCAGATGCTCCAGGATGAAGTGGAGGGCCAGGTTCACTGCATCATCCACAGACCTGTTGGCTCTGTAGGCGAACTGCAGTGGGTCCAGGAGGGGGGCGGTGATGTCCTTGAGGTGGGGCAGGACCAAGCACTCAAAGGACTTCATGACCACAGGCGTCAGCGCGGCCGGCCTGTAGTCATTTAGTCCTGTGATCCGTGCTTTCTTGGGGACAGGGACAATGGTAGTGGTCTTAAAGCAGGACGGCACGCGGCATAGCTCCAGAGAGGTGTTAAAAATGTCAGTGAAGACAGGAGCCAGCTGGTCCGCACAGTGTCTGAGACTGGAGGGGGAGACACCATCCGGCCCGGGGGCCTTCCGCATATTCAGCTTCAAGAACTGCCGGCGTACATGTCCAGGATGGTGGAATATGTTGATGGTGGAATGGCTAAGAATAGGTTGAAAAATGTGGGAATTAAGTTGAAGTACCAATGATTGTCACACACACACTAGGTGTGGCGAAATTATTCTCTGCATTTGAACCATCACCTTTGATCACCCCCTGGGAGGTGAGGGGAGCAGTGAGCAGCAGCGGTGACCGCGCCCGGGAATCATTTTGGTGATTTAACCCCCAATACCAACCCTTTATGCTGAGTGCCAAGCAGGGAGGTAATGGGTCCCATTTTTATAGTCTTTGGTAAGGCTTGGCCGGCGTTTGAACTCACAACCTACCGATCTCAGGGATGGTGGAAGTTTGAAAAATGGCCAATTCACTTTGAATGGGAAAAATGTCCGGGGAAAACCTGAAATTCTGGGAAATCTGGGAATTTTTGGAATTTGTCAAGGGAAAGCCCGCGATTCCCGAATAGGCTGAACAGTTTGAAGTTGAACGGTTTGAATTGGATGAAAAATGTGTAAAGTAGAGCGCGTCAAAATCTGGAGATAAATAACAATAATAAATAGATGAATTTTGGTGGAGAAAACCATATATATGTGTGAATGTTTTGAGCATTCACACAACAAGGAACAGAGAACAGAAAAGTGAAATAAAGAAACAAAGAAGTCATATCCTGACCAGACAGTAAAGGGATGACAGAACCAACAGTTCAAGCTCACAAAAACAAGACAGTTACAAGTACGTCCAAAGGACAAACTAGAACAAGACAAGAAATGCAAGGTAATGTACCAAATCATGCAAAAACTCACACATCTGAGAAAGACGGAGGACACTCACCACAAGGAACATCAGAAAGAATGTGAAACAGAGACAACTGGGAAATCTTAAAATCAGCCAAATTGGATCATTGCAAAAATAAAGAACCACATCATGGACTGGGACGAGGCTAAAGTCTGTGGGACTGGAAGTAACACATTCAAAGGATGGATAAAGGAGTTAAGGAATCGGCCCAAGGAAACCATCAAGGGTACCTTGATGCTCTTGCATACCTGGGAATCCTCCTCCATGAACCATCGAGCGGCGAGGAGGGGAGCCAACCATAGACATCTTATAAGTACACGCAGCATCGAGCGCTACTGCCTACTGGCGCTGACGAGACGCTGGGCCGCCATCTTGGAGTGGCGATTCGCTCCATTCAGTGCAATTCATTTGGCAGGAGCAATGAACTGTCAGCGCATCTTACCTCACTGAATACCTCTGATTTTCACTCGTGTTTTTGTCATACATGTAGCTATGATAAAGGACACATGTTTTGGCGTGTTTTATTATTCATAGTTTGCTTAACAGTAATAGAATATTCTTATATGCTATAAATGACCAGACATCCGAGATCAAAACTGGGAATATAATCCCAGAGAAGGGGAAAAAAACGGTCAGCTATTTTTAAGTTGAAGAAACAATATGATTAGGTTATATATGCATGTGTATATCCTACATAAACAATGTATGAATACATTAGATATCTGTATATCTATAGACTGTATCTCTGTTGCTGCAGCAGCAGATAGTTTATTCTGTCTTGACACTTTGTATTGATATTTTGTATTACATTCTTCCCTTAAATGATAATGTTTACAGTGATTGTTTTGTATGTATTTTTTATGTATGTCGCTTTGGATAAAAGCGTCTGCCAAATAGGATAGGATAGGTCTTTATTGTCATTGCACAAGTACAACGAAACTTTGTTTTCAGCACAAACCCGTTCAAGATTAGACAAACAAACAGTGTACAGGGTTACAGAACAGGAACGCTGATGGGTCGCCACAAGGCGCCCCGTAAAAGATGGGGAAAAAGGTAAAACGCTGGGGAAGGATGAGTAAAAAAATACAATCTAGACTGGGCTCCTAAGGGGGCCCAGTCTGGAGTGAGAAAAACCTCCATAACGAAGCACATATACATATTACAACGTACATCTGAAGATATCTAGCAACAGAGGGAAGGGGCGGGGTAATGGTGGTAGGCCGCAGCTCTCGGCGCTGACCATCTTTCCATCACCCCTATGGGATTTGCGTCGAGGGCGTTGGGTTGGGGGGGGAGTTTATGTGTGGCGTATATTTTTGTGGATGCATGTTGTCTGTGTGTAAGCCTACAGTGTGTCTCTGTTCCGCGGCCTTGATCTTGTGCAGCAGATAAGTCCAAAGTCAACAACAACAGGTGTGTGTCCATGAGAGACAAGAAGGGAGTTTGTTGTGTCTTCGCTGCACTGTCCTTCGGGAGAGTCTCGAAGCCAGGGAAACAATCCAAGTTAGAATGTTTTGTATGCGAGTAAAAATGAAAATTAGCTTTTCACTCTAAATTGTCTATGACTGGTCCTTAAAAATCCTGCGAGGCAGACAGTCCGATGTTATTCAAATCACAAGAGTGTCCACAGTTCTTCCTGCATCCTCCAATCATTCGTGGCAGCTTTGGGCTACTTTGAAGACTGCCAGCAACTTCCAATTTGTGGACAAACCAGAGCAACGCTTACTCCAATCAGCAGATGTCCTGTCATTATTCCGAATAGGTAGATATCTTCACGTCCTCGACAGAAAAGGGTCGCCAGGCACGCGGCACTCCTTCTTCTCCCAAGAGTCCGTCGCGTGTCCAGCAACAACCGCTCGGTCACGACAAACAGGTTCCCCCAAACCCAAGATGTTGTCAATTTCGTTGAGGCCAGTTAAATAGTTCCAATGTTTAGATTTGTAGGGCAGTGCAAAAAGAGGCAACAAGAAAGTTAAGACAAGACAAAGAAGCAAGCAGGAGAGATAAGGGAGAGGGAAGGGGAGCGTCCACCCTCGATGAGAAATACTTAAACATAAACATATATAAACACCTGAAAGTCTTTATATCAGCCAAAACCACCAATCTGTTTCACTGGATTCAGAATAAAACCAAATTCTGTCTTACCCAACAATGTTAGTATTTGAATATTGTTACTTGAAGACTTATTCCTGGTTACAATTATACTGTTAAGAAAGTATTGTCTTATACTTTGCCTAAAATGAGAAAGCATCATAATCAGTGGCGGCTGGTGAATTTTGTTTTAGGTGGGTCTGAAAGTTTGTAAACCAAACCCCTGTAGGGGGGTCATCCTCCCCCAGAAGATTTATTTGTGATTTTCACATACAAATGAAGCATTCTGACAAAAAAATGAAGACAAAATAGAACATTTCATAGGTTTGCAGAAAACTATATACAATATGCACACTGAAGGCATGATGCCACCATAGGTTTGCAGAGAACTATATACAATATGCACACACTCTTTTCACAAAATACAACCAATAGTACGTTAATGTTAAATCTTACTTGTGAAAAGTAATCCCCCGATTCCTATTTTCAACAGTCCGCTCATTTGAGCAGGAAAACGCTGAACACCAGCCCGGAATCTTTGTTTTCTACCTGTCAACTGTCAGTTTAGGCTGCTCGACAGCTCCTCATCACCACTTCTAGATGGCGGCCCAATTTCTTGCGTCACAGCAGCCAATGCTGCGTCTACTTATAAGATGTCTATGCAGCCAACCAGGTGGACTTGACAGGTCTGCCTGCTTGGCCACGCCCATAAAAAGAATAGTGTCAGGTGACCCTTTTGATGAATGGTGTCAGGTACAAATCCCATCCAGTATTTGGACATTATTGTGCGACTCAAAGAAAAACTGTCTCATTCTGAGAGTTGTTGATGCAGCTCGCTTTTGCTGTCACACGACAGATTGTGCAGCCAGTTAGGCCCCGCCCACCTCCCTGAATGAATGGCAGCCTGTTTTAGCCCGAACACCATTCTACTCCAGGAATGTGTGGTGTCACATTGTCTCGCTAGACTTCTTTCTCGCCATGCTCTCGGTCACAAGATGCTCATCCCACTGACTAATGCAAGGTTGGCCCTCAGCAGGAAAAGATGTCCCAGCATATGTTGTTGTCAAGTCCGCCTGCTCCCAGTCACACTTCTTCTTCTCCTGCTTGCTGTGGCAAAGACAACCCAGGAAGTACAACTCTCTGGAGGTGTGTTCTCCAACGTTTAAGAAATGGCAGCAGCTTCATGTTGTCGTTCTCCTGTTGGAATATTTACCATGTACAATTTAAAGGCCTACAGAAACCCACTACTACCGACCACGCAGTCGGATAGTTTATATATCAATGATGAAATCTTAACATTGCAACACATGCCAATACGGCCGGGTTAACTTATAAAGTGCAATTTTAAATTTCCCGGGAAACTTCGGCTGAAAACGTCTTGGTATGATGACGTTTGCACGTGACGTCACGGGTTGAAGCAGACATTTTGGAATAGCACGGTGGCCAGCTTAAGTCGTCTGTTTTCACCACATAATTCCACAGTATTCTGGACATCTGTGTTGGTGAATCTTTTGCAATTTGTCAAATTAACAATGGAGACTGCAAAGAAGAAAGCTGTAGGTGGGATCGGTGTATTAGCGGCTGGCTACAGCAACACAACCAGGAGGACTTTGAGTTGGATTGCAGACGCGCTATCGTGAGTACAGCTTTGGCTTCCAAACATTTGATCGCTTGCCCGTACGTGCGTGCCGCTATGTGCATGTCACGTACGTAACTTTGGGGAAATATATGTTTCTTGCCGACTCTGATGGCGGCCGGGGTGTCCTCGAAAGCTACAACGCCGTCCGCCTTCGTGCCGCTGTCCTCACCTGTCTGGGTTGACTTCCTCCGTCTCCGGGCCGCCGACAGCACCGATCATCGTGGTGAAGTCCTTCGTCGCGCCGTCGATCGCTGGAACGCAGGTGAGCACGGGTGTTGATGAGCAGATGAGGGCTGGCGTAGGTGGAGAGCTAATGTTTTTAGCATAGCTCTGTCGAGGTCCCGTAGCTAAGTTAGCTTCAATGGCGTCGTTAGCAACAGCATTGCTAGGCTTCGCCAGACGGCACAGCATTAACCGTGTGGTTACAGGTCCAGGATTTAGTAGTATTGTTGATCTTCTGTCTATCCTTCCAGTCAGAGGCTTATTTCTTCTGTTTCTATCTGCAGTTAAGCACGATGCTATCACGTTAGCTCCGTACCTAAAGTGCTTCACCGATGTATTGTCCTGGAGATAAAAGTCACTGTGAATGTCCATTTCGCGTTCTCGACTATCATTTTCAAGAGGATATAGTATCCGAGGTGGTTTAAAATACAAATCCGTGATCCACAATAGAAAAAGGAGAGAGTGTGGAATCCAATGAGCCCTTGTACCTAAGTTACGGTCAGAGCGAAAAAAGATACGTCCTGCACTGCACTCTAATCCTTCACTCTCACTTTCCTCATCCACAAATCTTTCATCCTCACTCAAGTTAATGGGGTATTCGTCGCTTTCTCGGTCCGAATCGCTCTCGCTGCTGGTGTAAACCATGTGCAAATGTGAGGAGCCCTTCAACCTGTGAAGTCACGCTACTTCCGGTACAGGCAAGGCTTTTTTATCAGCGACCAAAAGTTGCGAACTTTATCGTCGATGTTCTCTACTAAATCCTTTCAGCAAAAATATGGCAATATCGCAAAATGATCAAGTATGACACATAGAATGGATCTGCTATCCCCGTTTGAATGAGAAAATTTCATTTCAGTAGGCCTTTAATACACCTGGTATATGCCCAATAAATATACAATATAATACACCTGGTATATGTCCTACAAATATACAATATAATACACCTGGTATATGTCCTATAAATATACAATATAATACACCTGGTATATGTCCTATAAATATACAATATATTACACCTGGTATATGTCCTATAAATATACAATATAATACACCTAGTATATGTCCTATAAATATACTATATAATACACCTGGTATATGTCTTATAAATATACAATATAATACACCTGGTATGTGTCTTATAAATATGCAATATAATACACCTGGTATATGTCCTATAAATATACAATACAATACACCTGGTATATGTCCTATAAATATGCAATATAATACACCAGGTATATGTCTTATAAATATACAATATAACAGACCTGGTATATGTCTTATAAATATACTATACAATACACCTGGTATATGTCCTATAAATATACTATACAATACACCTGGTATATGTCCTATAAATATACAATATAATACACCTGGTATATGTCCTATAAATATACAATATAGTACACCCTGTATATGTTCTATAAATATACAATATAATACACCTGGTATATGTCCTATAAATATACAATATAATACACCTGGTATATGTCCTGTAAATATACAATATAATACACCTGGTATATGTCCTATAAATATACAATATAACACACCTGGTATATGGCCAATACATTTACATTATAATACACCTAATATATGTCCTGTAAATATACAATATAATACACCTGGTATATGTCCTATAAATATATAATATAATACACCTGGTATATGCCCTATAAATATACAATGTTGTCATGTTTACTCGTACGTGTTAGCTTAGTCAGTGTGAAGCTTTACGAGGACTTTAGCTGCAGGCAATAGGTGTTGACCCAGTCAGCCTGTGAGACATCAAACATGTTTCTAGTCTGAAACTTCTTCCCAGTCAGTCAATTAGGCAGATGGACTCTACGCCATGCTAGAGGACTCTCCGGAGACCAACCTGGATGCACAACTCACATGAACAACCCTCATCCTAATCACTGCTGGGCTCTAAAGCCTGATTGATTTCTGCCGTTCTACTTCTGGCATTTCCGTCCACTCCAATCATTGAAATTGCCCAGTCCAGCTACTATTCCTCCACCCTTTCATGAATGGTTAACCAGGAGACGGAAGGAGTAGTTTTTGTGTATTTGTGTCGCGTCCTCAAACGTGACAGTGTGGCTGAAAATAGACCAAATCTGTCACGTATTGTAGAAGGATGATTTGGGATCATTTCATCAGCTCTACACAATCACAAAGCCCCAAAAGAGGGCTATGAATAGTAACTGTCAACACAACCAGACAATCTTTTCATGTCTTAACGAGCTCTGAATCTATTTTAGGTGTTTCTTTTGACTAGCAGCGGGGGAGTAGCTAGCGTAAAGTGGCGCACGACGTCCAATGTCATCCATCATCCTTGCTCGCGTTTGATTGGTCGATACATCAGGAAAAGCACTCAAGTTTCCGTCTGACTGGCTAGCTTACTGACAATTCATCACACTGACCGACTGGCCAAGTGCCACCACTTTGGAACTGTCCCCAGGTCTGACTGACACTTACTGAGTGGCTAATTGACTGGGACAGACTGACTGGTCACCATGGCTGACTGACATGTTCTGATTGCTTTGCGACTAATCTGACAGATTGGTTAAACACAGTTGTTTACACGTGTTCAGTTGGTGTGGGGGAGGGGGGGCACTGTGATACATTTTGTTCATGAAATATGCTCTGGTGATAAACTCAAGGCCCGGGGGCCAGATCTGGCCCGCAACATCATTTTATCTGGCCCGCAAACATCTGGAAATGATATATGTCAATAAAGTACTACTTCATATTTTCTCACGAAATGTCATTGATTTTTTTCATTTTGACAGAAAAAATTTACACTACAGGCCAAAAGTTTGGACATACCTTCTCCTCGTTTTCTTTATTTTCATGACTATTTACATTGTAGATTGTCACTGTCAGGTTCAAACACCAAACTATCTATTAAACGAGACAAGAAGCAAGTAATCAAGCAGAGACAGAGTTGAATTTTGCTCATGAGGAGAGACAAATTGGGCTGTACACTCAGTTACAGTTTCACCCTGTGCTCTAAGGCAGTGTTTTTCAACTTTTTTGAGCCAAAGCACATTTTTTGCGTTGAAAAAATCCGGAGGCACACCACCAGCAGAAATCATTAAAAAATTTCAATCAGTTGACAGTAAAAAGTCGTTGTCGCAATTGATGGATATAAATTCAAACCATAACCAAACATGCGTCACTATAGCTCTTGTCTCAAAGTAGGTCTACTGTCACCACCTGTCACATCACACCGTGACTTATTTTGAGTTTTTTGCTGTTTTCCTGTGTGTAGTGTTTTAGTTCTTGTCTTGCGCTCCTATTTTGGTGGCTTTTTCTATTTTTTTGGTATTTTTATGTAGCAGTTTCATGTCTTCCTTTGAGCGATAGTTCCCGCATTTACTTTGTTTTAGCAATCAAGAATATTTCAGTTGTATTTATCCTTCTTTGTGGGGACATTGTTGATTGTCATGTCATGTTCGGATGTACATTGTGTACGCTGTCTTTGCCCCACAGTAAGTCTTTGCTGTCGTCCAACATTCTGTTTTTGTTTACTTTGTAGCCAGTTCTGTTTTAGTTTCGTTCTGCAAAGCTTTCCCTAAGCTTCAATGCCTTTTCTTAGAGGCACTCACCTTTTGTTTATTTTTGTTTTAAGCATTAGATACCTTTTTACCTGCACACTGCCTCCCGCTGTTTCCGACATCTACAAAGCTATTAGCTACCGGCTGCCACCTACTCATATGGAAGAGTATTACATTGTTACTCTGCCGAGCTCTAGACAGCACCAACATGCAACAACAACACATCATTTGCAGACTACAATTACTGGTTTGCAAAAAATATCTTTAACCCAAATAGGTGAAACTAGATAATCTCCCACGGCACACCAGACTGTATGTCACGGCACAGTGGTTGAAAAACTCTGCTCTAAGGTACAGTCTCACATGCTCCTCTATTTTTTCGGCAGGTCCCTAGTTAACATCAATGAGGCTGCTTCTGAAGGTAGGGGTAATGCAAGCAGCCCCAGTAGACACAATACATGATTATTCAGAATGGAAATGTGCTGACACTCGTGATTTTGACCTGTCTCTGTTTTATCTGCGTTGAGGTACTCGATGTCCGTCCTTGGCTGTCAGCAGGCAGGGTCTGGAAACAAACTGCTGATACGAGACAACTCGCAATGGAAGATTACAAGTTATGCCTTTGCACAGATAGAAAAGTACAACTTCAGCACAATTGATAATAACTATAGCAACGGCTTTTCAAGCGTAAGACTTGTGTGATAACTCATACATAATTATTCTAACAGTCAGTGAAAGCATCAAAACTATGAATGAACACAAGTGGAGTTATGTACTTAACAAAAAAAGGTGAAATAACTGAAAACATGTTTTATATTCTAGTTTCTTCAAAATAGCCACCCTTTGCTCTGATTACTGCTTTGCACACTCTTGGCATTCTCTCCATGGGCTTCAAGAGGTAGTCACCTGAAAGGGTTTTCACTTTGCAGGGGTCATAGAATGCCTTCAGTGACAATCTACAATGTAAATAGTCATGAAAATAAATAAAACACATTGAAACTAGGTGTGTCCAAACTTTTGGCCTGTACTGTATGTACTGCTTGAAATCGCATACCATTTCAACTTTAATAGAATCTGATATTGCAACAAAGATAACATAACATACATCCATAAACGTGGATGCATATGCAAAAGTGCAATATATTTATCTGTACAGTAATCTATTTATTTATATCTGCATATCTATTTATTTTATATCTTATTGCACTTTTATCCTGCACTACAACCAGCTAATGCAACAACATTTTGTTGTTATCTGTACTGTAAAGTTCACATTTGAATGACATTAAGGTGGCGACTTGTCCAGGGTGTACCCCGCCTTCCGCCCGAATGCAGCTGAGATAGGCTCCAGCAGCCCCCGTGACCCTAAAAGGGACAAGCGGTAGAAAATGGATGCATGGATAAAAGGAAGTCTAAGTCTAAATATTACAGTATATTATCATACTTTCGAAACGTGTTTTTGTCTAAATAAAAATACTTAATTTACAGCAAACTACCCAGCAAATTAATAAAAATGACAATACATTTTACGTTCTTCTTTACAGCATCCATCCATCCATCCATTTCCTACCGCTTGTCCCTTTCGGGGTTGCGGGGGGTGCTGGAGCCTATCTCAGCTGCATTTGGGCGGAAGGTGGTGTACACCCCGGACAAGTTGCCACCTCATCACAGGGCCAACACAGATAGACAGACAACATTCACACTCACATTCACACACTAGGGCCAATTTAGTGTTGCCAATCAACCTATCCCCAGGTGCATGTTTTTGGAGGTGGGAGGAAGCCGGAGTACCCGGAAGGAACCCCCGCAGTCACGGGGAGAACATGCAAACTCCACACAGAAAGATCCCGAGCCCGGGATTGAACTCAGGACCTTCGTATTGTGAGGCACATGCTCTAACACCTGTTCCACCGTGCTGCCCTCTTTACAGCATATTACTGTAAATTGCAAAAAACTACTACTGTTTTTTGCGTTTAAATTCTGTTGACTGAACTGCCAGTTTTTGAAAAAATATATGTAATGCTTGAAGTTTTATACCTTTTAAGCTTTAATATTATCCATTATTGCAGTATATTATCATAGTTTCCAAACATGTTCTTTGTGTAAATAAAAATACTTAACTTTACAGCAAACTACTCGTCATATTCATAAAAATAACAGTACATTTTACGTTGTCCTTTACAGCATGTTACTGTAAATTGAAAAACGTTAAAATTCTGTTGACACAGCTGCCAGTTTTTGACTGTAAAATCTACGGTTGTTGTTTTTAACGGTGTATTATTGTAAATGGAAAGACGGTACATTTGTTTTTACGGTAGAAAAACTGGCAGCTGAGTTGCCAGAATAAAAAAATAACTTGTACTGTTTTTCCATGAACAATATTATGTTGTAAAAACCAATGTCAATTTAGCACAAAAATTCTGGCAACTAAGCTGCCAGCTTTTTACGTAAAAACCCCCCAGAAAACAACGGTACTGTTTTTCCATTTACCGTATAATGTTGTAAAAAATAAATTAAAAAAATATTTTACAGTAACATTTTGTAAATGTAAAGTTTTTACTGTAAAATAGACAGTCTACTTAAAACAATTTATATAATTAACAATGACATCCAGAGGCATATTCATACATATTTGTAGAAGATGCATCCTGGGACAATCCTTTCCAACCACCTTTCCTCCACTGTGGGCCACTCTGATCTACAGTATGAAGGCCAATGGATGTTTGGTGGTGTTCGTAAATGGCAGCCAGGTTTCTGGCAGTGTACCACCACCAGTGCGTCTGTAGAATGAATGAATAATGTCTTCACCGTTAAATGCTTTTGTTGTCAAAGCGCCTCATAAATACATTATTCTTATTAAATGATCGATTTCTGCCACAATCATCATGTGAAATGTTCATGTGGCTTCATGTTTAGCACCTGTTTTGGAGCCTGGCTGTTGTATCAGACTGATTGTTGAATTTGGAGGTGTTAAAATCGCCATGTACAATTGTCAATTATTCTTGTCTCAAGGATTCAAGGAACTTTATTGTCAGGCCAGCACACCCAAGACACATGAACTGGCCCAAAATGTCATATATAGCAGTGGTCCCCAACCTTTTTGTAACTGCGGCCCGGTCAACGCTTGAAAATTATGTACGAACCGTAAATACTAATAACGGAAAGAAACAACCCTTTTGTGCGAATGAGTGTGAATGAGTGTAAATGGGGGAGGGAGGTTTTTTGGGTTGGTGCACTAATTGTAAGTGTATCTTGTGTTTTTTATGTTGATTTAATAAAAAATAAATATGTTTTTATTTTGTATTTTTTTTTAATTTCTTGTGCGGCCCGGTACCAATCGATCCACGGACTGGTACCGGGCCGCGGCCCGGTGGTTGGGGACCACTGATATATAGCATATCTAATGTAAATTAGCATCATGTTAGCTTGAAAAGTGGAGCCTTATTTTGGACAATGGACAATTTTAACATTGCCTAGTGCAGGGTTGCCATAATGGAAATGGGCCGTGGTTTAAACACAATTTTAGGCAAACAGCAGGACCATGAGTGAGGAGTTTAGCCCCATAATGTCCTATATAAAGTATTTGTTTTTACAAACATATGTATATGTGTATATACAGTATATACAGTCGTGGTCAAAAGTTTACATGCACTTGTAAAGAATATAATGTCATGGCTGTCTTCAGTTTCTAATCATTTCTACAGCTCTTATTTGTTTGTGATAGAGTGATTGGAGCACATACTTGTTTGTCACAAAAAACATTCATGAAGTTTGGTTCTTTTATGAATTTATTATGGGTCTACTGAAAATGTGAGCAAATCTGCTTGGTCAAAAGTAAACATACAGCAATGTTAATATTTGGTTACATGTCCCTTGGCAAGTTTCACTGCAATAAGGTGCTTTTGGTAGCCATCCACAAGCTTCTGGCAAGCTTCTGCTTGAATTTTTGATCACTCCTCTTGACAAAATTGGTAAGAAACATACTTTATTTGTCGACATGGAGGCGAGGATTAGTGATTTAGAAGTAGCTATAATACTGCCGACTGCGGATGGACGTTAGCTGCTAGCTAGCTAGCCATGTCTTAAAGCACCTTTTCCTGAGGGTGTTTCAGTGTTATAACTTCACCTTTATCTTTTTACACCAAAATGCGTCCGTTCTCCCTTTTCTGTCCACCCACCGTGTCTGCTTGTAAGTACTCTGTGTGTGTGCGCTGCCGAACATGCTCATCTGCCCGGGAACCGGTACTTTTCAAACATATAGTACTATTTTTGATTCATTAGTACCGCGATGCTTTACCAGTACGGGTGTACCGTACAACCCTAGTCTGTGGCAACACCTATGCTTACGTGCTGTGTAAAAGGCAAAGGTGGACCTTCTGTTACGACTACTTGGTGTGAGAGGCTGAGGAAACGTGGTCGACATGCTTGTAAAAAACCTGATGAGCGTGATGTCACATGGTCTCACAATGGCCACCATATTCACTTGACAATGTGGTGGTTCATCCTAACTCGTGCTACGTTCCACCTAGGGGACCTGTGGTATGCATGCAACACACAATAGTGTGTGTTTGTGTGCGCGTTGTTGCGTGCGGGTGTGTGTGTTTTTGTTCACTCAGTTAGACACGTTGAGCCTGCTGAGGCTCCTCTTATTTGTGCTGCCCATGACTTTGTGGGATCTGGACCTTGTCTCAGGGACACTCCGTAAACAAGGACACATCATACGGGCGGGACTGAACGTCAGACCGCTGACAAACAAAGCAAAGGACGAAGGAAAGAGACTAATTGCTATTCCGCTCTCAGCCTTCTGATGAGCAACCGTCTCCTCACCCTGTCAGCTTTAGCCACAGGAAGATGATGTGGATCCATCCTTGTCACTGGTAGGAGCTCTTTAAAACATGCATGACACTGTTGACCACCATCCTTGTCAGTGGTAGGAGCTGTTTAACACACGCATGATGACACTGTTGACCACCATCCTTGTCACTGGTAGGTAGGGATGATGTTCGAAACCGGTTCTCCCGGTTGTTCGATAAGAAAAGAACCGATTCCATGGACTCGAATCTCTTTTTTTTGGTCTTTTTTTTATTTTTTATTTTTTGTCCTGTCCAGCTTCTCAGGCAAATCATATAGTTGATGTAGATGCCCATATCGGCTGTTCAGATTTACTTTACAAAAGAGAAGTGTAGGATACTTCTCTTGTTGCCTTATTTGTATGTGACATTATTAAATGTTTTTATATTATCATTTGATGCAGCCGGGCCGGAGCAGGAGGGGATAGAAAGAAAAAAAAAGGAAGACAAAGGGGGTAATTGTGGGGACAAGAGGGGGATTAGACAGAGAGACAACAACAGCAAACACAACAATAACAACAACAACAATAGAGCAACATCAGCAAATACGATATGTACAAATATGATGGTAAAAGTGATAGCAAAGAAGCAATTAGCGAAATAAATAATAATACAGAAATGACAATGAGCATTATTACACTACAAATGGAGCAAGACAAATACCAATAGAAATAGCGCTATTGATAATGAACAATACCAATAGTTTACCTTTATTATCAACAATACAGTTGTTCAAATGCAACAATACATATACGTAATGATAACTAGAGATACAAAAGAATGCAGAAAAATGGAGGGGAAGAAAGAGAAGCAACCTATACTAACCTTATAGATTGTTATAGTAACAATAGGTTAAGCTTTGTCAGTGTGCCATGGGTTACCCAGTTTCCCCTAGAGCAACAACGTTAATATGTTTGATGAAACGTGATTATGTGCATGAGTGTGTGTATGCATATGTACTTGTATATGTACAAAATGTGTATATGTATGTTTGTACAGTGAATGTATATGTACAGTATGAGTATATGTATGTTTGTACAGTTAATGTATATGTACAGCATGTGTATATGTATGTTTGTACAGTGAATGTATATGTACCGTATGAGTATATGTATGTTTGTACAGTTAATGTATATGTACAGCATGTGTATATGTATGTTTGTACAGTGAATGTATATGTACCGTATGTGTATGTGTATGTTTGTACAGTGAATGTGCGTGAGGATGTACGAACTTCGAGTATGTAGGTATGTACTGTATTTGTGGAATCTAGTTAACTTAATGATGGACATTCTTAGGACTGGTTTTGTAGAATTTAGTTAACTTAATAATGGACATTCTTAGGGCTGGTTTTGTAGAATCTAGTTAACTTAATGACGGACATTCTTAGAACTGGTTTTGTAGAATCTAGTTAACTTAATGATGGACAGTCTTAAGACTGGTTTTGTAGAATCTAGTTAACTTAATGATGGACATTCTTAGGACTGGTTTTGTAGTATTTAGTTAACATAATGACGGACATTCTTAGGACTGGTTTTGTAAAATCTAGTTAACTTAATGATGGACAGTCTTAGGACTGGTTTTGTAGAATCCAGTTAACTTAATAACAGACAATCTTAGGACTGGTTCTGTAGAATCTAGTTAACTTAATGATGGACATTCTTAGGACTGGTTTTGTAGAATTTAGTTAACTTAATGACGGACATTCTTAGGACTGGTTTCGTAGAATCTAGTTAACTTAATGACGGACATTCTTTGGACTGGTTTTGTAGAATTTTTTTAACTTAATGACAGACATTCTTAGGACTGGTTTTGTAGAATCTAGTTAACTTAATGATGGACATTCTTAGGACCGGTTTTGTAGAATTTAGTTAACTTAATGATGGACATTCTTAGGGCTGGTTTTGTAGAATCTAGTTAACTTAATGACGGACATTCTTAGAACTGGTTTTGTAGAATCTAGTTAACTTAATGATGGACAGTCTTAAGACTGGTTTTGTAGAATCTAGTTAACTTAATGATGGACATTCTTAGGACTGGTTTTGTAGAATCTAGATAACCTTAATGATGGACTTTCTCAAGCCTGGTTTTGTTGAATCTAGTTAACTTAATGACGGACATTCTTAGGACTGGTTTTGTAGAATCTAGTTAACTTAGTGACGGACATTCATAGGACTGGTTTTGTAAATTTGAGTTAACTTAATGATGGACATTCTTAGTACTGTTTTTTGAGAACCTAGTTAACTTAATGATGGACAGTCCTAGGACTGGTTTTGTACAATCTAGTTAACTTAACGACGGACATTCTTAGGACTGGTTTTGTAGAATTTAGTTAACTTAATGATGGAAATTCTTAGGACTGGTTTTGTAGAATTTAGTTAACTTAATGACGGACATTCTTAGGGCCGGTTTTGTAAAATCTAGTTAACTTAATGACGGACATTCGTAGGGCTTGTTTTGTAGAATCTAGTTAACCTAATGATGGACATTCTTAGGACTGGTTTTGTAGAATCTAGTTAACTTAATGACAGAGTCTTAGGGCTGGTCCTGTAAAATCTAGTTAACTTAATGACGGACATTCTTAGGACTTGTTATGTAGAATCTAGTTAACTTAATGACGGACATTCTCAGGACTGGTTTTGTAAACTTGAGTTAACTTAATGATGGACATTCTTAGGACTGTTTTTGGAGAACCTAGTTAACTTAATGATGGACATTCTTAGGACTGGTTTTGTAGAATCTAGTTAACTTAACGACAGACATTCTTAGGACTGGTTTTGTAGAATCTAATTAACTTAATGATGGACATTCTTAGGGCTGGTTTTGTAGAATCTAGTTAACTTAATGACGGACAGTCTTAGGACATGTTCAGAAGAACCATTCAGTGAAACTGATGACTGAAACAATTAAATGTCACAGTACATATTGGAATTAATCTTTCCCCTTAATGAACCGCATCTCCCCAGTACCAACAGCA
>NC_084731.1:61343219-61373219 GCF_033978785.1 Entelurus aequoreus
GCATCACTTGCATGTGATATACAGTTCAGTGTGTGCTGCAACACTCCACGTTCCATATTCTTTGTTTTAAAGTCAAGATTGTGCAGATAGTTAGCACACACAACTGACTATCCTTCACAATATTCCTTTCCATTTGCTGTTCTATGTCCATTTTGTTCTGTTTAAATCTCATTTGTAAACAGACCAAATTTAAAACAATCACGTGGCTAACTTTCGAGAGTCGTCATTAAGCCAGCAGCATAAGAGCCAACCTTTATCCTGTGTCCTAATCATGGCAGACTTGGTAACAAACAACAAAGACAACTATTTTTTGTACAAATGAGGATTCACCACCATATCTTTTTGAAGCTGGAATTATACCCGAGGATGAACTGCTGCTTCTAGAAGAGCGAGCATGAAGGAAGAGTGAGAGCTTGGAGCAGACGGAAGCCGGGAGAGGGGGGAGGAAAGCGATTTTTGACGGCTATATATATGGAACTTGGAGCCAAGCTATTTCAACATAATGGAGTGCTTGACAAATATTGCTTGTTTCCACTTTTTGTGTAGTTTTCATCATTGTGCACACCACAATTTAAACAATCTCATGTTGGAAGTTGTTTAATCTCTAATTCAAATGACTGTTTACCAAACTAAATTCCAACAGAATAAACCAGTGATGTACAAAGTGCGGCCTGTGTTACGTCAGAAGCCACCATTGAAAAATACAGCAAAAACAATATCATGTAACAAGAAAAAGATATGTTGATAGTAATAACATAAATGTAAATATTACATTATGTTTTAGCCCTTTTGAAGAAAATACATGCCAATTATGCAAATTATACAATGACATCACATTGACACGGCCCATGGCTACGCCCCCGCCACCCAAAAATAGGACTGCCGTTCTTTGGGGAACACTGTGACCGTTAATTTATTATTATTGAAATATCTCAAATGTATTAGGACTATTGATGATCCTGTTTAATGAAACATTTATCCTATATTTAAATTATACTTTATGCATCCAACATACTTCAAATCTTCTCAAAAAAATGGACAGTATGCCTTACGAAGCAGTGCGCCTAATGTACGTATTAATTCTTGGTTGTGCTTACCGACCTCAAAGCTATTTTATTTGGTACATGGTGTAAAAATAAGTGTGACCAGTAGATGGCAGTCACGCATTAGAGATACGTGTGGACTGCAGGTTGACGCCTGTTCAATAAATGATGCTACCAAGTACCCGTAAGCAAGCAACACCAAAACTTTGATGTTATATTGAGAATAGAGAACATTACACACAGTGCTCTCAAAAATCTGTCAAAATGTTTTAGTACGACTTTTGTTAAGCTACCAAGCCGCACCGCGCTTGATGGATTGTCGGAGCATTACGGCTACCGTAGTCAGACGAACTGCGCTTCGACCTACTTCAAATCTTCTCAAAAAATGGTAGCAAGTACCTATTAGCAAGCAACACCGAAAACTTTGATGTTTCATTGAGAATATAGAATACTAAAATGTTTTAGTAGGACTTTGGTAAGCTACGAAGCCGCACCGCTTGATGGATTGTCGGAGCATTGCGGCTACCATAGTCAGACGTACTGTGCTTCAACATATGGTATTATTATGGGTGTGTGTCATCCAGCTCTAATATATTTCATTCATTTTGCTCAAATGAGAGGCAAAACGTCTTCTGAGTCAACCTGAGGAGTCCTCTTGCATGCATAGTTCTTCACATCGCCGCATCAGTTTCGGTCTTGACTTCCATTTTCTCAGTTGAAACGTGGCCATTTTGATGCTTGTGCCCTGAAAGCGCCCTACTTCGGCTTCACACAAGCTTTAAAAGTAAGAAGTATTAACAGATGCCGTGTTTTTTTTTCCAAAGGAAGCAGCCTTGTATGCCTTTCCTCCCCATGTTTCATTACAACGGCAGCTTATTTCCCCGTGGTATCATTGCAAAATATGCAGCGCAGGACTTTTACTGCCGGCACGCAGCGGCGCCTGCAGGTAAGCCTATCAAGCATCTGGTGGAGTCCCTGGGCACCTGTGACGCACCGTTCGCCCGCAGCCTCCTATGTGTGCAAGTAACACTAGACGTATGGAATATGAAGGCTTTTATTCAGACGTGTAGAAGGCCCTAAACAATGGTGTGCAGTGATGCCGAGGCAGAGTTGGGCTGGTCAAACATGTGCGGAAGGGGCACAAAGTTGCAGCTATGCAATAAAAACTGTTACTGGAGGGTGTGCCTGAAGCTATGGGAGATTTTCCTATGTTACCGAATATTTCTAACCATAGGGATGAAGGCGCACTGTCGATGAGCAGGTGTATTTAGCTAAATTTTCATACAAAATAAGTAATATGATTATTTTCTACATGTAAGCACTTCCTTGTGGTCTACATAACATGTGATGGTGCTTCTTTGGTCAGATTCAGGATTTGTGGGCGGTCTTATTTACGTGCCTCCACTTCGACAGCGTCATCTTTGTTGTACCGGTAGTTTTGAGTGCTTCCATAGCGAAATCTACTGGCAGATATAAGTTGGAACTGTACGCTACTTTATATTAGAAATGGCTACAACAGAGGATGAATGCCCCACAACAAGATAGAGGAAAAATAAGGAGCTTATTGACTACAAAAGCACATTTTGGGGACTTATGCAGATGCCAAATACGCATCAGCAGGTACCAGAAGGTAAGAAAAGTTGGTTTTGCATACCAGTGCCAAACAAAAACGCCAGATAATATGTTTTATTCAGTACAATGAAACATTGCTACCCATAGGTAACCGATGTCAAAGTACATAGGACTTCTAGCCACAGGCTAATGTGCAACCCTCGTCGCTGGTTAGGCTTTTAAAGAAAAGTTGAGATAAGTGAAAAACACATACAAAAGAATTAAGACAAGTACAAAATAAATTCCAAATAATTGGCCCCAATTGTCAATACCACACCCACTTCTAGTGCTCACACTGCTGATTTTCCTTAAGCCCCTTTTTCAGTTTTGTAGAGAAAAGTTTAATGTTCAACTGTGACTTTAACTCCAGTGGCAAAGAGTTCCACAGATGTGAGGCCTTCACTGAGAACGCAGACTGACCCAGAGTCGTCCGGCACCTTTTCACTCTACAGCTCACACCGATTGTTAACTTCGAGTCTGCACACCTTCACTACTGTATCTTTGTATTTCTTTACAAGTCACACCAGGGGCTAATCCATTAAGACACTTAAAATAGCTTTTAAAAATGAGACATTTATAAAATCTTTATAAAATGTCTCCTAATTGGTGCCATTTTGGGGTCCCTATACCCACACCATAATAATACCGTATGTTGAAGGACAGTACGTCTGACTATGGTAGACATAGTGCTCCAACAATCCATCAAGCGGTGCGGCTTCGTAGCTTACCAAAGTCGTGCTAAAACATTTTGACAGATTTTAATGTTCTATATTCTCAATGAAACATCAAAGTTTTGGTGTTGCTTGCTTACGGGTACTTGCTAGCCTCATTTATTGAACAGGCGTCAACCTGCATGTCCACACGTATCTCTAATGTGTCACACTTATCATTACACCATGTACCAAAAAAAATTGTTTCAATGTCGGTAAGCATAACTAGAATTAATACGTACATTAGGCGCACTGCGTTATAAGGCGCACTGTTCATTTTGTGAGAAGATTTGAAGTATGTTGAAGCACAGTACGTCTGACTACGGTAGCCATAATGCTCCGACAATCTATCAAGCGGTGCGGCTTCGTAGCTTACCAAAGTCATACTAAAATATTTTTACAGATTTTTGAGTGCCGTGTGTAATGTTCTATATTCTCAATGAAACATACACGTTTTGGTGTTGCTTGCTTACGGGTACTTGCTAGTGTCATTTATTGAACAGGCGTCAACCTGCAGTCCACACGTATCTCTTATGTGTGACTGCCACCTACTGGTCACACTTATCATCACGCCATGTACCAAATAAAATAGCTTTGAGGTCGGTAAGCACAACCAGAATTAATACGCACATTAGGCGCACATCATTATAAGGTGCACTGTCCATATTTTGAGAAGACTTGAAGTGTCTTCAAACACAGTACGTCTGACTACGGTAGCCGTAATGCTCCGACAATCCATCAAGCGGTGTGGCTTCATAGCTTACCAAAGTCGTACTAAAACATTTTGACAGATTCTTGAGCGCCGTGTGTAATGTTCTATATTCTCAATTAAATTTTGGTCTTGCTTTCTTACGGGTACTTGCTAGCGTCATTTACTGAACAGGTGTCAACCTGCAGTCCACACGTATCTGTAATGTGTGACTGCCACCTACTGGTCACACTTATCATTACACCATGTACTGAATAAAATTGCTTTATTGTCGGTAAGCACAGCCAGAATTAATACGTGCATTAGGCGCACCGCATTATAAGGCGCACTGTCCATTTTTTGAGAAGATTTGAAGTATGTTGAAACACAGTATGTCTGACTACGGCAGCCGTAATGCTCCGACAATCCATCAAGTGGTGTGGCGTCGTAGCTTACCAAAGTCATAATAAAACATTTTGACATATTTTAATGTTCTATATTCTCACTGAAACATCAAAGTTTTGGTGTTGCTTGCTTACGGGTACTTGCTAGCATTATTTATTGAACAGGCGTCAACCTGCAGTCCACGCGTATCTCTAATGTGTGACTGCCATCTACTGTTCACACTTATCACAATCTGTGCCAAATAAAATTGCTTCAATGTCGGTAAGCACAACCAGAATTAATACGTACATTAGGCGCACTGTCTATTTTTTGAGAAGACTTGAAGTATCTTCAAACACAGTACGTCTGACTACGGTAGCCGTAATGCTCCGACAATCCATCAAGCGGTGTGGCTTCGTAGCTTACCAAAGTCGTACCAAAACATTTCGACAGATTCTTGAGCGCCGTGTGTAATGTTCTATATTCTCAATGAAATTTTGGTCTTGCTTGCTTATGGATACTTGCTAGCGTCATTTACTGAACAGGCGTCAACCTGAAGTCCACACGTATCCCTAATGTGTGACTGCCATCTACTGGTCACACTTATCATTACAACATGTACCAAATAAAATTGCTTTAATGTCGGTAAGCACAACCAAAATGAATACGTACATAAGGTGCACCGGGTTATAAGGCGCACTGTCCATTTTTTGAGAAGATTTGAAGTATGTTGAAGCACAGTACGTCTGACTACGGTAGCTGTAATGCTCCGACAATCCATCAAGCGGTGCGACTTGGTAGCTTACTAAAGTTGTACTAAAACATTTTGACAGATTATTGAGCGCCGTGTGTAATGTTCTCTATTCTCAATGAAATTTTGGTCTTGCCTGCTTACCGGTACTTGCTAGTGTCATTTACTGAACAGGCGTCAACCTGCAGTCCACACGTATCTCTGTGTGACTGCCATCTACTGGTCACAGTTATCATTACACCATGTACCAAATAAAATTGCTTTAATGTCAGTAAGCACAACCAGAATTAATACGTACATAAGGCGCACTGTCCATTTCTTGAGAATATTTCAAGTGCGCTTTATATACACGACAGAATATTTTAACGAGAGCATGGTGTGCTTTGTTGAGATGATAGTGAGCATTAAAAGGGGTTGTTAAGTTTGATGAGGGTTGCTTTAAAATGACTTTTATTAGAAGCTCCATTCACGTGCTAATGAAAGGAGGTGCAGCTGTAAATGTACGCGGCACATTAGGCTACTTACGCCATCCAGGTGAAAGTACACAGTCATCTATTGTTAACGTCCAAATGGATGGCACGTCATGCTCTGAATCCAGATAAGAATTCCATTTGCATATATATCTATATTTCCCTTCCTTAATGGGAAATGCAAATGTGGCATTTTGTGGCGGGTGTGTGTTTGGCAGCCGTCGCGTTGAATAAATGTGACTCTGGGGTATCCCCGCGCACCTCGGCATATTAATCATCGTGACACCTTCACGACCCTTCTAATAAGACAGGGGCCACGGTGCACCCCCCACCCCAAACATCCCATCCCACCCCGGCCCCGCTCCCTCTTTGTCCCCCCGACCAGTCCCCAGGGACGGGAGAAGGTGGTGGGGGAGGCCGGGCTTGTGCTGCGTGTGTGTTTGTGTGTGCGTGTGCGTGTGCGTGTGTGTGTGTGTGTGTGTGTGTGTGTGTGTGTGTGTGTGTGTGTGTGTGTGTGTGTGTGTGAAGCCGAAGCCGGACCCCCTCATTCAGAAGCTCTCCCTGGGGACAAGGGCAGGCACAAGACTCCCATTAGGACGGAGCGCAGGACCCCCCCCCCCCCCAGGAGCAACAAAAGAAGAGTATTCCAGTGCACACAAACACACAAGAGAAAACACGCACACAAACACGCAACGCACACGGGCGCCAAACTCTATCGGCTCGGAGTTTGCACCCTCTCTTTCAGATGGACTCTCATTTCACGACTGTGGGACGTCTCCCGCCAGCCTGGGGGGTGAGCGGGGGGGGGGGGTTTGCTGTGTGAAGGGGGCTGCTGCAGGGTGGGGGTGCAGGGAGTGCAGTGAACTGCAAGGAGGTGGACAGCTGGACAGCAGAAGCAGACTGGGCTGTGTTTGTGTGCGTCTACGCGCACATGCGAGGCCACTGCTGTTGCATCGAGTGTTTGCACTTCTCACAGAGTCACATTGTTGGAACCAGAAGTCTGTTCTAGGAAAATCTCGTCGAAATCGGACTGATCCGTGCATTGGTCTCCAGCAGGTTGGACTACAGTAACCAGTGGGCTCTCAAAACCAGCCGCAGTACGTCCAGAATGCTGCTGTTCGAGTCCTGACTAGAACCGGGAAATACGCCCATATTAGTCCAGTGCTCAGGTCACCGCACTGACTTCCTGTTGCTTTAAAACAGGGATGTCAAAGTGGTTTTCATTGAGGGCCACATGGCAGTTATGGCTGCCATCAGCTTGTAACAGTGAATAATGTATGAATTTGCCTCTGGATTTCATTATTAATTATATAAATAGACTGTCCATTTTACAGTAAAAACTTTACATTCACAAAATGTTACTGTAAAATAGTGTTTTTTTTAAATGTAATTTTTTACAACATTTTATGGTAAATAGAAAAACAGTAACACTGTTTTTTGGGGGAGTTTTACGGAAAAAGCTTAATTGCCAGAATTTTTGTGTTAAATTTACATTGGTTTTTACAACATGGAAAAACAGTACAAGTTCTTTTTTTATTTTGGCAACTTCATACTTGCCAACCTTGAGACCTCCAAATTCGGGAGATTGGGGGGGTGGGCGGGGTAAAGTATTTCTCATATATATATATATATATATATATATATATATATATATATATATATATATACATATATATATATATATATATATATATAGTACAGTAATGAAAACACAGTTGTTCTACTAACTGTACTGTACTTGCTGCTTACTTAAAAAAAAAAAAA
Organism: Entelurus aequoreus; assembly: GCF_033978785.1. Classification (NCBI taxonomy): domain Eukaryota; kingdom Metazoa; phylum Chordata; class Actinopteri; order Syngnathiformes; family Syngnathidae; genus Entelurus; species Entelurus aequoreus. Next base: position 61,350,641 of record NC_084731.1, read on the forward strand.
CACTTACCTTTCACTATTTGAGTAGCTTTTGTTCTGCCATTTGAGTACTGGCAAGCGATCTCTGAATCCGGGAACAAATCCTTCACGGATTTGTTGAAAACATCCGCAAATGAGAACGGAATGTTGCTTGCAAGGTGGCCCATAATACTGCGTTGCCGCCCCCTTGTGCTTCTCTGACCGTTCATGAGTGACTATATCCATTCGGCCACCGTGTTATGGGTTATAGATAAACCTATGGATAACGGAGACATATATAATAGTCTCCTTTTCAGGTGAGAGACGACGCTAAAGGCAGTGCATTTAAGGCACGCCCCGAACATTGTTTGTCCGGCTGGAAATTTTGGATATTACAACTCGCCGTAGTTTTAAAGCAATGCATGATGGGAATCCGGATGTTGTGTGTCAGTGTATTGTAATAATCCCAGGAATGTAGGCTCATACGACTTCTTTGTTTGTCTTGTCTTTATTGCACAAGATGTAATTCAACCACACAACAGCTCCAATGTGTGTCTATCCCTTTTCCCGGCAAAACTCGAACACCCACTTCCTATTAACAACGTCACTTACCTATCTCTCCCGGAAGTCCCGCCCCCCAGCCACAGTCATTGGCTAACACCCCGTAGCCAGCCGCTACAGTATGAACGTGCCGGCTGGAATAAAAACACGCTGAGAAATAGCTCCGTGCCTGCCTTCTTTATGGGTTATAGATAAACCTATGGATAACGGAGACATGTATAATAGTCTCCTTTTCAGGTGAGAGACGACGCTAAAGGCAGTGCCTTTAAGGCACGCCCCCAATATAGTTGTCCGGCTGGAAATCGGGAGATTTTGGGGAGAATGGTTGTCCCGGGAGATTTTCGGGAGAGGCACTGAAATTCGGGAGTCTCCCGGAAAATTCGGGAGGGTTGGCAAGTATGGGCAACTTAGCTGCCTGTTTTTCTACCGTAAAAACAAATGTACCGTCTTTCCATTTACAGTAATACATCATTAAATACAACAACCGTAGACTTTACAGTCAAAAACTGGCAGCTCAGTCAACAGAATTTTAACGCAAAAAAACAGTAGTCGTTTTTTTCGATTTACAGTAATATGCTGTAAAGAACAATGTAAAATGTATTGTCATTTTTATTAATTTTATGGGTAGTTTTCTGTAAAGTTAATAATTTTTATTTAGCCAAAAACATGTTTGGAAAGTATGATGATATACTGTAATATTTGTTGCAATATTGGATACTATTAAAGTTTAAAACGTATGCAATTTCAAGCAGTACATATATATTTTTCTTTTAAAATGAAAAAAATCAATTTCATTTAGTGAGAAAATATGAAATACTTTATTGACACATATCATTTCCAGGTGTTTGCGGGCCAGATAAAATGATGTGGCGGGCCAAATCTGGCCTTGAGTTTGACACCCGTGCTTTAAAGGCCTACTGAAATGAATTTTTTTTATTTAAACGGGGATAGCAGATCTATTCTATGTGTCATACTTGATCATTTCGCGATATTGCCATATTTTTGCTGAAAGGATTTAGTATAGAACAACGACGATAAAGATTGCAACTTTTGGTATCTGATAAAAAAAGGCTTGCCCCTACCGGAAGTAGCGTGACGTAGTCAGTTGAACATATACGCAAAGTTCCCTATTGTTTACAATGATGGCCGCATGAAGTGAGAGAGATTCGGACCGAGAAAGCGACAATTTCCCCATTAATTTGAGCGAGGATGAAAGATTTCTGGATGAGTAAAGTGCAAGTGAAGGACTAGTGGGGAGTTGAAGCTATTCAGATAGGGAAGATGCTGTGAGAGCCGGGGGTGACCTGATATTCAGCTGGGAATGACTACAACAGTAAATAAACACAAGACATATATATACTCTATTAGCCACAACACAACCAGGCTTATATTTAACATGCCACCAATTAATCCTGCATAAAAACACCTGCGTGTTTGTTATGCTAGCTCCTAGCTCCTCTGCTAGCTCCTAGCTCCATAGAACACGCCATTACAATTCAAACACCTGATCAACACACACAATCACTCAGCCCAAAAGACCGTTCACCTAACCCAAGGTTCATAAAGCTTATATATTTTTAAAAAGTTACGTACGTGACGCGCACGTACGGTACGGTACGTGTTATGCTAGCTCCTAGCTCCTATGCTAGCTCCTAGCTCCATAGAACACGCCAATACAATTCAAACACCTGATCAACACACACAATCACTAAGCCCAAAAGACCGTTCACCTAACCCAAGGTTCATAAAGCTTATATATTTTTAAAAAGTTACGTACGTGACGCGCACGTACGGTACGGTACGTGTTATGCTAGCTCCTAGCTCCTATGCTAGCTCCTAGCTCCATAGAACACGCCAATACAATTCAAACACCTGATCAACACACACAATCACTCAGCCCAAAAGACCGTTCACCTAACCCAAGGTTCATAAAGCTTATATATTTTAAAAAAGTTACGTACATACGCAAAAAAAAGCGATCAAATGTTTAGAAGCCAAAGCTGCATACTCACAGTAGCACGTCTGCGTCTTTGTCATCCAAATCAAAGTAATCCTGGTAAGAGTCTGTGTTGTCCCAGTTCTCTACAGGCGTCTGTGTATCGAAGTCAAAAGTCCTCCTGGTTAGAGTCTCTGTTATCCGAGTTCTTCCATCTTGACTGCATCTTTCGGGAATGTAAACAAAGAAGCGCCGGCTGTGTACTGTTGTGGCTGACTACGTTCGAAAAATACGTCCATTTCGCACCGACAACTTTCTTCTTTGCTTGTTCAGCTTCCTTCTCCATAATGCAATGAACATGATTGAAACAGATTCACGAACACAGATGTCCAGAATACTGTGGAATTATGAAATGAAAACAGAGCTTTTTCGTATTGGCTTCAATGTGGAAGGCATACCCGTGTTCCCCGGTCTACGTCACGCGCATACGTCATCCTCAGAGGCGTTTCGAACCGGAAGTTTAGCGGCAAATTTAAAATGTCACTTTATAAGTTAACCCGGCCGTATTGGCATGTGTTATAATGTTAAGATTTCATCATTGATATATAAACTATCAGACTGCGTGGTCGGTAGTAGTGGGTTTCAGTAGGCCTTTAAGACATCTGTCCTTGTGTACAACTTCTCATGGTCTTGTCCCAAAGTACATCTCTGACATGTTAGAACCATCTCAGGGAGTGGTCTCCTGCCGGGGGTCCTACAATCTGGAACAGACCTCTTGAAGATGTGACACAGGTCCCAACTAACACTCTTATCGAATTATGCATGTGACAACTGATTTATCTACACTCTTTAGTTTTAATTTGAATTAAAATAGCTTTTTGATGATTTTATTGTGTTTTTATTTTGAGATATGATTAATTTTATGATGATCTTATTTTTAGTGTTTCCTTCTTGTAATTTGGATAGCTTCGAGTACAAAGTGTGCTCTAAAAATAAACTTGACTTGGAACTAATCAACTATTTAGAAAGAAAAGGGAAAGGGACAAGCAGTACAACATTTATGGATGGATGAATGGATGGATGGGTATCAATCATAGTCTAATAAACAAAATAGTCATAATCCACGTGAATAAAAGTCTTTAAAGGGGAACTGCACTTTTTTTGGGAATTCTGCCCATTATTTACAATATTTATGAGGGACAAGAACACAAGTTTCTTTATTGTTTTTTTTTTTTACAATTTTAAACATGATAAAAAACTCCTGAAAGATGTGGCTAATAGGAGTGACCATTGTAGCATTCAAAGTCTCTAAAACAACTTCTAAACCCTCCATCAACGTTTTATGTACACACTGCAGGTATATATATAATGTAGTAACAGACACATTCTTAACAATATGTAATATGTACAATATACACACTGCAAGTATATATATAATGTAGTAACAGACACCTTCATAACAATATGTCATATGTACAATATACACACTGCAAGTTTATATATAATGTAGTAACAGACACCTTCATAACAATGTCATGTATAGAATATACACACTGCAAGTTTATATATAATGTAGTAACAGACACCTTCATAACAATATGTCATATGTACAATATACACACTGCAAGTTTATATATAATGTAGTAACAGACACCTTCATAACAATGTCATGTATAGAATATACACACTGCAAGTTTATATATAATGTAGTAACAGACACCTTCATAACAATATGTAATATGTACAATATACACACTGTAAGTATATATATAATGTAGTAACAGACACCTTCATAACAATATGTAATATGTACAATACACACACTGCAAGTATATATATAATGTAGTAACAGACACCTTCATAACAATATGTAACATGTACAATATACACATTGCAAGTATATAAATAATGTAGTAACAGACACCTTCATAACAATATGTCATATGTACAATATACACACTGCAAGTTTATATATAATGTAGTAACCAGTGTTGGGACTAACGCGTTACAAAGTAACACGTTACTGTAACGCCGTTAGTTTCGGCGGTAACTAGTAATATAACACGTTATTTTTTTATATTCAGTAACTCAGTTACCGTTACTACATGATGCGTTACTGCGTTATTTTACGTTATTTTTTATGTAGTATCGGCTAGAAACAGATGCGCTGCGGTGTCGTTCTTCTAAATCTTCCCCTGTCACAAGGTGGAGAGAAGAAAAGAGGCGTGTGTGTGTGTGTCTGGGTGTGGCTGTGGGAAGGGGAGGCACACACGTGATCCGCGGTTTGATATATGAAACAAAACAAAAAGGTTGTTCGCATGCACGTTCAGTCCACACACAGCGTGGTCATGGCGAACGGAGTAACGGAGGAGCTTGAACGCCCCGCACCATTTAATCGGTGTGTTTATAGGTGCAGACTCAGTTGTGCAAGACGAGAGTTTTAAACACATGCTGAACGTGCTTGAGCTACGTTACGACATCCCGTCGCGCACCAACTTCAGCGATAAGATTGTGCCAGATCTTTATGAGCAGGAGAAGAAAAAAGTTGTGGATGATGAACTATCCCGAGCATCATCTGTTGCGCTCACGACAGACTGGTGCACGTCCAGGGAAACTATGTGACGATAAGCGCTCACTTTATCACAGCAGACTGGCAGATGAGAAGACACGCCCCCTCTACGAGAGTCACATTGCGCAGGTACTGACACAAGCAGTGGAGGAATGGAAGATAAAGATATCCCAGTCACAAGTGATAATGCCAAAAATCAAATAATTGCAGTGAATGAGGCAGGACTGGGACCACAGGTAGGTGCTTTGCACATGTAGTAAATTTGGCATCACATCTCAGTCAATAGGATTGATCAGGAAGGAGGTTTCCTAGCACAACAGCTGCTCATGTACTTAAGACAAAGCAAGAAATGCTAAAGCTGCCTACTCATAAAACTCATACATGATGTCCCAACGAAGTGGAACTCAACTTATGATATGTTGCAGCAGCAGGCAGCTATATACTCTGCATTGACCCACAAGACCCTGAAGGCAAATGTCAAAGACATCATCAACCTGTCTGATGATGATGTGAGAGTGGCAGAGGAGGTCCTCCAGGTGCTTCAACCCCTCAAAAGTGTTACATCTCCACTGAGCACTGAAACTTCACCATCTGTGTCAATGATCCTGCCACTGAAAACAAGGATTCTACAATCAATGACTCCAAGTGTGGAAGACAGCAGCATCACTCCAGATGTCAGGCTTTATTTCACTACCTATGTTTCAAGGAAGATGATGTGCCTTCTTATGTTGCACTTTAACTTGTTTTTTATTAATGGTCATAGGTCCAAGTTTAAAGAAAGGAGAAATGCCTTTTTATGTTGCACTGTTTTTCATTAATTATGTTAAAATGAAAATAAAAATGCATGTCAAGTTGATCAACAGATTGTATTATTCTCCAGTGCAATAACAGTACTGAAATGAAGGCTAAAAGGGCATTAATGGGAGCTTTAAAAAAAAGAAGAAAAAAAGAAGTAACTAAATAGTTACTTTTCACAGTAACGCATTACTTTTTGATGTAAGTAACTGAGTTAGTAACTGAGTTACTTTTGAAATTAAGTAACTAGTAATTGTAACTAGTTACTGGTTTTCAGTAACTAACCCAACACTGGTAGTAACAGACACCTTCATAACAATGTCATGTGTACATTATACACACTGCAAGTTTATATATAATGTAGTAACAGACACCTTCATAACAATATGTAATATGTACAATATACACACTGTAAGTATATATATAATGTAGTAACAGACACCTTCATAACAACATGTAATATGTACAATATACACACTGCAAGTATATATATAATGTAGTAACAGACACCTTCATAACATGATAAATGATAAATGGGTTATACTTGTATAGCGCTTTTCTACCTTCAAGGTACTCAAAGCGCTTTGACAGTATTTCCACATTCACCCATTCACACACACATTCACACACTGATGGCGGGAGCGCAGCCATCAGGAGCAAGGGTGAAGTGTCTTGCCCAAGGACACAACGGACGTGACTAGGATGGTAGAAGGTGGGGATTGAACCCCAGTAACAATATGTAATATGTGCAATATACACACTGCAAGTATATATATAATGTAGTAACAGACACCTTCATTACAATATGTAATATGTACAATATACACACTGCAAGTTTATACATAATGTAGTAACAGACACCTTCATAACAATGTCATATATACAATATACACACTGCAAGTTTATATATAATGTAGTAACAGACACCTTCATAACAATATGTAATCTGTACCATATACACACTAAGTATATATATAATGTAGTAACAGACACCTTCATAACAACATGTAATATGTACAATATACACACTGCAAGTGTATATATAATGTAGTAACAGACACCTTCATAACAATATGTAATATTTACAATATTTACCTTATTTTGATCATTTTATACACAGCTAGAACTAATTCTTCGCCACATTTATTTCGATTTTCATAGCAGCACACTTCAGACTTCCCGCAACACATATGTTCCGACTTCCGGAATCAAACACAAGTGTGTGTTCTAATCATGGCAGACTTGGTAACAAACAACAAAGACAACTATTTTTGTACTAATGAGGCTTCACATATATGAATATACAGAGGATGAACTGCTGCTTCTAGAAACAAGCACGAAGGAAGAGTGAGACGTTGGAGCAGACGGAAACCGGAAGAGGGGAAGGAAAGCGATTTTGACGCTATAAATATAGAACTTGGAAACAAGCTTCAGCTTCCTTCCCGCACTGTGCGATTCAAGAACTCCTTCATTCCGCACTCCATCCAGCTGTATAATCACTCGCCATACAGCAATACATGATATCTGCCTATTACCTGACACCTTCTTATATATTGTATATATGTTATAGACATAATATATCTGTATATATAATATACTGTATATCTGTATATATAATATACTGTACACATATTATGTATATATTCGTATATATTCGTATATATGTTATATTTTATATCGCTATATTTAGTCTATTTATACCTGCATTGTTCTTTCCATTCTTACACTTTCCATCATTGTAACTGAGCTACTGTGTTGAACAATTTCCCTTGTGGATCACTAAAGTTTGTCTAAGTCTAAGTCTATTTCAACATAAATAGAGTGCTTACCCAAATAAACCGGAAAAAAACGTCCCTGGCCAGCTGGAGCAAACAGACAACTGTCCATCGAGTGAGTCACACTTTATATTGATCATGATACACGCAACACGTCATGCGTACATACACCGTCTGGCTAGCTGTGTACAAACAAAACATGAAATAATACTTTACAGATACTGTAATATGATTGTTCATGTTTTTCGCTCAGTACAGATTGGTGTCCTATCACATTGTGTTGTGTATTACAAACTCAAACGTGTTTTGTGTTGTTGTAGAAGCTAGCTTATCTATTTCTGTAATTAGCTTTTACGACTAATACCGTAGCATGTGGATGTGTTAGTACGTTAGAAAAAGAGTTCCTCGGTGTTCACTCTTACAATAACAATGTTGCTACAGCTTGGTTATTATACAGGTTACAGAACGTAATTGTAGTGTTGTTGTGGGTTTTTGAATGCATTTTTAAAGCGGAGGTAGAATTGATTGCTAACATTAGCTGCATTGCAAGCCACCTAGAACAATAGGATTTTTATGTTACAAGGCAAAAAAAATTAAGAAATTGTGTCTTCTTGTCTCTCATAATGATTGTGAATGATAGGAAAAATTCCCAAAAAAGTGCAGTCACCATTACCATTGTACAATTTTCAAGTATTCACATTCCCGATTTAATCTGCTCATTTGGAAGAAACACAATTTTTCCAACCACACTAAAACACCCTGGTCACTTTTAGCATAATCTCCACCAGGGGTTCTCAATGGTCTCAAACTGGGACCCTCACATCTTCAGTCGCCAACTTTCATTTATTTGTTGCCTCTGTCATCATTTAAAACAATAATACACACAGTGGTGCCTCAGTTTACGTTCCACGACAAAACTCCTAACTGAAAACACTCATATCTCAAATCATTGAAATGAACTGAAACCAATAAATATTGTTTGAAAACAATACAATAGCAGATACTACAAACAACTAGATGAGGCAATTCCTGAAGAAATTGATTGTGAATGCTCCACTGCTGAAGTTGAACTGAAATGCTGAAAGAATGTAGTATGAATGTAGGAATAGTTTGAATGTTGAAGAGGTATAATTTCCAGGAAAACCGTAGTTTGGTTTGGACTTGGGAAAGCGTTAGTTTGAATGTCCCGGATGAGTGGAATGCGTTGATGTTGGAATGGTTTGAATCGGTTGAAGAATGTGAAAATGGTGGAAGTTTGAAAAATGGACAATTAATTTCGAATGGGGGAAATGAATAAAAAAGTAGAAATTATGGGAAATCCGGGAATTTTTTAAAAATTGTTGAAGAAAAGCACACGATTCCTGAACAGGCTGAATATTTTTAAGTTGGAACGGATTGAATCAAATGAAAAATGTGGTAATTATGGAGCTTTGAAGAATGTCCCATTGATTTAAATGGGAATTTTCCGAAAATTTCTGAATTTCGATTGAAGCCGGGATTTTTTTTTTTTAAATGGTAAAAAAAAACCTTGAATGTTCTGAAAGAGTTTGAATTGAATTGGTTGGTGTTGGAATTTTTCAAATCGGTCGAGAAATGTTGAAGTAGTACATTTTTTAATTCAGAAATGGTATTAAGAAATATCTCGAATTTCGGGAAAAGCGGGAATTTTTGCCCTTCAAAAAATAATTGGTCAGGACTAGATCTAAATCTAAAACTAGATGTGACCAGTCAAAGTCTAAGACTAGATGTGACCAATCAAAGTCTAAGACTAGATGTGACCAATCAAAGTCTAAGACTAGATGTGACCAGTCTAAGTCGAAGACTAGATCTGACCGATCTAAGTCTAAGACTGGATGTGACCAATCTAAGTCTAAGACTAGATGTGACTGATGTAAGTCCAAGACTAGATGTGACCAATGTTAGTCTAAAACTAGATGTGCCCAATCTAAGTCTAAGACTAGATGTGACCGATCTAAGTCTAAGACTAGATGTGACCAATCAAACTCTAAGACTAGATGTGACCAATCTAAGTCTAAGACTAGATGTGACCAATCTAAGTCTAAGACTAGATATGACTAATCTAAGTCTGTGAGCAAGAACTGATGAGCCTACTAGGATAAGAAGTCAAACGTCTTCAAAGACAAACCAAACAGTACAGCCTGAATCCCCTGAGAATACAGTTTTTATACAGTTTTGAGTCTTCCTGCTAAGTCCAGGCCTAGGGCACAAACTAGCAACCATGTGGGAACAACAGCGGGCTAAATGTCCTGGACCGTCAAGCTAGGGTTGTACGGTACACCGGTACTAGTATAGTATCGCAGTACTCCATCCATCCATTTTCTACCGCTTGTCCCTTTTGGGGTCGCGGGGGGTGCTGGAGCCTATCTCAGCTGCATTCGGCCGGAAGGCGGGGTACACCCTGGACAAGGTACTAATGAATCAAAAACGGTACTATACTCTGTTTGTACCGGTTTCCAATTGTAATTTTTATTTTTTATTTTTTAACGGGCATGACGGCGCGTCGTGACATTGCTCTACATCTCATTGATCTACACCTGACATCCACTGTAATGATACCAAGTGCAAGAGTGTATCTAGTCGATACTACTATGATTACATCGATATTTTTTATCGTCGCAAAATCTTTTTTCTTTTTCTTAAAATTCATATTATGTTTATAAACTCAGGAAATACATCCCTGGACACATGAGGACTTTGAATATGACCAATGTATGATCCTGTAACTACTTGGTATCGGATCGATACCTAAATGTGTGGTATCATCTAAAACTAATGTAAAGTATCAAACAAGAGAAGAAAGGGTGATTATTACATTTTAACAGAAGTGTAGATAGAACATGTTGAAACAGAAAATAAGCAGATATTAACAGTAAACGATCAAGTAGATTAAAAATCTATTTTTACAGTTTGTCCCTCATAATGTTGACAAAATAATAGAATATAAATGACACAATATGTTACTGCATATGTCAGCAGACTAATTAGGAGTCTTTGTTGGTTTACTTACTACTAAAAGAAAAGTTGTCTAGTATGTTCACTATTTTATTTAAGGACTAAATTGCAATAATCAACATATGTTTAATGTACCCTAAGATTTTTTTGTTAAAATAAAGCCAATAATGACATTTTTTGTGGTCCCCTTTATTTAGAAAAGTATCGAAAAAGCAACATTTTGGTACCGGTACCAAAATATTGGTATCGGGACAACCCTAGTACATGCTTTAAACCTCTCAATTGGAGGTCTTTTCAACAAACACCTTAACATCACATTAGCATCCATACAATGCAACTGTGTAATAACATGGTAAAAACACACCATTGGACAGAACGGCTACATTTCAAAAGATTAGGACTCACATCCTTCACTATTGCACACAAAAGGATGACAATTTGGTGACATTTTATGACAAATACACTAATGCTGGCGTTGTTATGAAACCCCAAAGGCAGATTTCCTTGATATTTGTCACACTTGTTAAAGCAACACTAAGTCACTTTTCAACCTTGACCAAATATTTTCACAACTTTTGGGACGATACATGGACTAGTTGAAGGACACCTGTATCATTGTCTGAGGGTGTCTGTATCGCTCTCACTGGCACTTACTGACTTTGAGGAGGGCCCACATAAAAAAACGACAAATGTGCTGACTTGCTTTACGGTATACGTCACTCGCCCTTTCCCCATTCTTTAAAAAGACAGAAGTCAATGCAAACGCCTGCGTTCAATTTCTGCTATCATGTCAGAAGTTGCAAAATGACCAAAGAAATGAAAATTTTTGTCTGAGGAGACAAAAAAAAGAAAAAGGGAGACTACCCGGACAAAAGGACAGTTAAGGATCAACATTGCCCTGTCTTTCACTCACTGGTGTGAGCTCGAGGAATTTCAGACCGATGTTGCCTTGGCTCTGTTCTTGCTCAACCAGGAAGTGACTTTCCATGCTCAAAGCAAAATGTTTATGCTAATTTTAGCTAGTGGAAATTTCCTTCGAGAAAAAAAAAATGGTTTTAGAACAATCCAAGATCATTTTTTGATAGTGTCTGCTATTTAACATCAGCCATGACGGACAGAATATTTGTGGCAATGTTACATTGTGTGAGTGTGACGCTATCAGTGCAAGGCGTCATGGGAAATGTGGTCTTCTTCTGGCAAAACACCACCGCTTTGGTCCACTGACGCCGCCAAAACAAGCAAAACTGAAAGTTCTAAGTGGGGCTTGGATGCATTATGAACAACACATGAGAGCACAAAGGTCTGACGAGTAGATGACTAAAAACTGCACCAGGGTTGGTTGAAGAACATCAAGCACCACAGAAAACACATCTTTAAAGGGCCAGGTGCAGTTAATTAGCTGTACATGCAATATTGGCTCTGTGGACATATTGCACGCAATAGACTTGAAACTCCTGGCGTTCAACACTTTTGACGTGATGTTAGAAGACGGTTGCCTACAGCCACCTGTCATCCAAACACAAGCGGCCATTACGGTTCTTCACTGGAATTATTTACACACATTTACAAAACCCAAAACCAGTGTAGTTGGCACATTGTGTAAATGGTAAATAAAAACAGAATACAATGATTTGCAAATCCTTTTCAACTTATATTCAATTGAATAGACTGCAAATACAAGATATTTAATGTTCAAACTGGTAAACTTTGTTATTTTTTCCAAATATTAGCTCATTTGGAATGTGATGCCTGCAACATGTTTAAAAAAAGCTGGCACAAGTGGCAAAAAAGACAGAGAAAGTTGAGGAATGCTCATCAAGGACTTATTTGAAACATTCCACAGGTGAACAGGCTAATTGGGAACAGGTGGGTGCCATGATTGGGTATAAAAGCAGCTTCCATGAAATGCTTAGTCATTCACAAACAAGGACGGGGTGAGGGTCACCACTTTGTGAACAAATGCGTGAGAAAATTGTCCAACAGTTTAAGAACAACATTTCTCAACCAGCTATTGCAAGGAATTTAGGGATTTCACCATCTACGGTTCGTAATATCATCAAAAGGTTTAGAGAATCTGGAGAAATCACTGCACGGAAGCGGCTAAGCCCGTGACCTTCGATCCCTCAGGCGGTACTGCATCAACAAGCGACATCAGTGTGTAAAGGATATCACCACATAGGCTCAGGAACACTTCAGAAAACCACTGTCAGTAACTACAGTTTGTTGCTACATCTGTAAGTGCAAGTTAAAACTGTACTATGCAAAGCCAAAGCCATTTATCAACAACACCCAGAAACGCCACCGGCTTCGCTGGACCCGAGCTTATCTAAGATGGACTGATGCAAAGTGGAAAAGTGTTCTGTGGTCTGACAAGTCCACATTTCAAATTGTTTTCGGAAACTGTGGACGTTGTGTCCTCCGGAACAAAGAGGAAAAGAACCATCCGGATTGTTATAAGTTAAAGTTAAGTTAAAGTACCAATGATTGTCACACACACACACTAGGTGTGGCGAAATTATTCTCTGCATTTGACCCATCACCCTTGATCACCCCCTGGGAGGTGAAGGGAGTAGTGAGCAGCAGCGGTGGCCGCGCCCGGGAATAATTTTTGGTGATTTAACCCCCCAATTCCAACCCTTGATGCTGAGTGCCATAGGCGCAAAGTTGAAAAGCCAGAATCTGTGATGGTATGGGGGTGTATTACTGCCCAAAGCATGGGTAACTTACATATCTGTGCATTCACCATTAATGCCGAAAGGTACATACAGGTTTTGGAGCAACTTATGTTGCCATCCAAGCAATGTTATCATAGACGCCCCTGCTTATTTCAGCAAGACAATGCCAAGCGTGTTACAACAGTGTGGCTTCATAGTAAAAGAGTGCGGGTACTAGACTGGCCTGCCTGTAGTCCAGACCTGTCTCCCATTGAAAATGTGTGGTGCATTATGAAGCCTAAAATACCACAACTTAAAGGCCTACTGAAATGATTTTTTTATTTATTTAAACGAGGATAGCAGTTCCATTCTATGTGTCATACTTGATCATTTCGCGATATTGCCATATTTTTGCTGAAAGGATTTAGTAGAGAACATCGACGATAAAGTTCACAACTTTTGGTCGCTGATAAAAAAAAGCCTTGCATGTACCGGAAGTAGGGTGACGTCACAGGTTGAAAGGCTCCTCACATCTGCACATTGTTTACACCAGCAGCGAGAGCGATTCGGACCGAGAAAGCGGCGATTACCCCATTAATTTGAGCCAGGATGAAAGATTCGTGGATGAGGAACGTGAGAGTGAAGGACTAGAGTGCAGTGCAGGACGCATCTTTTTTCGCTCTGACCGTAACTTAGGTACAAGCTGGCTCATTGGATTCCACACTTTCTCCTTTTTCTATTGTAGATCACGGATTTGTATTTTAAACCACCTCGGATACTATATCCTCTTGAAAATGAGAGTCGAGAACACGAAATGGACATTCACAGTGACTTTTATCTCCACGACAATACATCGGCGAAACACTTTAGCTACGGAGCTAACGTGATAGCATCGGGCTTAACTGCATATATAAACAAAAGAAATAAGCCCCTGACTGGAAGGATAGACAGAAAATCAACAATACTATTAAACCATGGACCTGTAAATACACGGTTAATGCTTTCCAGCCTGGCGAAGCTTAACAATGTTGTTGCTAATGACGCCATTGAAGCTAACTTAGCAACGGGACCTCACAGAGCTATGCTAAAAACATTAGCTATCCACCTACGCCAGCCAGCCCTCATCTGCTCATCAACACCCGTGCTCACCTGCGTTCCAGCAATCGACAAAGCGACGAAGGACTTCACCCGATCATCCGTGCGGTCGGCGGCTAGCGTCGGGTAGCGCGTCTGCTATCCAAGTCAAAGTCCTCCTGCTTGTGTTACTGTAGCCAGCTGCTAATACACCGATCCTACCTACAACTTTCTTCTTTGCAGTCTTCATTGGTCATTAAACAAATTGCAAAAGATTCACCAACACAGATGTCCAGAATACTATGGAATTTTGTGATGATAACAGAGCTTTTTGTATTGGATTCAATGGTGTCCGAATACTTCCGTTTCAACGATTGACGTCACGCGCATACGTCATCATACATAGACGTTTTCAACCGGAAGTTTAGCGCGAAATTTAAAATTGCACTTTATAAGTTAACCCGGCCGTATTGGCATGTGTTGCAATGTTAAGATTTCATCATTGATATATAAACTATCAGACTGCGTGGTCGGTAGTAGTGGGTTTCAGTAGGCCTTTAAGCTGTACATCAAGCAAGAATGGGAAATAATTCCACTTCAAAAATGTGTCTCCTCAGTTCCCAAACGTTTACTGAGTGTTGTTAAAAGGAAAGGCGATGTAACACAGTGGTAAAAATGCCCCTCTGACAACTTTTTTGCAAAAAGTTTCTCAGTGTGAACATTCAATATCTTGTCTTTGCAGTCTATTCAATTGAATATAAGTTGAAAAGGATTTGCAAATCATTGTATTCTGTTTTTATTGACCATTTACACAACGTGCCAACTTCACTGGTTTTGGGTTTTGTACATGACCTTTTGGACTTGATCGCGTCGCAATGAAACGAAGAGCAGGTTCATAAGTGGACTTGATATCAAAGCTTTTGTCACGTGTGTTGCCTAAAAGAAGGAGACAATATGGAGGCAACACCACATCTCTAATTAAATGTTCTCTACCTCCCATCCGTCACTTTCACAAAGGGTGATGAATCCCAGCAGAGAGCAAGAATGTTCCGGGATACAAATTCTTCCCTCCAACACCTTTCTCCCTGGGAGGACGCAACATTGTGCCCACACTGCATCTCCCTGGCACTTTAATGGATTCTTCCATAAACGGAAGCCCGGCCTCTACGAGCACACAGGAGGCATCCATCAACAATAATCTCCTCAATGATCTCCATTTTATCTTCTCCCTCCTCCTACCACTCCCTCCTCCTGCAGCCACCATGCCTTAATTACTGCTCTGGAGTAATTATTTCCTTTATTAGTCGACGCTAACATCTGTTTCCAGTCTTTTTAAGTGTTCCTATAAAAGCCGTCCGTGATTTCTGTCCCTTTAGGATAGCACACGCTGCTTGTTGCTCCCTGTGGACTTCATTCCCCCCCCCCCCCGCCCCTTGTACGCACAGCATGAGTCAAGATGCGCCACAGTCCTGGCCTGCTCCAGGTAGTTTTGTCATGAACACGTCCTCCCGCGCCGCGACCAATCATCGGCTAAGTGCGCATGAGATGTCGAAGCAATGAATCCCGCAGGGCGGGAGAAAACACAAGCCGCTGCGACACAGGAGCGTGGGAATGGAGGAAGGAAGGTGAATTCCAGAGGTCCTGGGGAAATTTTGTCCCCGTATTAATAGACTTTGCTCCCTTTGAAATGTTATTAGCCATAAAGTTGACAGCAAGTTGTGCACTTTCAACAGTTTGGACCGCTTTCAAAACAAAGCGCCTTCATCTTTCCTTTGGACTCCTGCCACCACGCCAGGCGGACAAGTGTCCTGCTGGAATAAATCTATAAAAACCTCACTTAGTCGCAGCAAAGACCGGCCGCTGGGTTGAAGACGCTCCGGCTTCTGCGGCCTCTGTCCTTTTAGCGCTCTCCCTCTTAATTTTTATGGTTCCTGCACCTTCAGGAAATGACCCTTTTATAGGGTCAACGCTATAAAAGACTTGGTTTTTTTGTGTGGTCGGTGGACGTGTGTGTGTGTGTGGTGGGGGGATAAGTGTTCAAGTTACTACCGCTTCGTCTTTGCTGCCAAAGAAAGAGACCTGATGAGGTTAATAGTCTCCTCTTCAATATATCACATAGCTGTGAACTCGCTGACCCTTTTTGTCAATAGGACAACTTTTCTCTCCAGTGTGTGACTGTTTGTGTGTGTGTGTGCGTGCAACAAACGCAACATTATACACTGATGCCTTTCTGAGTGGATACTTCAGGTACGCTAAGTATTCACGGCGCTTCCCTTCTTCCACATGTTGTTATGTTACAGCCTCATTCCAAAATGGAAGACATTTTTGTCTTCAAATTGTACACACAATACTCCATGACAATTTTTGTTTAGTTTTGAAAATGTATCAAAACGAAAAATTTAAAAAATTACATGTAGATATGTATTTACAGCCTTTTTTGGCATCAATTCCAGCCTCAAGTCTTTTTGAACCCGATGCCACAAACTTGGCACACCTATTTTTGGGCACTTTCTCTCCTTTCTCTTTGCAGCACCTCTCAAGCTCCATCAGGTTGGAGGGAAGGTTTTCATCCAGGATGCCTCTGTGCATTGCTCCAGTCATCCTTCCCTCTATCCTGACTAGTCTCCCAGTTCCTGCCGCTGAAAAGCACCCCCACACCATGATGCTGCACCACCACGCTTCACTGTAGGGATGGTATTGGCCTGGTGAGGAGCGGTGCATGGTTCCCTCCAAATATTCACGCCAAAGACTTCAATCGTTGTCTCATCAGACCAGAGAATTTAGTTCCTCATGGTCTGAGAGTCTTTTAGGTGCATTTTGGCAAACATTTTTACTAAGAAATGGCTTCCGTCTGGCCACTCTACCATGCCATCCTGATTGGAAGGTTCTCCTCTCGCCACAGAGGAATGCTGTAGATCTGACACACTGACCATGGTCTTGGTCACCTCCCTGACTAAATTAAGATGAATGCGGCAATGTACAGAGACATCCTAGATGAAAACCAACTGGAAGACGAGTCCGGATAGAGGGAAAGATGAATGCAGCAATATACAGAGACATCCTGGATTAAAACCAACTGGGAAACTAGTCAGAATATAAAGGGAAAGATGAATGCAGCAATGTACAGAGACATCCTGGATGAAAACTAACTGGGAAACTAGTCCGGATAGAGGGAAAGATGAATGCAGCAATATACAGAGACATCCTGGATTAAAACCAACTGGGAAACTAGTCAGAATATAAAGGGAAAGATGAATGCAGCAATGTACAGAGACATCCTGGATGAAAACCAACTGGGAGACTAGTCAGGATAGAGGGAAAAATGAATGCAGCAATGTACAGAGACATCCTAGATGAAAACCAACTGAGAGACTAGTCCGGATAGAGGAAAAGATTAATGCAGCAATGTACAGAGACATCCTAGATGAAAACCAACTGGGAGACGAGTCCGGGTAGAGGGAAAGATGAATGCAGCAATGTACAGAGACATCCTGGATTAAAACCAACTGAGAGACTAGTCAGAATATAAAGGGAAAGATGAATGCAGCAATGTACAGAGACATCCTGGATGAAAACCAACTGGGAAACTAGTCAGGATAGAGGGAAAGATGAATGCATACATTTACAGAGACATCCTGGATGAAAACCACCTGGGAGACTAGTCAGAATATAGACGGAAAAATTAATGCAACAATGTACAGAGACATCCTGGATAAAAACCAACTGGGAGACTAGTCAGGATAGAAGGAAAGATGAATGCAGCAATGTACAGAGACATCCTGGATGAAAACCAACTGGGAGATTAGTCAGGATAGAGGGAAAGATGAATGCTAAAATTTACAGAGACATACTCGATGACAACCAACTGGGAGACTAGTCAGGGTAGAGGGAAAGACGAATGGAGCAAAGTACAGAGACATCCTGGATGAAAACCAACTGGGAGACTAGTCAACCAACACTTTTCTCATCCAACCTGATGGAGCTTGAGAGGTGCTGCAAAGAGGAAGGAGAAAAAGTACCCAAAGAAGGTGTGCCAAGTTTGTGGCATCGTATTCAAAAAGCCTTGAGGCTATAATTGCTGCCAAAGTGCATCAACTAAGTATTGAACAAAGACTGTGTATATGTACTTGTGATTTTTTAATTTGAATGAATTTGCAAAATAAAAAAATGCACTTTGTCATTATGAGGTATTGTGTGTAGAATTTTGAGGACAAAAATGCAATAATGCAGTTACATAACAAAATGTGGAAAAAGTGGATATTTCCAGATGCACCGTAAATGACAAAGGATGCAATGCATTTCTTCATGCACAATTTAACATGAGAATTAAGAATCTAAACTTGGTGTAACAGGATACTCATTTGGTGGATGTACAAACCCCAAAACCAGTGAAGTTGGCACGTTTTGTAAATAGTAAATAAAAACAGAATACAATGACAATTTTGTTATTTTTTGCTAATAGAAGCTCATTTGGAATTTGATGCCTGCAACATGTTTTAAAAAAAGCTGGCACAAGTGGCAAAAAAGACTGACAAAGTTGAGGAATGCTCATCAAACACTTATTTGGAACACCCCACAGGTGAACAGGCTAATTGGGAACAGGTGGGTGCCATGATTGGGTATAAAACCAGCTTCCATGAAATGCTCAGTCATTCACAAACAAGGATGGAGCGAGGGTCACCACTTTGTGAACAAATGCGTGAGCAAATTGTTTAAGAAGAACATTTCTCAACCAGCTATTGCAAGGACTTTAGGGATTTCACCATCTACCGTCCATAATATCATCAAAAGGTTCAGAGAATCTGGAGAAATCACTGCACGTAAGTGATGATATTACGGACCTTCGAATCCCTCTGGCGGTACTGCATCAAAAAGTGACATCAGTGTGTAAAGGATATCACCACATAGGCTCAGGGACACTTCAGAAAACCACTGTCAGTAACTACAGTTTGTCGCTACATATGTCAAGTGCAAGGTAAAAGTCAACTATGCAAAGCCAAAGCCATTTATCAACAACACCCAGAAACTCCACCGGCTTTGCTGGGCCCGATCTCATCTAAGATGGACTGATGCAAAATGGAAAAGTATTCTGTTGTCTGACGATTCCACATTTCAAATTGTTTTTGGAAACTGAGGACATTGTGTCCTCCGAAACAAAGAGGAGAAGAACCATACATATTGTTATAGGCGCAAAGTGTAAAAGCCAGCATCTGTGATGGTATGGGGGTGTATTAGTGCCCAATGCATGGGTAACTTACACATCTGTGAGGGCACCATTAATGCTGAAAGGTACATACAGGTTTTGGAGCAACATATGTTGCCATCCAAGCAACGTTATCATGGACGCCCCTGCTTATTTCAGCAAGACAATGCCAAGCTACGTGTTACAACAGCCTGGCTTCATAGTAAAAGAGTGCGGGTACTAGACTGGCCTGCCTGTAGTCCAGACCTGTCTCCCATAGAAAATGTGTGGCGCAATATGAAGCGGAAAATAGCACAACGGAGACCCCGGACTGTTGAACAACTTAAGCTGTACATCAAGCAAGAATGGGAAAGAATTCCACTTCAAAAATGTGTCTCCTCAGTTCCCAAACGTTTACTGAGTGTTGTTAAAAGTAAAGGCCATGTAAGACAGTGGTAAAAATGCACCTATGACAACTTTTTTGCAATGTGTTGCTGCCATTGAATGCTAAGTTAATGATTATTTGCAAAAAAAAAAAGTTTCTCAGTGTGAACATTAAATATCTTGTTATTGCAGTCTATTCAATTGAATATGGGTTGAAAAGGATTTGCAAATCATTGTGTTTTGTTTTTATTTACCATTTACACAACGTGCCAACTTCACTGCTTTTGGGTTTTGTACTTCCTGCAGGAAGCAAAAAGGTGCAGGTGTGTTGTCAACGTGTAAGTCGGGGGTACTTGAAGGCATCGCTGGAAGTGTGTAACAGCACATCTGACGAGCGAGGCCTAATTAAAGACTCGAAACCAGCAAACTATTATGAAATGTGATCATCAACCTCCAAAACACATGCATGGAGGTGGAATTGCCGCACCGTGATATAAATAGATGTACAATTTCATAGTAATTAGTGACTCCCAAGCATGGACCCTGTCAACCCCCACTGCGGCACCCACACGCACCTTGAGTGAATACTAAGAAGCCAGGCTGGCGAGGGTCCAGGACACTATGTTCTATGTGACGCCACATGCGAGGAGAGGGTGATCGGGTTTGAGGCGCATGCGCAACAACACACTGTGCCGTCGCAAGCCCTCCTATCGCAGGAGGACAGAGAAGGAAGGCACTTCTAATCCTGTGGGATCCCCCGCTAAGGCGCCACAGGCAAAAGGGGGGGCGGGGGGGGGGGGGGGGGGGGGGAGGATGCACACGTTCCATGAGTCTTTAGAGAGGGAGAAGAAGGGGGAGAGAAACAGCAGATGATGAAAAGTGCAGCTGGCATGAAGAGGAAGTGCTGACAGATACTGTAAAGCAGATGTAACACTTACACAATAGACGTGTACTTTTCTTTCATTCCTTTCAATGACAACTATTCCTTTGCGAAGTCAAGTCCAAAAAGAACGCCACGCTCCTCATGAAACGTCATTAAGGGTAAACTGGATTGCAGTCGTTCCATGTATTTTAACAACATACTTTGCTGTAGTAACGTTTATCATTTTCCTTGGAAGAACAATTGGTAACAATGCACTTTGATGCCTGAAAGATGCTGAAGTAATGTAGGTCAATATGTGGGGTGTCAAACTTGTTTTCGTTGAGGGCCACGTTGCAGTTTTGGCTGCTGGAACATTAATAAAAGAAACATACATGTATAAGGATTAGCCACAAGATATTGTCACACGATAACCCATGCATTTGATTAATAAATGTATATTTTAGCTAAATCTGTGGATTTTACGGTAAAAAAAAATGGCAGAATTTTACCATTAAATTTACAGTAAAATGGTCACACTCTATTTTACTGTAAAATCCTGGTGATTGAGCTGCCATTTTTTGGTTTGTTTTTTTTTGCATAAAAATACAGTTACTGTTTTCACAGTGTATTACTGTAAATGTAAAAATGGTACCATGTTTTCTTTCTTACGGTAGGATTCTAAAGACCGAACTGATTTAAAAAATATATATATTGTCATGTTTACAGTGTACAATTTGATGGATAACTCGCTTTGAAATCATAAGGCTAAGTAGATATTTACGTATGTTTTTACCCCAAAAATGTTTCAAAGGTATGATAATTATAATATCTGTGGCATTATTAGATGGATAAAGTTTAAAAGATATTTAATTGCATGCAGTACATGTCTTTTTTTTCTAATCAAATTTAAAAAAAAATAGAGAAAGATAAACTACTTTATTGATGCATATTATTTCCAGGCTTTCACGGGCCATTCAAAATGATGATCAGACTATGTTTGAACATCTCAGCCTTAAAAGGGTCATGTTATGATGTTTATTCTACAAAACCCAAAAGCAGTAAAGTTGGCACGTTGTGTAAATGGTAAATAAAAACAGAAAACAATGATTTGCAAATCCTTTTCAACTTATATTCAATTGAATAGACTGCACAGACAAGATATTTAATGTTCCAACTGAGAAATATTTTAGAATTTAATGGCAGCAATACATTGCAAAAAAGTTGTCACAGGGGCATTTTTACCACTGTGTTACATGGCCTTTCCTTTTAACAACACTCAGTAAACATTTGGGAACTGAGGAGACACATTTTTGAAGCTTTTCAGGTGGAATTATTTCCCATTCTTGCTTGATGTACAGCTTGATGTTTAACAGTCCGGTCCAGAATGTGGCTTGGCATTGTCTTGCTGAAATAAGCAGGGGTGTCCATGAAAAAGACTTTGCTTCGATGGCAATATATGTTGCTCCAAAACCTGTATGTACCTTTCAGCACAGATGTGTAAGTTACCCATGCCTTGGGCACTAATACACCCCCATACCATCACAGATGCTGGCTTTTCAACTTTGCGCCTAGAGGATGGTTGTTTTCCTTTTTGGTCCACAGTTTCCTAAAACAATTTGAAATGTGGACTCGTCAGGCCACAGAACACTTTTACACTTTGCATCAGTCCATCTTTGATGAGCTCGGGCCCAGCGAGGCCGGCGGCGTTTCTGGGTGTTGTTGATAAATGGCTTTTGCTTTGAATAGTAGAGTTTTAACTTGCACTTACAGATGTAGCGACCAACTGTAGTTACTGACAGTGGTTTTCTGAAGTGTCCCTGAGCCCATTTTACACACTGATGTCGCTTTTTGATGCAGTA
>NC_084731.1:61380719-61453219 GCF_033978785.1 Entelurus aequoreus
GCAGTGTGCAGGTAAAAAGGTATCCAATGCTTAAACCAAAAATAAACAAAAGGTGAGTGCCCCTAAGAAAAGGCATTGAAGCTTAGGGAAGGCTATGCAGAAAGAAAATAAAACCTAACTGGCTACAAAGTAAACAAAAACAGAATGCTGGACGACAGCAAAGACTTACTGTGGAGCAGACGGCGTCCACAAAGTACATCCGAACATGACATGACAATCAACATCGTCCACACAAAAAAAGATAGCAACAATTTGAATGTTCTTGATTGCTAAAACAAAGCAAGTGCGGGGAATAGCGCTCAAAGGAAGACATGAAACTGCTACAGGAAAATACCAACAAAATAGGAGCCCAAGACATAATAAGTCACGGCGTGATGTGACAGGTCGTGACAGTACTTTGAGACAAGAGCTATAGTGATGCATGCTTGGTTATGGTTTAAATTCATATCCAACAATTGCAACAATTACTTTTTGGGGGGCGGTATAGCTCTATTGGTAGAGTGGCAGTGCCAGCAACTTGAGGGTTGCAGGCTCGATCCCCGCTTCCGCCATCCTAGTCACTTCCGTTAAGTCCTTGGGCAAGACACTTTACCCACCTGCTCCCAGTGCCACCCGCACTGGTTTAAATGTAACTTAAATATTGGGTTTCACTATGTAAAAGCGCTTTGAGTCACTAGAGAAAAGCACTATATAAATATAATTCACTTCACTTTTTATTGTCTAGTGAGTTTCATTTTTTTAATGATTTCTGCTGGTGGTGTGCGTATGGATTTTTTCAAAGGAAAAAAAAATTGAAAAACACTGACTTAAGTGACTTTCAAAAAAGGAGTTTGATGCCCCTGAAGTAGGCTTCACTTTCCCATATTGGGGCGGTATAGCTCGGTTGGTAGAGTGGCCGTGCCAGCAACTTGAGGGTCGCAGGTTCGATCCCCGCTTCCGCCATCATAGTCACTGCTGTTGTGTCCTTGGGCAAGACACTTTACCCACCTGCTCCCAGTGCCAAATGTAACTTACATATCGAGTTTCACTATGTAAAAGTTAAGTTAAAGTTAAAGTACCAATGATAGTCACACACACACTAGGTGGGGTGAAATTTGTCCTCTGCATTTGACCCATCCCCTTGTTCCACCCCCTGGGAGGTGAGGGGAGCAGTGGGCAGCAGCGGTAGCCGCGCCCGGGAATCATTTTTGGTGATTTAACCCCCAATTCCAACCCTTGATGCTGAGTGCCAAGCAGGGAGGTAATGGGTCCCATTTTTATAGTCTTTGGTATGACTCAGCCGGGGTTTGAACTCACAACCTACCGATCTCAGGGCGGACACTCTAACCCAGACCTGGGCAAATTAAGGCCCGGGGCCGTTAAGCTTGTCAATCTGGCCCGCCGGACATTCCCAAATAATTTTTTCAGATCTTTAAGATGGAAACTGTAGCTGCCATTATGATGTGCAGTGAAGTTTTCAAATTACCATAAGTCTTGAACTATACAAAGTATTTTAATGGATGGAATCTGGCCTTTTGCATGATATACTATAGTTACTATGGTAATCACAGCAGCTCAGACGAGGCACCAAGCAATGTGGGTGGGGAGCGTTTCCACAGAGTGTTTCCAGAGTAGCCAGCCTGGGTGTCAGGGACAGACACGGAAGGAGATTTTTACAACAAAGTTCTAAAGCTTAGTGATATATCAGATCGTATAGTGTGTTTATTTTTTACCCTTCGCGTTCATATTTCGCTGTGTTTGTTGCATTTTTGTTGCGTTTTGCTTGATTGTAAATTATGTCGATTGAGATGGGGAGTGACGTTCATATGTTGTCAATATTCAGTGTTTAATCCTTCATAGTTAATATTGTAAATCCCGCATTCTTTATTTTCATGTACATTCTGGGAGTCTCATTCAGTAAAAAAAAATTTAAAATTCCATTCCGTTTTTTAAGGCGGTCTGTCATAACGTTTTTAGCATTTGATCAGACATTATTGTGAGTTTTTGTATTAGTGTTCCTAAAAATAGATATACCGGCCCCCAGACACTTTTTTTTCCCTCTAAATTTGGCCCCCGGGTCACAATAATTGCCCAGGCCTGCTCTAACCACTAGGCCACTGAGTAGGTTAGAGCACTTTTGAGTCACTAGAGAAAAGTGCTATATAAACATAATTCACGGGACGGCGTGGCGAAGTTGGTAGAGTGGCCGTGCCAGCAATCGGAGGGTTGCTGGTTACTGGGGTTCAATCCTCACCTTCTACCATCCTAGTCATGTCCGTTGTGTCCTTGCGCAAGACACTTCACCCTTGCTCCTGATGGCTGCTGGTTAGCGCCTTGCATGGCAGCTCCCGCCATCAGTATGTGTGTGTGAATGGGTGAATGTGGAAATACTGTCAAAGCCCTTTGAGTACCTTGAAGGTAGAAAAGCGCTATACAAGTATAACCCATTTATCATTTATTTATTTACTTCACTTTTTATTGTCTAGTGCAGGGGTCACCAACCTTTTTGAAACCAAGAGCTACTTCTTGGGTACTGATTAATGCGAAGGGCTACCAGTTTTATACACACTTAAATAAATTGCCAGAAATAGCCAATTTGCTCAATTTACCTTTAACTCTGTTATTATTAATAATTAATTATATTTATCTTTGTGGAAACACTGATCATCTTAATGATGTCTCACAATAAATATATATAGAAACAGATAAATATCAATATGCAACACTTTATTTTTATATTTTCTCTAAGTGCACATTTTTCAAATTGAACATTTTCAAATGATCACTTCTAAGACAGTCTTGTGAAATCACAATATCCCAATTTAACTAGCTAGCCACTAACATTTTTTAACAAATCATGAATTACTTTGCACCATGTTTGTACAAATAATAACTCATGTAAAATACAAAAGTCAACTCTCAAATTTTTTAAATAAATCATGTCACACTTTGAACTGGACACCAAATCTGTTATCTGTTTCTTTGTCAGTTAGTGAAGACAAAGTCTTTAAAATATTTTCTTGGATTTTGAAATTCTATTTGAGTTTTGTCTCTCTTAGAATTAAAAATGTCGAGCAAAGCGAGACCAGCTTGCTAGTAAATAAATACCATTTAAAAAATAGAGGCAGCTCACTGGTAGTGCTGCTATTTGAGCTATTTTAGAACAGGCCAGTGGGCTACTCATCTGGTCCTTACGGGCTACCTGGTGCCCGCGGGCACCGCGTTGGTGACCCTGGTCGAGTGAGTTTCATTTTTTTTATGATTTCTGCTGGTGGTGTGCCTCCGGATTTTTTTTCAAAGAAAAAAAATGCGCTTTGGCTCAAAAAAAGGTTGAAAAACACTGCTTTAAGTGACTTTCAAAAAAGGAGTTTGACGCCCCTGAAGTAGGCTTTACTTTCCCATTTGGAGGGCGCTAACCATCCAGCCATCCATCCATCCATTTTCTACAGCTTGTGCCTTTCGGGCCGCGGGGGGTGGGGGGGTGGGGGGGATGACTTACCAACTCGTGTACATTTACACGCACCTTTGTTCACTGCTGGTGCACTAGCTGACTCGCGTGGGGGGATTTGGGGGGGGGGGCGTTTCATCCGCCCCGCGCAGAATATATTAGGTGTGTAAATGTTGTTGAACCCCGCGATCTCGCAGGAAAAGGTCACACACTCCCCTCGACCCCGAGTGCTTCTGTCTTTGTGCGGGGGGGGGGGGGGGGGGGGGGGGCGACGACGACGACGAGCTGTGCCTATAAACTTCGCCTTTATAAAAAGGCAAGTGCGGCCGAGAGGAGGGGCCGCGTGGGGGGTGTGTGTGTGTGTGTGTGTGTGTGTGTGTGTGTGTGTGTGTGTTTGTGTGTGTGTGTGTGTGGGGGGGGGGGGGTTAACAATAGCAGCTTTTTGGACACACTTTTTCTCACTGCGTGGAACAGCAGGGGAACCGGTAGAGGCGCCTATAAAAAGGGCGACAGAGCACAGCTGCCAGGGTTCAGCAGTCATTTGATAGAATCTCCGCGGGTCCACCGGCGGATTTAGGGCGCAGCGAATGATGAATCGGGGCCGGCGAGTGTAGCGTCGTCATGAATAATGCACTTGACGTCCAGCGCGCTTTGTCATGCGTCCACGCACACGCGCAATAAGAGACGTCAGCCAGCAGCTGCCGGCTCCAAAAAACGCACACCACGAGTCGCCAGGTGGACCGTCATTACCACGCTCTTTAGACACCATATTGGAGATGTGCTCGATTATCGATTTATCAGCCTTAATCCCTTTTTTTTTGACAGCTGCCACCGCCGATTAGCCGCAATTCCAAACTCCGCAATCAAGTGCGTAATTACGCGTGGGGAAGTTGTGCACTACTCACGCTCAGACGCCATGGTGATGACGGACTCCGTGGTGGCGTGGTACTCGTCCTCCTCCATGAACTCGTCCTGGGACGCGGCGTCGCCCTGGAAGTCGTGGTGGTCCAGCAGCTGCTGGAGCGGCGGCGCCTTGGGCAGCAGCTGGTTGACCACCTCGCGGCTGATGTTGGGCGCCTGCTTCAGGCGCAGCTTGCTGAGGATCTGCGACTTGATGGTCTCCAGCCGCAGCACTTTGCTTTGTTCCCGCCACACGCAGGCGGAGCACTCGTGGGCGCCGGCGTCCTCGTCCGGGAGCGACGGCCCGGCGTCCGTGGGGGGCTGCAGCGGCAGATTGGGCTCGTCGCTCCCCGACCGTCCCAGGGAGGCGAGCACCATCAAGCACAGCGAGAAGTTATACCTCGACATGACGGCAACTTGTTGTTCTTTCAAAACTCCCCCGGGGTCAATTTTCCACGGCCGTGACACCTAATCCAACACCACGAAGTTGTTGTTTTTTTGCAATGGGGAAGAAAGAAGAAAAAAAAAGAAATGCGTTCCAGTGCGTCTTTATTGAAAGTTGGCCAAATGTGATGAATGTGCAGCCCGATCACATGCTTTTCGGAAGTTTCGCTCCGTGGAGGTGTGTGTGCGTGTGCGTGTGTGTGTGCATGCGTGTGCGTGTGTGTGTGTGTGTGTGTGTGCGTGTGCAGAAGTGTCACTGGGAAATGTGCAAGTGCAGTCAAAAGGGGGGCTCGTTATATATCTCAGCTGCCCGCTGTCGTAATCCGTCTCCATTGGCTAAGATTGCAACAAAAGGCTTTTAGGTCTGTCATCAAGTCAAGAGGGACGCCGCGAAGGGAGGGTGCAAGGTCTCTTCTGTTTTTTTCTATTTTCCACACTGTACACCCACTTTCATAAACTATACACACTAAAAAATGCTGGGTTAAAAAATAACCCGTTTTGGGTTTATTTTTGCAACCCAATTTTTGCATTGAATTATTTCACCCCAAAAAATGTAGTTATGATAACTAAACGTTGGGTTATTCCCAATCAAACTAGTGGGTTGAATTATTTAACCCAAAAGTTGAGTTGTGCTAACTCATGGGTGGGCAACCAACAACGTTGAAAGAGCCATGTTGGACCAAAAATACAAAAAAACAAATATGCCTGAAGCCGTAAAAATTGAAAAACCGTATATAAGTGTTATAATGAAGACAACACATGATGTAAGTGTCTATATTAGCCTACTATCAAAATGACTTTAAAAGTCTTATATACGTGTTATAATGAAGACAACACATGACGTAAGTGTCTATATTAGCCTACTATCACAATTACTTTAAAAGTCTTACAGTATAAGTATTATAACGAAAACAACACATGATGTAAGTGTTTATATTATATTAGCTATATTAGCCTACTATCACAATGACTTAAAAAGTCTTATATAAGTGTTATAATAAAGACAACACATGATGTAAGTGTCTATATGAGCTATATTAGCCTACTATCAAAATGACTTTTAAAGTCGTATATAAGAGTTATAATGAAGACAACACACGATGTAAGTGTTTATATTATACAAGCCTACTATCAAAATGACTTTAAAAGTCTTATATAAGTGTTATCATGAAGACAACACATGATGAAAGTGTCTATACTAGCCTACTATCAAAATGACTTTAAAAGTCTTATATAAGTGTTATAATGAAGACAACACATGATGTAAGTGTCTATATTAGTCTACTATCACAATGACTTTAAAAGTCTTATATAAGTGTTATAATGAAGACAACACATTAAAGTTAATGATGAGAGTGTCTATATTAGTTATATTAGCCAAAATGACTTTAAAAGTCTTATATAAGGGTTATAATGAAGACAACACATCATGTAAGTGTCTATATTAGTTATATTAGCCTACTATCAAAATGACTTTAAAAGTCTTATATAAGTGTTATAATGAAGACAACACATTATGCAAGTGTGTATATTAGCTATATTAGCCTGCTATCAAAATGACTTTAAAAGTCTTACAGTATATAAGTGTTATAAATGAAGACAACACATGATGTGTTTATATTAGCTATATTAGTCTACTATCAAAATGACTTTAAGTCTCACAGTATATAAGTGTTATAAATGAAGACAACACATGATGTGTTTATATTAGCTATATTAGTCTACTATCAAAATGACTTTAAGTCTCACAGTATATAAGTGTTATAAATTAAGACAACACATGATGTAAATGTTTATATTAGCTATATTAGCCTACTATCAAAATGACTTTAAAAGTCTTACAGTATATACTGTAAGTGTTATAACGAAGACAACACATGATGTAAGTGTTTATATTCTATTAGCTTTATTAGCCTACTATCAAAATGACTTTAAAAGTCTTATATAAGTGTTATAATGAAGACAACACATGATGTAAGTGTCTATATTAGATATATTAGCCGACTATCAAAATGATTTCATAAGTCTTACAGTATATAAGTGTTATAATGAAGACAACACATTATGTAAGTGTTTATAATATATTAGCTATATTATTCTACTATCAAAATGACTTTAAAAGTCTTACAGTATATAAGTGTTATAATGAAGACAACACATTATGTAAGTGTTTATAATATATTAGCTATATTATTCTACTATCAAAATGACTTTAAAAGTCTTACAGTATATAAGTGTTATAATGAAGACAACACATGATGTAAGTGTTTATATTATATTAGCTATATTAGCCTACTATCAAAATGACTTTAAAAGCCTTATATACAGTAAGTGTTATAACGAAGACAACACATGACATAAGTGTCTATATTAGCTAATATAGCCTACTATCAAAATGACTATGTGTCGCAGGCTGAAGCAATTCTTTGTTGACATAAATGTTGAAATGTAATATTTATTCTACACATTTTTACAACATTGGAAACCATTAGTAAATCAGAAGCTACTCAGAAGGTGAGATGACTCCTGGAAATGACTGTCTTTTAATGACCAAAGGTATAGATGTGTGTGTCCAAGTTAAAAGGAAACTGCAGGCTGTCTTCTTCTAATGGATTTATTATCATATTTGGCAAGCTAGGTAACGTTTGCTGTGGTCTGGAACAACATGGCACACAAAATGCAGCCAATATTACATACAGATGTGTCGTGAGACATGCAAAACTAAATTATATACAAAGAGGATAAAAGTAAAGGATATTAATGAGATGGGTTCATAATAAAATTCCCTTCAAGAAAAAAGTAACTTTTTAATTTAAAAAAAAAAAGCCTTTTACCACAAAATGTGTTACTCGTTGAAAAACAACCCAAAAATGGTTCATAATTTTGAAAACCCAGAAATTCAGTTAAAATAATACCCTTATAACTCAAAAAATGGATTGTTATTCATAAAAATAACTCCAAAATTTAACCCAACACTAGCAACTCATAAATTGGGTTATCAAAATAACCCAGTCATTTTTAGTGTGTATGTTAGCACTATATATACTAGGGTGTCCGAACTTATTCCACCAAGGTCCACGTACTCACAATCAAAACATGTCACTTCGATATTTTAATACCATTCTAATCTTTAAAAAAAAGGCTAAAACAAAAATTGACACGCCTAAAGACAAATTGTTATTTGTTATTGTGTGACTGTTCCAAACATTCACACATATGCTTTTCTACACCAAAATTCATCTATTTATTCTTCTTCTTCTCCAGATTTTGGCGCGCTCTACCTTCCACATTTTTCATCCAAATCAAACTTCAAACTGTTCAGCCTACTCGGGAATCGCGGGTTTTCCCTTGTTAAATTCCTAAAATTCCCAGATTGTATTGGCCATTTTTCAAACTTTCACAATTTCCACATTTTTCAACTGATTTAAATCATTCCACCTTCAAAATATTCTACAATCCTGAAAATTCAAACTATAATTTTTCCAAGTTTAAAATAAATTCCAGGAATTCCCAGAATTGCCGTTTTTTCAAACCATTTTTTCACCCTTTTTTCTGTCGACTACTCCTTCCACATTTTTCAACCCTCTCAACCGTTCCACAGTCAAATCAATCCTCTTTTTCAGGAAAAAAATCAAAGTTGTTTTTTTAACTGGAAAAATTCCAAGTTTTCCCGAAATTCCAGGAATTCCGTAATACCATTTCTCAATTAAAAATGTTACTACTCCAACATTTCTCGACCAATTACAAAAATTCCAACACCAACCAACTCATTCAGAACATTTTTAGCATTTTCAAAAAAAATTCCCTCTTTTCCTAGATTTCCATGAAATTTCCATTGAAAAGAATGGGACATTTTTCCAAGTTCCACAACTCCCACAATTTTTATCCCATTCAAACCATTCCAACTTCAAAATATTCAGCCTGTTCAGGAATTGTGTGCTCCCTTTCAACAATGATGAAAAAAATTCCCAGATTTCTTAGAATTCCCCATTTTTAGGGACATTTTCCCCATTCAAAATTAATTGTTCATTTTTCAAACTTCCACAATTCTCACATTTTTCAATCGATTCAACCCATTCCACCTTCAACACATTCAATTCATCCTGGAAATTCAAACAACCATTTTTCCACGTTCAACAAATTTCCAGGAATTCTTATTTCCAAGCTTTTTTAGTGCGATGACTCCTTTCACATTGTTCAACCTATTCAAACCATTCCAACATCAACACATTGCACCCATCCTGGACATTCAAACTAACACTTTACCAAGTTCCAAACCCAATTCCGGCTTTCCTGGAAATGTAAACTCTTCAACATTCAAACCATTCCAACATTCAAACTATTCTTACATTCAATCAACATTTCAGTTCAACTTCAGCATTGGAGCATTCACACGCAATTCCTTGAGGAATTGCTTCATCTAGTTAATATTCACATTTCAGTTTTTCCCCCCAAATGTTTTTGTTTATGGTTCTTTTTGCATGCTACAGGCCAATAAAAACTGCAAATGGTCCTCAGAAGTAAACAAACACATATGATGCACTGATTTACCTCTAATACACAGTTTGATCTTAATGCAATACAACATGTGTCCACATGTATTTGTTAAATGATGTATACAACTCCGATAAGTTAACCAAAATGTTGACATTTAGATTCAGAGGGGATGGTTTAGGACAGACCTGGGCAAAAGTACGGCCCGCGGGCCACATGCGGTCGATTAAAATTTTAAATCCGGTCCACCGGACGTTCTACGTACTTTTTTTAGACCTTTAACATCAAAACTGTCGCCGCCATTATGACGTGCAGTGGTATTTTTAAATGACCGTAAGTCTTGAACTGTAGAAAGTATTTCAATGGCTGAAATCTGCACTTTTGGGTGTTATAGGCGTTATTAGGGTAATCTACGTCACAGCAGCTCAGACCAGGAACAAAGCAGAGTGGGCAGGGTTTGTTTTCAGAGCAGCCAGCCCGAAACGGGTGCGTCAGGAACAGATGCGGAAGCAGATTTTTACAAGTAATTTCTGCATAAAAGTGATAATATATCATATTGTGGGTGTTTACTACACTTTGCATTCATATGTTGCTATTTGTTACATTTTTGCGATGTTCATATGTTGTTAATATTCAGTGTTTTATTGTTCATAGCTAAAATTTTAAATCCCACTTTCTTTATTGTCATGTATATTTTGGGTGTCCCATTCAGTAAAAAAATTTTAAATTCCATTCCATTTTTTACCGAGGTGGTCTGTCATAATGTTTTTAGAATTCTATCGGACATTGTGACTTTTAGAATTAGTGTTCCTGAAAAAAAGGGACCCAAACATACATACTATAGAGCAGATTTTTACAGCTGAATCTGAATTTATAATTCATACACACATACACATTGGCCCCCCAGACACATTTTTTTTCTCTCAATGTGGCCCCCCGAGTCAAAATATTTGCCCAACTATGGAAATAGATTAGAAATGTCTTTCTAATCTATTTAGTGATCTCAGAGTCACTATTGTTGCATTCAGTTTAGGGGCTGATTTTTGACAAAGTTGCTATGTGGCTGTAGAAAATAGTGTACTTAAAGTGCACTCACAGGTCAATGTCGCATCGATGACTCATCAGTGACATCTGTTGGCCACAAAAAAAATACACATGAGTAGCATTTACTTCATCTTTTCCTCCTTCTGCAATATTATGTTGCATTCATGCACAAACATTAAGATTCTTGCTGTAGAATATATATTTAATCTAATAACCGTTTGGTTTTGACTGCATATGTTACAGCTTGCATTGTTGCCATGTATTTAAAGAGAGTGACGATGATCATGAAGTCACCGAGAGCATGAGGCACAATAATGTGTTTCCGACAAAATGCTCATTGCAAAACCAGTGAGCTTCTTGTTGTAAACCATGATCACTTCACAGATGCATCGGACATTTTGTGCTCTATAGCAGGGGTCGCCAAAATTTTTGTCCAGGGGGCCGCATTGGGTTAAAAAAAAAATTGGCCATACATACATACATAAAACATGTATTGTCAAGTAAATTGTTTTGGGCATGTCATAGGCATGTGAGCTAACGCTAGCTTAGCTTGCACGCTAATTGCACAGCCGAAACAATACTTTGTTGTACATGTTTGTACATTTATTTAATAAATATTTGAGCACTTTCAAAATGTATTCGTGTAAAAATCTTGAATGGGGATGAGTAATGAAAATTACGCAACACATTGCATTCTTTTCACATGATTATTATCAAATGAAGTACTCAGTTGGTATCGGTATTGTTTTAAAGGTAATGGTATTGGTACTGGTATCGAAATTTTTTAAACCTGACACACTATATCGCAGTTAATCGAGTTCACCTGACACACTATATCGTGGTTGATCAAAATCACTTGAGACACTATATGATAGTAAATCCTGTTTACCTGACACATTGTATCGTAGTTAATCGAGTTTACCTGACACACTATATCGTAGTAAATCCTGTTTACCTGACACACTATATCGTAGTTAATCAAGTTTACCTGACACACTATATTGTAGTTAATCAAGTTTACCTGACACACTATATCGTAGTTAATCGAGTTTACCTGACACACTATATCGTAGTTAATCGAGTTTACCTGACACACTATATCGTAGTTAATCAAGTTCACCTGAGACACTATATCATAGTAAATCACATTTACCTGACATATTCTATCGCAGTTAATCAAGTTTACCTGACACAATATATCGTAGTTAATCAAGTGTACCTGACACACTATATCGTAGTAAATCCTGTTTAACTGACACACTATATCATATTAAATCACGTTTACCTAACATATTATATCGCAGTTAATCAAGTTTACGTGACACAATATATCGTAGTTAATCAAGTTTACCTGACACACTATATCGTAGTAAATCCTGTTTACCTGACACACTATATCGTAGTTAATCAAGTTTACCTGACACAATATATCGTAGTTAATCGAGTTTACCTGACACACTATATCGTAGTTAATCAAGTTCACCTGAGACACTATATCATAGTAAATCATGTTTACCTGACACATTGTATCGTAGTTAATCGAGTTTACCTGACACACTATATCGTAGTAAATCCTGTTTACCTGACACACTATATCGTAGTTAATCAAGTTTACCTGACACACTATATCGTAGTTAATCAAGTTTACCTGACACACTATATCGTAGTTAATCGAGTTTACCTGACACACTATATCGTAGTTAATCGAGTTTACCTGACACACTATATCGTAGTTAATCAAGTTCACCTGAGACACTATATCATAGTAAATCACATTTACCTGACATATTCTATCGCAGTTAATCAAGTTTACCTGACACAATATATCGTAGTTAATCAAGTTTACCTGACACACTATATCGTAGTAAATCCTGTTTAACTGACACACTATATCATAGTAAATCACGTTTACCTAACATATTATATCGCAGTTAATCAAGTTTACGTGACACAATATATCGTAGTTAATCAAGTTTACCTGACACACTATATCGTAGTAAATCCTGTTTACCTGACACACTATATCGTAGTTAATCAAGTTTACCTGACACAATATATCGTAGTTAATCGAGTTTACCTGACACACTATATCGTAGTTAATCAAGTTCACCTGAGACACTATATCATAGTAAATCATGTTTACCTGACACATTGTATCGTAGTTAATCGAGTTTACCTGACACACTATATCGTAGTAAATCCTGTTTACCTGACACACTATATCGTAGTTAATCAAGTTTACCTGACACAC
The DNA here is from genome assembly GCF_033978785.1 of Entelurus aequoreus. Lineage (NCBI taxonomy): Eukaryota > Metazoa > Chordata > Actinopteri > Syngnathiformes > Syngnathidae > Entelurus > Entelurus aequoreus. Next base: position 61,393,280 of record NC_084731.1, read on the forward strand.
TATATCGTAGTTAATCAAGTTTACCTGACACACTATATCGTAGTTAATCGAGTTTACCTGACACACTATATCGTAGTTAATCGAGTTTACCTGACACACTATATCGTAGTTAATCAAGTTCACCTGAGACACTATATCATAGTAAATCACATTTACCTGACATATTCTATCGCAGTTAATCAAGTTTACCTGACACAATATATCGTAGTTAATCAAGTTTACCTGACACACTATATCGTAGTAAATCCTGTTTAACTGACACACTATATCATAGTAAATCACGTTTACCTAACATATTATATCGCAGTTAATCAAGTTTACGTGACACAATATATCGTAGTTAATCAAGTTTACCTGACACACTATATCGTAGTAAATCCTGTTTACCTGACACACTATATCGTAGTTAATCAAGTTTACCTGACACAATATATCGTAGTTAATCGAGTTTACCTGACACACTATATCGTAGTTAATCAAGTTCACCTGAGACACTATATCATAGTAAATCATGTTTACCTGACATATTATATCGCAGTTAATCAAGTTTACCTGACACAATATATCGTAGTTAATCAAGTTTACCTGACACACTATATCGTAGTAAATCCTGTTTACCTGACACACTATATCGTAGTTAATCAAGTTTACCTGACACAATATATCGTAGTTAATCAAGTTTACCTGACACACTATATCGTAGTTAATCAAGTTTACCTGACACAATATATCGTAGTTAATCAAGTTTACCTGACACACTATCATAGTTAATCAAACTTACCTTGAACACTATATCATAGTTAATCAAGTTTACCTGACACACTATATCGTAGTTAATCGACTTTACCTGACACACTATATCGTAGTTAATCAAGTTTACCTGACACACTATATCGTAGTTAATCAAGTTTACCTGACACAATATATCGTAGTTAATCAAGTTTACCTGACACACTATCATAGTTAATCAAACTTACCTTGAACACTATATCATAGTTAATCAAGTTTACCTGACACACTATATCATAATTAATCAAGTTTACCTGACACACTATCATAGTTAATCAAACTTACCTTGAACACTATATCATAGTTAATCAAGTTTACCTGACACACTATATCATAGTTAATCAAGTTTACCTGACACAATATATCGTAGTAAATCAAGTTTACCTAACATTGTATTTAATCAAGTTTACTTGACACACTATATCGTAGTTAATCAAGTTCACCTGAGACACTATATCATAGTAAATCACGTTTACCTGACACATTATATCGTAGTTAATCAAGTTTACCTGACACAATATATATCGTAGTTAATCAAGTTTACCCGACACAATAAATCGTACTTAATCAAGTTTACCTGACACACTATATCGTAGTAAATCCTGTTAACCCGACACACTATATCGTAGTTAATCAAGTTTACCTGACACAATATATCATAGTTAATCAAGTTTACCTGACACTATATAACGTAGTTAATCGAGTTTACCTAACACATTATCGTAGTTAATCGAGTTTACCTGACACACTATATCGTAGTTAATCGACTTTACCTGACACACTATATAGTAGTTAATCAAGTTTACCTGACACACTATATCGTAGTTAATGAAGTTTACCTGACACACTATATCGTAGTTAATCAAGTTTACCTGACACAATATATCGTAGTTAATCGAGTCTACCTGACACACTATCGTAGTTAATCAAGTTTACCTGACACACTATATTGTAGTTAATCGACTTTACCTGACACACTATATCGTAGTTAATCAAGTTTACCTGACACACTATATCGTAGTTAATCAAGTTTACCTGACACACTATATCGTAGTTAATCAAGTTTACCTGACACACTATCATAGTTAATCAAGTTTACCTGACACACTATATCGTAGTTAATCGACTTTACCTGACACATTATATTGTAGTTAATAAAGTATACCTGACGCACTATATCGTAGTTAATCAAGTTTACCTGACACACTATCATAGTTAATCAAACTTACCTTGAACAATATATCGTAGTTAATCCAGTTTACCTGACACACTATATCGTAGTTAATCAAGTTTACCTGACACACTATATCGTAGTTAATCAAGTTTACCTGACACAATATATCGTAGTTAATCCAGTTTACCTGACACACTATATCGTAGTTAATAAAGTTTACCTGACAAACTATATCGTAGTTAATCAAGTTCACCTGAGACACAATATCATAGTAAATCACGTTTACCTGACACATTATATCGCAGTTAATCAAGTTTACCTGACACAATATATTGTAGTTAATCAAGTTCACCTGAGACACTATATCATAGTAAATCACGTTTACCTGACACATTATATCGCAGTTAATCAAGTTTACCTGACACAATATATCATAGTAAATCACGTTTACCTGACACATTATATCGCAGTTAATCAAGTTTACCTGACACAATATATCGTAGTTCATCAAGTTTACCTGACATCGTAGTTAATCAAGTTTACCTGACACAATATATCGTAGTTAATCGAATTTACCTGACACACTATTTCGTAGTGAATCAAGTTCACCAGAGACACTATATCATAGTAAATCACGTTTACCTGACACATTATATCACAGTTAATCAAGTTTACCTGACACAATATATAGTAGTTAATCAAGTTTACCTGACATCGTAGTTAATCAAGTTTACCTGACACAATATATCGTAGTTAATCAAGTTTACCTGACACACTATATCGTAGTTAATCAAGTTCACCAGAGACACTATATCATAGTAAATCACGTTTACCTGACACATTATATCGCAGTTAATCAAGTTTACCTGACACAATATATTGTAGTTAATCAAGTTTACCTGACATCGTAGTTAATCAAGTTTATCTGACACAATATATCGTAGTTAATCGAGTTTACCTGACACACTATATCGTAGTGAATCAAGTTTACCTGACACAATATATCGTAGTTAATGAAGTTTACCTGACACAATATATCGTAGTTAATCGAGTTTACCTGAGACACTATATCATAGTAAATCATGTTTACCTGACATATTATATCGCAGTTAATCAAGTTTACCTGACACAATATATCGTAGTTAATCAAGTTTACCTGACACACTATATCATAGTAAATCCTGTTTACCTGACACACTATATCGTAGTTAATCAAGTTTACCTGACACAATATATCGTAGTTAATCAAGTTTACCTGACACAATATATCGTAGTTAATTGAGTTTACCTGACACACTATCGTAGTTAATCAAGTTTACCTGACACACTATATCATAGTTAATCGACTTTACCTGACACACTATGTCGTAGTTAATCAAGTTTACCTGACACACTATATCGTAGTTAATCAAGTTTACCTGACACAATATATCGTAGTTAATCAAGTTAACCTGACACACTATCATAGTTAATCAAACTTACCTTGAACACTATATAATAGTTAATCAAGTTTACCTGACACACTATATCATAGTTAATCAAGTTTAACTGACATAATATATCGTAGTAAATCAAGTTTACCTAACATCGTATTTAATCAAGTTTACCTGACACACTATATCGTAGTTAATCAAGTTTACCTGACAAACTATATCGTAGTTAATCAAGTTCACCTGAGACACTATATCATAGTAAATCACGTTTACCTGACACATTATATCGCAGTTAATCAAGTTTACCTGACACAATATATATCGTAGTTAATCAAGTTTACCTGACACAATACATCGTAGTTAATCAAGTTTACCTGACACTATATAACGTAGTTAATCGAGTTTACCTAACACACTATCGTAGTTAATCGAGTTTACCTGACACACTATATCGTAGTTAATCGACTTTACCTGACACACTATATAGTAGTTAATCAAGTTTACCTGACACACTATATCGTAGTTAATCAAGTTTACCTGACACAATATATCATAGTTAATCGAGTTTACCTGACACACTATCGTAGTTAATCAAGTTTATCTGACACACTATATCGTAGTTAATCGACTTTACCTGACACACTATATCGTAGTTAATCAAGTTTACCTGACACACTATATCGTAGTTAATCAAGTTTACCTGACACACTATCGTAGTTAATCAAGTTTACCTGACACACTATATCGTAGTTAATCGACTTTACCTGACACATTATATCGTAGTTAATAAAGTTTACCTGACACACTATATCGTAGTTAATCAAGTTTACCTGACACACTATCATAGTTAATCAAACTTACCTTGAACAATATATCGTAGTTAATCAAGTTTACCTGACACACTATATCGTAGTTAATCAAGTTTACCTGACAAACTATATCGTAGTTAATCAAGTTCACCTGAGACACTATATCATAGTAAATCACGTTTACCTGACACATTATATCGCAGTTAATCAAGTTTAGCTGACACAATATATCGTAGTTAATCAAGTTCACCTTAGACACTATATCATAGGAAATCACGTTTACCTGACACATTATATTGCAGTTAATCAAGTTTACCTGACACAATATATCGTAGTTAATCAAGTTTACCTGACATCGTAGTTAATCAAGTTTACCTGACACAATATATCGTAGTTAATCGAGTTTACCTGACACACTATTTCGTAGTTAATCAAGTTCACCAGAGACACTATATCATAGTAAATCACGTTTACCTGACACATTATATCGCAGTTAATCAAGTTTACCTGACACAATATATCGTAGTTAATCAAGTTTACCTGACATCGTAGTTAATCAAGTTTACCTGACACAATATATCGTAGTTAATCAAGTTTACCTGACACACTATATCGTAGTTAATCAAGTTCACCAGAGACACTATATCATAGTAAATCACGTTTACCTGACACATTATATCGCAGTTAATCAAGTTTACCTGACACAATATATTGTAGTTAATCAAGTTTACCTGACATCGTAGTTAATCAAGTTTACCTGACACAATATATCGTAGTTAATCGAGTTTACCTGACACACTATATCGTAGTTAATCAAGTTTACCTGACACAATATATCGTAGTTAATCAAGTTTACCTGACACAATATATCGTAGTTAATAGAGTTTACCTGACACACTATATCGTAGTTAATCAAGTTCACCTGAGACACTATATCATAGTAAATCATGTTTACCTGACATATTGTATCGCAGTTAATCAAGTTTACCTGACACAATATATCGTAGTTTATCAAGTTTACCTGACACACTATATCGTAGTAAATCCTGTTTACCTGACACACTATATCGTAGTTAATCAAGTTTACCTGACACAATATATAGGGACGCTATAGCTCGGTTGGTAGAGCGGCCGTGCCAGCAACTTGAGGGTTGCAGGTTCGATCCCCGCTTCCGCCATCCTAGTCACTGCCGTTGTGTCCTTGGGCAAGACACTTTACCCACCTGCTCCCAGTGTCACCCACACTGGTTTAAATGTAACTTAGATATTGGGTTTCACAATGTAAAGCGCTTTGAGTCACTTGAGAAAAAGCGCTATATAAATGTAATTAACTTCACTTCACTATATCGTAGTTAATCAAGTTTACCTGACACAATATATCGTAGTTAATCGAGTTTACCTGACACACTATCGTAGTTAATCAAGTTTACCTGACACACTATATCGTAGTTAATCGACATTACCCGACACACTATATCGTAGTTAGTCAAGTTTACCTGACACACTATATCGTAGTTAATCAAGTTTACCTGACACAATATATCGTAGTTAATCAAGTTTACCTGACACACTATCATAGTTAATCAAACTTACCTTGAACACTATATCATAGTTAATCAAGTTTACCTGACACACTATATCGTAGTTAATCAAGTTTACCTGACACAATATATCGTAGTAAATCAAGTTTACCTAACATCGTATTTAATCAAGTTTACCTGACACACTATATCGTAGTTAATCAAGTTTACCTGACACACTATATCGTAGTTAATTAAATTTACCGGACACACTATATCATAGTTAATCAAGTTTACCTGACACAGTTATCGTAGTTAATTGAGTTTACCTGACACACTATATCGTAGTTAATCATGTTTACCTGACACATTATATCATAGTTAATCAAGTTTACCAGACACACTATATCGTAGTTAATCATGTTTATCTGACACATTATATCATAGTTAATCAAGTTTACCTGACAGCCTATATCGTAGTTAATCAAGTTTACTCTACACAATATGTCGTAGTTAATCAAGTTTACTCGACACAATATATCGTAGTTAATCAACTTTACCTGACACAATATATCATAGTTAGTCAAGTTTACCCGTCACACTATATCGTAGTTAATCAAGTTTACCTGACACACTATATCGTAGTTAATCAAGTTTACCTGACACACTATATTGTAGTTAATTGAGTTTACCTGACACACTATATCGTAGTTAATCAAGTTTACCTGACACACTATATCGTAGTTAATCAAGTTTACCTGACACACTATATCGTAGTTAATTGAGTTAACCTGACACACTATATCGTAGTTAATCAAGTTTACCTGACACAGTTATCGTAGTTAATTGAGTTTACCTGACACACTATATCGTAGTTAATCATGTTTACCTGACACATTATATCATAGTTAATCAAGTTTACCAGACACACTATATCGTAGTTAATCATGTTTATCTGACACATTATATCATAGTTAATCAAGTTTACCTGACAGCCTATATCGTAGTTAATCAAGTTTACTCTACACAATATGTCGTAGTTAATCAAGTTTACTCGACACAATATATCGTAGTTAATCAACTTTACCTGACACAATATATCATAGTTAGTCAAGTTTACCCGTCACACTATATCGTAGTTAATCAAGTTTACCTGACACACTATATCGTAGTTAATCAAGTTTACCTGACACACTATATCGTAGTTAATTGAGTTTACCTGACACACTATTTCGTAGTTAATCAAGTTCACCAGAGACACTATATCATAGTAAATCACGTTTACCTGACACATTATATCGCAGTTAATCAAGTTTACCTGACACAATATATCGTAGTTAATCAAGTTTACCTGACATCGTAGTTAATCAAGTTTACCTGACACAATATATCGTAGTTAATCAAGTTTACCTGACACACTATATCGTAGTTAATCAAGTTCACCAGAGACACTATATCATAGTAAATCACGTTTACCTGACACATTATATCGCAGTTAATCAAGTTTACCTGACACAATATATTGTAGTTAATCAAGTTTACCTGACATCGTAGTTAATCAAGTTTACCTGACACAATATATCGTAGTTAATCGAGTTTACCTGACACACTATATCGTAGTTAATCAAGTTTACCTGACACAATATATCGTAGTTAATCAAGTTTACCTGACACAATATATCGTAGTTAATAGAGTTTACCTGACACACTATATCGTAGTTAATCAAGTTCACCTGAGACACTATATCATAGTAAATCATGTTTACCTGACATATTGTATCGCAGTTAATCAAGTTTACCTGACACAATATATCGTAGTTTATCAAGTTTACCTGACACACTATATCGTAGTAAATCCTGTTTACCTGACACACTATATCGTAGTTAATCAAGTTTACCTGACACAATATATAGGGACGCTATAGCTCGGTTGGTAGAGCGGCCGTGCCAGCAACTTGAGGGTTGCAGGTTCGATCCCCGCTTCCGCCATCCTAGTCACTGCCGTTGTGTCCTTGGGCAAGACACTTTACCCACCTGCTCCCAGTGTCACCCACACTGGTTTAAATGTAACTTAGATATTGGGTTTCACAATGTAAAGCGCTTTGAGTCACTTGAGAAAAAGCGCTATATAAATGTAATTAACTTCACTTCACTATATCGTAGTTAATCAAGTTTACCTGACACAATATATCGTAGTTAATCGAGTTTACCTGACACACTATCGTAGTTAATCAAGTTTACCTGACACACTATATCGTAGTTAATCGACATTACCCGACACACTATATCGTAGTTAGTCAAGTTTACCTGACACACTATATCGTAGTTAATCAAGTTTACCTGACACAATATATCGTAGTTAATCAAGTTTACCTGACACACTATCATAGTTAATCAAACTTACCTTGAACACTATATCATAGTTAATCAAGTTTACCTGACACACTATATCGTAGTTAATCAAGTTTACCTGACACAATATATCGTAGTAAATCAAGTTTACCTAACATCGTATTTAATCAAGTTTACCTGACACACTATATCGTAGTTAATCAAGTTTACCTGACACACTATATCGTAGTTAATTAAATTTACCGGACACACTATATCATAGTTAATCAAGTTTACCTGACACAGTTATCGTAGTTAATTGAGTTTACCTGACACACTATATCGTAGTTAATCATGTTTACCTGACACATTATATCATAGTTAATCAAGTTTACCAGACACACTATATCGTAGTTAATCATGTTTATCTGACACATTATATCATAGTTAATCAAGTTTACCTGACAGCCTATATCGTAGTTAATCAAGTTTACTCTACACAATATGTCGTAGTTAATCAAGTTTACTCGACACAATATATCGTAGTTAATCAACTTTACCTGACACAATATATCATAGTTAGTCAAGTTTACCCGTCACACTATATCGTAGTTAATCAAGTTTACCTGACACACTATATCGTAGTTAATCAAGTTTACCTGACACACTATATTGTAGTTAATTGAGTTTACCTGACACACTATATCGTAGTTAATCAAGTTTACCTGACACACTATATCGTAGTTAATCAAGTTTACCTGACACACTATATCGTAGTTAATTGAGTTTACCTGACACACTATATCGTAGTTAATCAAGTTTACCTGACACAGTTATCGTAGTTAATTGAGTTTACCTGACACACTATATCGTAGTTAATCATGTTTACCTGACACATTATATCATAGTTAATCAAGTTTACCAGACACACTATATCGTAGTTAATCATGTTTATCTGACACATTATATCATAGTTAATCAAGTTTACCTGACAGCCTATATCGTAGTTAATCAAGTTTACTCTACACAATATGTCGTAGTTAATCAAGTTTACTCGACACAATATATCGTAGTTAATCAACTTTACCTGACACAATATATCATAGTTAGTCAAGTTTACCCGTCACACTATATCGTAGTTAATCAAGTTTACCTGACACACTATATCGTAGTTAATCAAGTTTACCTGACACACTATATCGTAGTTAATTGAGTTTACCTGACACACTATATCGTAGTTAATCAAGTTTACCTGACACACTATATCGTAGTTAATCAAGTTTACCTGACACACTATATCGTAGTTAATTGAGTTTACCTGACACACTATATCGTAGTTAATCAAGTTTACCTGACACACTATATCGTAGTTAATTGAGTTTACCTGACACACTATATCGTAGTTAATCATGTTTACCTGACACATTATATCGTAGTTTATCAAGTTTACCAGACACACTGTATCGTAGTTAATCAAGTTTACTCTACACAATATGTCGTAGTTAATCAAGTTTACTCGACACAATATATCGTAGTTAATTAAGTTTACCTGACACAATATATTGTAGTTAATCAAGTTTACCCGTCACACTATATCGTAGTTAATCAAGTTTACCTGACACACTATATCGTAGTTATTCAAGTTTACCTGACACACTATATCGTAGTTAATCGAGTTTACCTGACACACTATCGTAGTTAATCGAGTTTACCTGACACACTATATCGTAGTTAATCGACTTTACCTGACACACTATATCGTAGTTAATCAAGTTTACCTGACACACTATATCGTAGTTAATCAAGTTTACCTGACACATTATATCGTAGTTAATCAAGTTTACCTGACACAATATATCGTATTTAATCAAGTTTACCTGACACACTATCGTAGTTAATCGAGTTTACCTGACACACTATATCGTAGTTAATCGACTTTACCTGGCACACTATATCGTAGTTAATCAAGTTTACCTGACACTATATCGTAGTTAATCGACTTTACCTGACACAATATATCGTAGTTAATCAAGTTTACCTGACACACTATATCGTAGTTAATCAAGTTTACCTGACATCGTAGTTAATCAAGTTTACCTGACACAATATATCGTAGTTAATCGAGTTTACCTGACACACTATATCGTAGTTAATCAAGTTTACCTGACACAATATATCGTAGTTAATCAAGTTTACCTGACACAATATATCGTAGTTAATAGAGTTTACCTGACACACTATATCGTAGTTAATCAAGTTCACCTGAGACACTATATCATAGTAAATCATGTTTACCTGACATATTGTATCGCAGTTAATCAAGTTTACCTGACACAATATATCGTAGTTTATCAAGTTTACCTGACACACTATATCGTAGTAAATCCTGTTTACCTGACACACTATATCGTAGTTAATCAAGTTTACCTGACACAATATATAGGGACGCTATAGCTCGGTTGGTAGAGCGGCCGTGCCAGCAACTTGAGGGTTGCAGGTTCGATCCCCGCTTCCGCCATCCTAGTCACTGCCGTTGTGTCCTTGGGCAAGACACTTTACCCACCTGCTCCCAGTGTCACCCACACTGGTTTAAATGTAACTTAGATATTGGGTTTCACAATGTAAAGCGCTTTGAGTCACTTGAGAAAAAGCGCTATATAAATGTAATTAACTTCACTTCACTATATCGTAGTTAATCAAGTTTACCTGACACAATATATCGTAGTTAATCGAGTTTACCTGACACACTATCGTAGTTAATCAAGTTTACCTGACACACTATATCGTAGTTAATCGACATTACCCGACACACTATATCGTAGTTAGTCAAGTTTACCTGACACACTATATCGTAGTTAATCAAGTTTACCTGACACAATATATCGTAGTTAATCAAGTTTACCTGACACACTATCATAGTTAATCAAACTTACCTTGAACACTATATCATAGTTAATCAAGTTTACCTGACACACTATATCGTAGTTAATCAAGTTTACCTGACACAATATATCGTAGTAAATCAAGTTTACCTAACATCGTATTTAATCAAGTTTACCTGACACACTATATCGTAGTTAATCAAGTTTACCTGACACACTATATCGTAGTTAATTAAATTTACCGGACACACTATATCATAGTTAATCAAGTTTACCTGACACAGTTATCGTAGTTAATTGAGTTTACCTGACACACTATATCGTAGTTAATCATGTTTACCTGACACATTATATCATAGTTAATCAAGTTTACCAGACACACTATATCGTAGTTAATCATGTTTATCTGACACATTATATCATAGTTAATCAAGTTTACCTGACAGCCTATATCGTAGTTAATCAAGTTTACTCTACACAATATGTCGTAGTTAATCAAGTTTACTCGACACAATATATCGTAGTTAATCAACTTTACCTGACACAATATATCATAGTTAGTCAAGTTTACCCGTCACACTATATCGTAGTTAATCAAGTTTACCTGACACACTATATCGTAGTTAATCAAGTTTACCTGACACACTATATTGTAGTTAATTGAGTTTACCTGACACACTATATCGTAGTTAATCAAGTTTACCTGACACACTATATCGTAGTTAATCAAGTTTACCTGACACACTATATCGTAGTTAATTGAGTTTACCTGACACACTATATTGTAGTTAATCAAGTTTACCTGACACAGTTATCGTAGTTAATTGAGTTTACCTGACACACTATATCGTAGTTAATCATGTTTACCTGACACATTATATCATAGTTAATCAAGTTTACCAGACACACTATATCGTAGTTAATCATGTTTATCTGACACATTATATCATAGTTAATCAAGTTTACCTGACAGCCTATATCGTAGTTAATCAAGTTTACTCTACACAATATGTCGTAGTTAATCAAGTTTACTCGACACAATATATCGTAGTTAATCAACTTTACCTGACACAATATATCATAGTTAGTCAAGTTTACCCGTCACACTATATCGTAGTTAATCAAGTTTACCTGACACACTATATCGTAGTTAATCAAGTTTACCTGACACACTATATCGTAGTTAATTGAGTTTACCTGACACACTATATCGTAGTTAATCAAGTTTACCTGACACACTATATCGTAGTTAATCAAGTTTACCTGACACACTATATCGTAGTTAATTGAGTTTACCTGACACACTATATCGTAGTTAATCAAGTTTACCTGACACACTATATCGTAGTTAATTGAGTTTACCTGACACACTATATCGTAGTTAATCATGTTTACCTGACACATTATATCGTAGTTTATCAAGTTTACCAGACACACTGTATCGTAGTTAATCAAGTTTACTCTACACAATATGTCGTAGTTAATCAAGTTTACTCGACACAATATATCGTAGTTAATTAAGTTTACCTGACACAATATATTGTAGTTAATCAAGTTTACCCGTCACACTATATCGTAGTTAATCAAGTTTACCTGACACACTATATCGTAGTTATTCAAGTTTACCTGACACACTATATCGTAGTTAATCGAGTTTACCTGACACACTATCGTAGTTAATCGAGTTTACCTGACACACTATATCGTAGTTAATCGACTTTACCTGACACACTATATCGTAGTTAATCAAGTTTACCTGACACACTATATCGTAGTTAATCAAGTTTACCTGACACATTATATCGTAGTTAATCAAGTTTACCTGACACAATATATCGTATTTAATCAAGTTTACCTGACACACTATCGTAGTTAATCGAGTTTACCTGACACACTATATCGTAGTTAATCGACTTTACCTGGCACACTATATCGTAGTTAATCAAGTTTACCTGACACTATATCGTAGTTAATCGACTTTACCTGACACAATATATCGTAGTTAATCAAGTTTACCTGACACACTATATCGTAGTTAATCAAGTTTACCTGACACAATATATCGTAGTAAATCAAGTTTACCTAACATCGTATTTAATCAAGTTTACCTGACACACTATATCGTAGTTAATCAAGTTTACCTGACACACTATATCGTAGTTAATTAAGTTTACCGGACACACTATATCATAGTTAATCGAGTTTACCTGACACACTATCGTAGTTAATCAAGTTTATCTGACACACTATATCGTAGTTAATCGACTTTACCTGACACACTATATCGTAGTTAATCAAGTTTACCTGACACACTATATCGTAGTTAATCAAGTTTACCTGACACACTATCGTAGTTAATCAAGTTTACCTGACACACTATATCGTAGTTAATCGACTTTACCTGACACATTATATCGTAGTTAATAAAGTTTACCTGACACACTATATCGTAGTTAATCAAGTTTACCTGACACACTATCATAGTTAATCAAACTTACCTTGAACAATATATCGTAGTTAATCAAGTTTACCTGACACACTATATTGTAGTTAATCAAGTTTACCTGACAAACTATATCGTAGTTAATCAAGTTCACCTGAGACACTATATCATAGTAAATCACGTTTACCTGACACATTATATCGCAGTTAATCAAGTTTACCTGACACAATATATCGTAGTTAATCAAGTTCACCTTAGACACTATATCATAGGAAATCACGTTTACCTGACACATTATATTGCAGTTAATCAAGTTTACCTGACACAATATATCGTAGTTAATCAAGTTTACCTGACATCGTAGTTAATCAAGTTTACCTGACACAATATATCGTAGTTAATCGAGTTTACCTGACACACTATTTCGTAGTTAATCAAGTTCACCAGAGACACTATATCATAGTAAATCACGTTTACCTGACACATTATATCGCAGTTAATCAAGTTTACCTGACACAATATATCGTAGTTAATCAAGTTTACCTGACATCGTAGTTAATCAAGTTTACCTGACACAATATATCGTAGTTAATCAAGTTTACCTGACACACTATATCGTAGTTAATCAAGTTCACCAGAGACACTATATCATAGTAAATCACGTTTACCTGACACATTATATCGCAGTTAATCAAGTTTACCTGACACAATATATTGTAGTTAATCAAGTTTACCTGACATCGTAGTTAATCAAGTTTACCTGACACAATATATCGTAGTTAATCGAGTTTACCTGACACACTATATCGTAGTTAATCAAGTTTACCTGACACAATATATCGTAGTTAATCAAGTTTACCTGACACACTATATCGTAGTTAATAGAGTTTACCTGACACACTATATCGTAGTTAATCAAGTTCACCTGAGACACTATATCATAGTAAATCATGTTTACCTGACATATTGTATCGCAGTTAATCAAGTTTACCTGACACAATATATCGTAGTTAATCAAGTTTACCTGACACACTATATCGTAGTAAATCCTGTTTACCTGACACACTATATCGTAGTTAATCAAGTTTACCTGACACAATATATAGGGACGGTATAGCTCGGTTGGTAGAGCGGCCGTGCCAGCAACTTGAGGGTTGCAGGTTCGATCCCCGCTTCCGCCATCTTAGTCACTGCCGTTGTGTCCTTGGGCAAGACACTTTACCCACCTGCTCCCAGTGTCACCCACACTGGTTTAAATGTAACTTAGATATTGGGTTTCACAATGTAAAGCGCTTTGAGTCACTTGAGAAAAAGCGCTATATAAATGTAATTAACTTCACTTCACTTTATCGTAGTTAATCAAGTTTACCTGACACAATATATCGTAGTTAATCGAGTTTACCTGACACACTATCGTAGTTAATCAAGTTTACCTGACACACTATATCGTAGTTAATCGACATTACCCGACACACTATATCGTAGTTAGTCAAGTTTACCTGACACACTATATCGTAGTTAATCAAGTTTACCTGACACAATATATCGTAGTTAATCAAGTTTACCTGACACACTATCATAGTTAATCAAACTTACCTTGAACACTATATCATAGTTAATCAAGTTTACCTGACACACTATATCGTAGTTAATCAAGTTTACCTGACACAATATATCGTAGTAAATCAAGTTTACCTAACATCGTATTTAATCAAGTTTACCTGACACACTATATCGTAGTTAATCAAGTTTACCTGACACACTATATCGTAGTTAATTAAATTTACCGGACACACTATATCATAGTTAATCAAGTTTACCTGACACAGTATATCGTAGTTAATTGAGTTTACCTGACACACTATATCGTAGTTAATCATGTTTACCTGACACATTATATCATAGTTAATCAAGTTTACCAGACACACTATATCGTAGTTAATCATGTTTATCTGACACATTATATCATAGTTAATCAAGTTTACCTGACAGCCTATATCGTAGTTAATCAAGTTTACTCTACACAATATGTCGTAGTTAATCAAGTTTACTCGACACAATATATCGTAGTTAATCAAGTTTACCTGACACAATATATCATAGTTAGTCAAGTTTACCCGTCACACTATATCATAGTTAATCAAGTTTACCTGACACACTATATCGTAGTTAATCAAGTTTACCTGACACACTATATCGTAGTTAATTGAGTTTACCTGACACACTATATCGTAGTTAATCAAGTTTACCTGACACACTATATCGTAGTTAATCAAGTTTACCTGACACACTATATCGTAGTTAATTGAGTTTACCTGACACACTATATCGTAGTTAATCAAGTTTACCTGACACACTATATCGTAGTTAATTGAGTTTACCTGACACACTATATCGTAGTTGATCATGTTTACCTGACACATTATATCGTAGTTTATCAAGTTTACCAGACACACTATATCGTAGTTCATTGAGTTTACCTGACACACTATATCGTAGTTAATCAAGTTTACTCTACACAATATGTCGTAGTTAATCAAGTTTACTCGACACAATATATCGTAGTTAATTAAGTTTACCTGACAAAATATATTGTAGTTAATCAAGTTTACCCGTCACACTATATCGTAGTTAATCAAGTTTACCTGACACACTATATCGTAGTTATTCAAGTTTACCTGACACACTATATCGTAGTTAATCGAGTTTACCTGACACACTATCGTAGTTAATCGAGTTTACCTGACACACTATATCGTAGTTAATCGACTTTACATGACACACTATATCGTAGTTAATCAAGTTTACCTGACACACTATATCGTAGTTAATCAAGTTTACCTGACACACTATATCGTAGTTAATCAAGTTTACCTGACACAATATATCGTATTTAATCAAGTTTACCTGACACACTATCGTAGTTAATCGAGTTTACCTGACACACTATATCGTAGTTAATCGACTTTACCTGACACACTATATCGTAGTTAATCAAGTTTACCTGACACACTATATCGTAGTTAATCGACTTTACCTGACACACTATATCGTAGTTAATCAAGTTTACCTGACACACTATATCGTAGTTAATCAAGTTTACCTGACACAATATATCTTAGTAAATCAAGTTTACCTAACATCGTATTTAATCAAGTTTACCTGACACACTATATCGTAGTTAATCAAGTTTACCTGACACACTATATCGTAGTTAATTAAGTTTACCGGACACACTATATCATAGTTAATCAAGTTTACCTGACACACTATATCGTAGTTAATTGAGTTTACCTGACACACTATATCATAGTTAATCATGTTTACCTGACACATTATATCATAGTTAATCAAGTTTACCAGACACACTATATCGTAGTTAATCATGTTTATCTGACACATTATATCATAGTTAATCAAGTTTACCTGACACCCTATATCGTAGTTAATCAAGTTTACTCTACACAATATGTCGTAGTTAATCAAGTTTACTCGACACAATATATCGTAGTTAATCAAGTTTACCTGACACAATATATCATAGTTAGTCAAGTTTACCCGTCACACTATATCGTAGTTAATCAAGTTTACCTGACACACTATATCGTAGTTAATCAAGTTTACCTGACACACTATATCGTAGTTAATTGAGTTTACCTGACACACTATATCGTAGTTAATCAAGTTTACCTGACACACTATCGTAGTTAATCAAGTTTACCTGACACACTATATCGTAGTTAATTGAGTTTACTTGACACACTATATCGTAGTTAATCAAGTTTACCTGACACACTATATCGTAGTTAATAAAGTTTACCTGACACACTATATCGTAGTTAATCGAGTTTACCTGACACATTATATCGTAGTTAATCAAGTTTACCAGACACACTATATCGTAGTTCATTGAGTTTACCTGACACACTATATCGTAGTTAATCAAGTTTACTCTACACAATATGTCATAGTTAATCAAGTTTACTCGACACAATATATCGTAGTTAATCAAGTTTACCCGTCACACTATATCGTAGTTAATCAAGTTTACCTGACACACTATATCGTAGTTATTCAAGTTTACCTGACACACTATATCGTAGTTAATCGAGTTTACCTGACACACTATCGTAGTTAATCAAGTTTACCCGACACACTATATCGTAGTTAATCGAGTTTACCTGACACACTATATCGTAGTTAATCAAGTTTACTCTACACAATATGTCGTAGTTAATGAAGTTTACTCGACACAATATATTGTAGTTAATCAAGTTTACCCGTCACACTATATCGTAGTTAATCAAGTTTACCTGACACACTATATCGTAGTTATTCAAGTTTACCTGACACACTATATCGTAGTTAATCGAGTTTACCTGACACACTATCGTAGTTAATCAAGTTTACCTGACACACTATATCGTAGTTAATCAAGTTTACCTGACACACTATATCGTAGTTAATCGAGTTTACCTGACACACTATCGTAGTTAATCGAGTTTACCTGACACACTATATCGTAGTTAATCGAGTTTACCTGACACACTATCGTAGTTAATCAAGTTTACCTGACACACTATATCGTAGTTAATCAAGTTTACCTGACACACTATATCGTAGTTAATCGACTTTACCTGACACACTATATCGTAGTTAATCAAGTTTACCTGACACATTATATCGTAGTTAATCAAGTTTACCTGACACAATATATCTTAGTAAATCAAGTTTACCTAACATCGTATTTAATCAAGTTTACCTGACACACTATATCGTAGTTAATCAAGTTTACCTGACACACTATATCGTAGTTAATTAAGTTTACCGGACACACTATATCATAGTTAATCAAGTTTACCTGACACACTATATCGTAGTTAATTGAGTTTACCTGACACACTATATCGTAGTTAATCATGTTTACCTGACACATTATATCATAGTTAATCAAGTTTACCAGACACACTATATTGTAGTTAATCATGTTTATCTGACACATTATATCATAGTTAATCAAGTTTACCTGACACCCTATATCGTAGTTAATCAAGTTTACTCTACACAATATGTCGTAGTTAATCAAGTTTACTCGACACAATATATCGTAGTTAATCAAGTTTACCTGACACAATATATCATAGTTAGTCAAGTTTACCCGTCACACTATATCGTAGTTAATCAAGTTTACCTGACACACTATATCGTAGTTAATCAAGTTTACCTGACACACTATATCGTAGTTAATTGAGTTTACCTGACACACTATATCGTAGTTAATCAAGTTTACCTGACACACTATATCGTAGTTAATCAAGTTTACCTGACACACTATATCGTAGTTAATTGAGTTTACCTGACACACTATATCGTAGTTAATCAAGTTTACCTGACACACTATATCGTAGTTAATAAAGTTTACCTGACACACTATATCGTAGTTAATCATGTTTACCTGACACATTATATCGTAGTTAATCAAGTTTACCAGACACACTATATCGTAGTTCATTGAGTTTACCTGACACACTATATCGTAGTTAATCAAGTTTACTCTACACAATATGTCATAGTTAATCAAGTTTACTCGACACAATATATCGTAGTTAATCAAGTTTACCCGTCACACTATATCGTAGTTAATCAAGTTTACCTGACACACTATATCGTAGTTATTCAAGTTTACCTGACACACTATATCGTAGTTAATCGAGTTTACCTGACACACTATCGTAGTTAATCAAGTTTACCTGACACACTATATCGTAGTTAATCGAGTTTACCTGACACACTATATCGTAGTTAATCAAGTTTACTCTACACAATATGTCGTAGTTAATCAAGTTTACTCGACACAATATATTGTAGTTAATCAAGTTTACCCGTCACACTATATCGTAGTTAATCAAGTTTACCTGACACACTATATTGTAGTTATTCAAGTTTACCTGACACACTATATCGTAGTTAATCGAGTTTACCTGACACACTATCGTAGTTAATCAAGTTTACCTGACACACTATATCGTAGTTAATCAAGTTTACCTGACACACTATATCGTAGTTAATCGAGTTTACCTGACACACTATCGTAGTTAATCGAGTTTACCTGACACACTATATCGTAGTTAATCGAGTTTACCTGACACACTATCGTAGTTAATCTAGTTTACCTGACACACTATATCGTAGTTAATCAAGTTTACCTGACACACTATATCGTAGTTAATCAAGTTTACCTGACACACTATATCGTAGTTAATCAAGTTTACCTGACACAATATATCGTATTTAATCGAGTTTACCTGACACACTATCGTAGTTAATCGAGTTTACCTGACACACTATATCGTAGTTAATCGACTTTACCTGACACACTATATCGTAGTTAATCAAGTTCACCTGAGACACTATATCATAGTAAATCACATTTACCTGACATATTCTATCGCAGTTAATCAAGTTTACCTGACACAATATATCGTAGTTAATCAAAAAAACGCTCTGACGAAGGCCACGTGCCGAAACGCGTAAGCGTTCCTCTTTTTTGATGTGAGCAATAAATCAAGTGAAATGTGAGTATTTTGTCCTACTAGTCTTAATTTTGGGATGTGCTACCTTTTCAAACATTTTTGAAACATTTACTACACTATATCGTAGTTAATCAAGTTTACCTGACACACTATATCGTAGTTAATCGACTTTACCTGACACACTATATCGTAGTTAATCAAGTTTACCTGACACACTATATCGTAGTTAATCAAGTTTACCTGACACAATATATCGTAGTAAATCAAGTTTACCTAACATCGTATTTAATCAAGTTTACCTGACACACTATATCGTAGTTAATCAAGTTTACCTGACACACTATATCGTAGTTAATTAAGTTTACCGGACACACTATATCATAGTTAATCAAGTTTACCTGACACACTATATCGTAGTTAATTGAGTTTACCTGACACACTATATCGTAGTTAATCATGTTTACCTGACACATTATATCATAGTTAATCAAGTTTACCAGACACACTATATCGTAGTTAATCATGTTTATCTGACACATTATATCATAGTTAATCAAGTTTACCTGACACCCTATATCGTAGTTAATCAAGTTTACTCTACACAATATGTCGTAGTTAATCAAGTTTACTCGACACAATATATCGTAGTTAATCAAGTTTACCTGACACAATATATCATAGTTAGTCAAGTTTACCCGTCACACTATATCGTAGTTAATCAAGTTTACCTGACACACTATATCGTAGTTAATCAAGTTTACCTGACACACTATATCGTAGTTAATTGAGTTTACCTGACACACTATTTCGTAGTTAATCAAGTTTACCTGACACACTATATCGTAGTTAATCAAGTTTACCTGACACACTATATCGTAGTTAATTGAGTTTACCTGACACACTATATCGTAGTTAATCAAGTTTACCTGACACACTATATCGTAGTTAATTGAGTTTACCTGACACACTATATCATAGTTAATCATGTTTACCTGACACATTATATCGTAGTTAATTAAGTTTACCAGACACACTATATCGTAGTTCATTGAGTTTACCTGACACACTATATCGTAGTTAATCAAGTTTACTCTACACAATATGTCGTAGTTAATCAAGTTTACTCGACACAATATATCGTAATTAATTAAGTTTACCTGACACAATATATTGTAGTTAATCAAGTTTACCGTCACACTATATCGTAGTTAATCGAGTTTACCTGACACACTATCGTAGTTAATCAAGTTTACCTGACACACTATATCGTAGTTAATCGACTTTACCTGACACACTATATCGTAGTTAATCAAGTTTACCTGACACACTATATCGTAGTTAATCAAGTTTACCTGACACTATGTCGTAGTTAATCAAGTTTACCTGACACACTATATCGTAGTTAATCAAGTTTACCTGACACAATATATCGTAGTTAATCGAGTTTAACTGACACACTATCGTAGTTAATCAAGTTTACCTGACACACTACATCGTAGTTAATCGACTTTACCTGACACACTATATCGTAGTTAATCAAGTTTACCTGACACACTATATTGTAGTTAATCAAGTTTACCTGACACACTATATCATAGTTAATGAAGTTTACCTGACACACTATCGTAGTTAATCAAGTTTACCTGACACACTATATCGTAGTTAATCGACTTTACCTGACACATTATATCGTAGTTAATAAAGTTTACCTGACACACTATATCGTAGTTAATCAAGTTTACCTGACACACTATCATAGTTAATCAAACTTACCTTGAACAATATATCGTAGTTAATCCAGTTTACCTGACACACTATATCGTAGTTAATCAAGTTTACCTGACAAACTATATCGTAGTTAATCACGTTCACCTGAGACACTATATCATAGTAAATCACGTTTACCTGACACATTATATCCCAGTTAATCAAGTTTACCTGACACAATATATCGTAGTTAATCAAGTTCACCTGAGACACTATATCATAGTAAATCACGTTTACCTGACACATTATATCGCAGTTAATCAAGTTTACCTGACACAATATATCGTAGTTAATCAAGTTTACCTGACATCGTAGTTAATCAAGTTTACCTGACACAATATATCGTAGTTAATCGAGTTTACCTGACACACTATTTCGTAGTTAATCAAGTTCACCAGAGACACTATATCATAGTAAATCACGTTTACCTGACACATTATATCGCAGTTAATCAAGTTTACCTGACACAATATATTGTAGTTAATCAAGTTTACCTGACATCGTAGTTAATCAAGTTTACCTGACACAATATATCGTAGTTAATCAAGTTTACCTGACACAATATATCGTAGTTAATCGAGTTTACCTGACACACTATATCGTAGTTAATCAAGTTCACCTGAGACACTATATCATAGTAAATCATGTTTACCTGACATATTATATCGCAGTTAATCAAGTTTACCTGACACAATATATCGTAGTTAATCAAGTTTACCTGACACACTATATCGTAGTAAATCCTGTTTACCTGACACACTATATCGTAGTTAATCAAGTTTACCTGACACAATATATCGTAGTTAATCAAGTTTACCTGACACAATATATCGTAGTTAATCGAGTTTACCTGACACACTATCGTAGTTAATCAAGTTTACCTGACACACTATATCGTAGTTAATCGACATTACCTGACACACTATATCGTAGTTAATCAAGTTTACCTGACACACTATATCGTAGTTAATCAAGTTTACCTGACACAATATATCGTAGTTAATCAAGTTTACCTGACACACTATCATAGTCAATCAAACTTACCTTGAACACTATATCATAGTTAATCAAGTTTACCTGACACACTATATCGTAGTTAATCAAGTTTACCTGACACAATATATCGTAGTAAATGAAGTTTACCTAACATCGTATTTAATCAAGTTTACCTGACACACTATATCGTAGTAATCAAGTTTACCTGACAAACTATATCGTAGTTAATCAAGTTCACCTGAGACACTATATCATAGTAAATCACGTTTACCTGACACATTATATCGCAGTTAATCAAGTTTACCTGACACAATATATATCGTAGTTAATCAAGTTTACCTGACACAATATATCGTAGTTAATCAAGTTTACCTGACACACTATATCGTAGTAAATCCTGCTTACCTGACACACTATATCATAGTTAATCAAGTTTACCTGACACAATATATTGTAGTTAATCAAGTTTACCTGACACTATACAACGTAGTTAATCGAGTTTACCTAACACACTATCGTAGTTAATCGAGTTTACCTGACACACTATATCGTAGTTAATCAAGTTTACCTGACACACTATATCGTAGTTAATTAAGTTTACCTGACACACTATATCATAGTTAATCAAGTTTACCTGACAAACTATATCGTAGTTAATTGAGTTTACCTGACACACTATATCGTAGTTAATCATGTTTACCTGACACATTATATCATAGTTAATGAAGTTTACCAGACACACTATATCGTAGTTAATCATGTTTATCTGACACATTATATCATAGTTAATCAAGTTTACCTGACATCCTATATCGTAGTTAATCAAGTTTACTCGACACAATATATCGTAGTTAATCAAGTTTACCTGACACAATATATCATAGTTAGTCAAGTTTACCCGTCACACTATATCGTAGTTAATCAAGTTTACCTGACACACTATATCGTAGTTAATCAAGTTTACCTGACACACTATATCATAGTTAATTGAGTTTACCTGACACACTATATCGTAGTTAATCAAGTTTACCTGACACACTATATCGTAGTTAATCAAGTTTACCTGACACACTATATCGTAGTTAATTGAGTTTACCTGACACACTATATCGTAGTTAATCAAGTTTACCTGACACACTATATCGTAGTTAATTGAGTTTACCTGACACACTATATCGTAGTTAATCATGTTTACCTGACACATTATATCGTAGTTAATCAAGTTTACCAGACACACTATATCGTAGTTAATTGAGTTTACCTGACACACTATATCGTAGTTAATCAAGTTTACTCTACACAATATGTCGTAGTTAATCAAGTTTACTCGACACAATATATCGTAGTTAATTAAGTTTACCTGACACAATATATCGTATACAATCAAGTTTACCCGTCACACTATATCGTAGTTAATCAAGTTTACCTGACACACTATATCATAGTTAATCAAGTTTACCTGACACACTATATCGTAGTTAATTGAGTTTACCTGACACACTATATCGTAGTTAATCATGTTTACCTGACACATTATATCATAGTTAATCAAGTTTACCAGACACACTATATCGTAGTTAATCATGTTTATCTGACACATTATATCATAGTTAATCAAGTTTACCTGACACCCTATATCGTAGTTAATCAAGTTTACTCTACACAATATGTCGTAGTTAATCAAGTTTACTCGACACAATATATCGTAGTTAATCAAGTTTACCTGACACAATATATCATAGTTAGTCAAGTTTACCCGTCACACTATATCGTAGTTAATCAAGTTTACCTGACACACTATATCGTAGTTAATCAAGTTTACCTGACACACTATATCGTAGTTAATTGAGTTTACCTGACACACTATATCATAGTTAATCATGTTTACCTGACACATTATATCGTAGTTAATTAAGTTTACCAGACACACTATATCGTAGTTCATTGAGTTTACCTGACACACTATATCGTAGTTAATCAAGTTTACTCTACACAATATGTCGTAGTTAATCAAGTTTACTCGACACAATATATCGTAATTAATTAAGTTTACCTGACACAATATATTGTAGTTAATCAAGTTTACCGTCACACTATATCGTAGTTAATCGAGTTTACCTGACACACTATCGTAGTTAATCAAGTTTACCTGACACACTATATCGTAGTTAATCGACTTTACCTGACACACTATATCGTAGTTAATCAAGTTTACCTGACACACTATATCGTAGTTAATCAAGTTTACCTGACACTATGTCGTAGTTAATCAAGTTTACCTGACACACTATATCGTAGTTAATCAAGTTTACCTGACACAATATATCGTAGTTAATCGAGTTTAACTGACACACTATCGTAGTTAATCAAGTTTACCTGACACACTATATCGTAGTTAATCGACTTTACCTGACACACTATATCGTAGTTAATCAAGTTTACCTGACACACTATATTGTAGTTAATCAAGTTTACCTGACACACTATATCATAGTTAATGAAGTTTACCTGACACACTGTCGTAGTTAATCAAGTTTACCTGACACACTATATCGTAGTTAATCGACTTTACCTGACACATTATATCGTAGTTAATAAAGTTTACCTGACACACTATATTGTAGTTAATCAAGTTTACCTGACACACTATCATAGTTAATCAAACTTACCTTGAACAATATATCGTAGTTAATCCAGTTTACCTGACACACTATATCGTAGTTAATCAAGTTTACCTGACAAACTATATCGTAGTTAATCACGTTCACCTGAGACACTATATCATAGAAAATCACGTTTACCTGACACATTATATCCCAGTTAATCAAGTTTACCTGACACAATATATCGTAGTTAATCAAGTTCACCTGAGACACTATATCATAGTAAATCACGTTTACCTGACACATTATATCGCAGTTAATCAAGTTTACCTGACACAATATATCGTAGTTAATCAAGTTTACCTGACATCGTAGTTAATCAAGTTTACCTGACACAATATATCGTAGTTAATCGAGTTTACCTGACACACTATTTCGTAGTTAATCAAGTTCACCAGAGACACTATATCATAGTAAATCACGTTTACCTGACACATTATATCGCAGTTAATCAAGTTTACCTGACACAATATATTGTAGTTAATCAAGTTTACCTGACATCGTAGTTAATCAAGTTTACCTGACACAATATATCGTAGTTAATCAAGTTTACCTGACACAATATATCGTAGTTAATCGAGTTTACCTGACACACTATATCGTAGTTAATCAAGTTCACCTGAGACACTATATCATAGTAAATCATGTTTACCTGACATATTATATCGCAGTTAATCAAGTTTACCTGACACAATATATCGTAGTTAATCAAGTTTACCTGACACACTATATCGTAGTAAATCCTGTTTACCTGACACACTATATCGTAGTTAATCAAGTTTACCTGACACAATATATCGTAGTTAATCAAGTTTACCTGACACAATATATCGTAGTTAATCGAGTTTACCTGACACACTATCGTAGTTAATCAAGTTTACCTGACACACTATATCGTAGTTAATCGACATTACCTGACACACTATATCGTAGTTAATCAAGTTTACCTGACACACTATATCGTAGTTAATCAAGTTTACCTGACACAATATATCGTAGTTAATCAAGTTTACCTGACACACTATCATAGTCAATCAAACTTACCTTGAACACTATATCATAGTTAATCAAGTTTACCTGACACACTATATCGTAGTTAATCAAGTTTACCTGACACAATATATCGTAGTAAATGAAGTTTACCTAACATCGTATTTAATCAAGTTTACCTGACACACTATATCGTAGTAATCAAGTTTACCTGACAAACTATATCGTAGTTAATCAAGTTCACCTGAGACACTATATCATAGTAAATCACGTTTACCTGACACATTATATCGCAGTTAATCAAGTTTACCTGACACAATATATATCGTAGTTAATCAAGTTTACCTGACACAATATATCGTAGTTAATCAAGTTTACCTGACACACTATATCGTAGTAAATCCTGCTTACCTGACACACTATATCATAGTTAATCAAGTTTACCTGACACAATATATTGTAGTTAATCAAGTTTACCTGACACTATACAACGTAGTTAATCGAGTTTACCTAACACACTATCGTAGTTAATCGAGTTTACCTGACACACTATATCGTAGTTAATCAAGTTTACCTGACACACTATATCGTAGTTAATTAAGTTTACCTGACACACTATATCATAGTTAATCAAGTTTACCTGACAAACTATATCGTAGTTAATTGAGTTTACCTGACACACTATATCGTAGTTAATCATGTTTACCTGACACATTATATCATAGTTAATGAAGTTTACCAGACACACTATATTGTAGTTAATCATGTTTATCTGACACATTATATCATAGTTAATCAAGTTTACCTGACATCCTATATCGTAGTTAATCAAGTTTACTCGACACAATATATCGTAGTTAATCAAGTTTACCTGACACAATATATCATAGTTAGTCAAGTTTACCCGTCACACTATATCGTAGTTAATCAAGTTTACCTGACACACTATATCGTAGTTAATCAAGTTTACCTGACACACTATATCATAGTTAATTGAGTTTACCTGACACACTATATCGTAGTTAATCAAGTTTACCTGACACACTATATCGTAGTTAATCAAGTTTACCTGACACACTATATCGTAGTTAATTGAGTTTACCTGACACACTATATCGTAGTTAATCAAGTTTACCTGACACACTATATCGTAGTTAATTGAGTTTACCTGACACACTATATCGTAGTTAATCATGTTTACCTGACACATTATATCGTAGTTAATCAAGTTTACCAGACACACTATATCGTAGTTAATTGAGTTTACCTGACACACTATATCGTAGTTAATCAAGTTTACTCTACACAATATGTCGTAGTTAATCAAGTTTACTCGACACAATATATCGTAGTTAATTAAGTTTACCTGACACAATATATCGTATACAATCAAGTTTACCCGTCACACTATATCGTAGTTAATCAAGTTTACCTGACACACTATATCGTAGTTATTCAAGTTTACCTGACACAATATATCGTAGTTAATCAATTTACCTGACACACTATATCGTAGTTATTCAAGTTCACCTGACACAATTTATCGTAGTTAATCAAGTTTACCTGACACAATATATCGTAGTTAATCAAGTTTACCTTGAACTTCTTCAGGGCGAGATCGAAAGGTTTGTCCCTCGTGGCTCCTCGTACTTGCCCGGGCGTCGCCATTGTTAAGGACGCTGTTTCTGTTCCTGCTGCGTGTGCGTGGGGGCCCGTGGGAGAGACACTCGCCGCCATCTGATCTCGGGGGCTCCAACACAAACCCGGCAGGTGTAGAAGGTGAAACATGTTGTCGGTCACTGTGGATAACAGTGGGTCTCCGAAGAAGCGGACGCTCTCGCGTGGAATCGGCGAGGATGAGTCACTCCGGAGCTTCATAAAGGAGGTGAGAAACTGCAGTTTTTTGGTTTGGTCTAGAATGTAAAGCAACGGGTACTAACATTTTTTTTGATATTTTCAATTTCGGACATAATTTCCACTGCCAACGGCGTTTTGTTGCGCTGTTCTGAAAGCTACTTCCTCTTTCTAGCTAGCTAGCTAACTGGCTATGTGGACAGCATGCTAACGCGATGCTAACCGTGTGCTCCTCAGGCCGAGAGCTCGTCCAGGCGCGTCACACGAAGCGAGAGCCGAGCAGGAACTTTGAAGAAGAGGCCTGACAGCCAGGTAAGACCGGCAAAGGCAACTGCGCGACATTGAAGGGGTCTTAAACAAAGGAGTTTAACCCTATTCACACACTGCTAATGTACATGCTAATAGGCTCACCTGCTCAGTCCAAAGAGCGCCTTTCATTAGCATTATAACCTCTTCCACACTGTCACACTTTAATTAATATGTGTTAATTGAACGTTTTGATTACGGTTTTTGAAGTTGGTTGTATATATACTTTTAAATATGACTTTATTTTAGGCAGTATTTGTTTGTTATGATTTAGTATTAGTGATGAGACGGTATCAAAATCTCACGGTACGATATTATCACGGTATTAAGGCCACGGGAAAATATTATCACAGTATTAAGAGCCACGATGTATTTCAAGTTATCATTACATATATGTATTGTTGCATTTGAACAGTTGTATTGTTGATAAAAGAGGTAATTATTGTTATTATTCATTATCAATAGTGCTATTTCTATTGGTATTTGTATGGGTGAGGGCGGACTACGTCACTTCCGCCTACCAATCCCCTAGCAACCGGGAATTCGTTGAAAACAAACCAGCTCACAGCGAACACAGCATTGACAGAAAAAGCATTTAACGAGCGTTGTGGCTTGGAAGTCGGCGTTAAATCCTTCATTTACGCATTTTTACTTATTCGCATATCGTGTGAAAAAACGAAAATGTATTATTTGCGTCAGACTCGTCTCAGTGAACTTTAAAGCTTCTCAGGCTTAGCGTAGCTTGCTAGTTAGCTTAGCCTGCGCGCTACTAAGAAAGAGACGCGGAAGTTATCAACAACAAGATCAAGTGTTAGTGTATAAAATATTGAGAGATTTGAGGGCTACATGTATTGTTTAAGTACAACTGTTCTTCGCCAGGTGTTCTTTGGCCGCCCTGGCTTACGTTTTCCCGGTGGTGTCCATCTTAACGCTGCCTTTGGTATCCTCTCGTTGTCCGGTTTTCGAAAATAGCTAGCTAGGCTATAGACCAGGGGTCACCAACGCGGTGCCCGCGGGCACCAGGTCGCCCGTAAGGACCAGATGAGTCGCCCGCGGGCCTGTTCTTTAAAAAAAAAAATTTTTTTTTATTTTTATTTTTTTTATTAAATCTACATAGAAAAAACACAAGATACACTTTCAATCAGTGCATCAACCCAAACAACCTCCCCCATGCACACTCATCCACACCCACCCACACAAAAGGGGTTATTTCTTTCTGCTACCAATATTCTGGTTCCCACAACATAGACAACACATCTGCAAGGGACACAGTCCCTGAAGCACACATGATTGTATAGGCTGCTGGTCCACTAAAATTTTCATAAATTACTATTTTTTATGTAATTATTTTTATATTGTTTTACTTTCTTTTTTATCCAAGAAAATGTTTTTTATTTATTTATCTTATTTTATTTTTTTTTAAAAAAGGGCCTTATCTTCAACAGACCAGGTTGTCAATTAAATTAGAATTGTTTAAAGGGTTTTTTAAACCAAGCCCAGTCCAGATAATGTCCAAGTCGGATTTAGCAACACACACCTTCATTCATGTACACAGAAAAAAATTAGGGAACACAACAGATTGCATATAATTTATAAACAAAATTACATTTTCAAAAAAAGCATTTATGTACAGTCCAGATTATGTCCAGGTCACTCAAATTAGGGAACACAACAACAGATATCATATAATCTATAAACATAATTATACTTTCAAAATAAGCCTTTGAGGACTTCTCATCTTTTTTTTAATGTTTTTTGGCATCATTATCGTTTTCAACCATGTAACTTTCTAAAGTTAGAAAATACTGAATAAATGTTTTAAAGAAAGTAATACTAAGTGAATATCTGTTTTTGGCCTTAAAAATAATTTTTTTACCGAGTACTATAATTAAATTGACTAAATCATGATTGTCAATAAACTCTCCTAAAATAACAGAAACCACATTAAGCTTCATAAACAAACCAATCCTTAAACACATTTTTTCAACTTCCACCCAAAACAAAGACACAATATGACAATACCAAAACAAATGCAGGGTGGATTCAGGCTCCTGACAACAAAATCGGCAATCATCTGACTCTGTCATATTCCATAATTTTTACATTTTCCCTGTGGGTAAGAAGTTATAAATCATTTTAATTTCAAAATAACGATTTTGCACATCGATAGTAGTTTTATAGATTAATTTGAATATGGCATCCCATGGCAACGGGCAGTCAAAAAAGTCCTCCCATTTTCCATTTGTGTTGTATGAGGCAGCCTTCAAAGATTTCTTTATTAAATAAAAATTATATATTTTTCTATTTATTTTATTTCCTTTTTGCCAACTAGAATTTCTTATTAGAGGTTTACAAACTAATAATTTAGTAGTTCCATAATTAATTATTTGTTTCCATCTTTTCCCAATTACTCCAGTTAGTTGATAAAATGAAAAGCTTGAGCAAGCATCACCATACATAGCTCTAAATTCATCATACTTCATAATTTTACCATTCTCATTGATAATATCATTGACAAAAATGATTCCTCTTTCAAACATATTTTTCCAAAAGAAAGGCTTTCCATCTATTACAATATTAGAGATCATCCATATTAACTGCTGCAAAATATCGTCTCTTTTTTCTGGCACATAAAATTGAAAACACCACTATGAGTGGATTGTTTCCTTTATGAACCCCGCCATGTTTCCCAGCAGACTCTCTGGGAGGGGATCACTTGTAAAAAAGGATACAATTTCTTTTGATACAGTACATGTTTTTTGTCCAACAGGACATTTGTGTACCACTCAATGTTTAAATACATCTTTGGAACAATTGATGCTTTTAAAGACAGACACATAGCTTCAAGGTTGAGAAGTTTCAGGCCCCCATATTCATACTCTTTGTACAAAACCTTTCTTTTAATCTTTTCTGGTTTGCCGTTCCAGACAAAATCGAAGACCCTCCGCTCATAAATCTTAAAAAAGTTTTGTGATGGAGCTGGTAATGACAAAAACAAATAAATAAATTGAGGAATAATTAACGAGTTGGCAATAGACATTTTACCATACAAGGTTAGGGATTTCCCTTTCCATAATTGCATAATTTTGTCCAGCTTTCTTAGTCGATTATCATAATTTACTGAGCCTAGATCTTCCAGATTTTCTGGGACAACAACACCAAGTATGTTAACTGGTCCATCTGTCCACAAAACAGGCACTTTGCATTCCATTCGAAAGGACGTTCCCTTTAGATTTCCGATCCTTAACATTTTACATTTATCATAATTAAGCTTAAGGCCAGATTGCTGTGAAAATATGTCCAAAAGATTAAGAAGGTTCCGCAAACAATGAGGAAAAATCTTATCTTTGTGAATCAGCCTTTTCTGACATGAACTTCATCAAGAACAAACACAGAACATGCCTCACTGATGCACATCTGCAAGACTCACTCAAAGTTGCAGTGTCAAGTTACACACCAGAGTACAACACACTAGTTAACAGCATGCAATGCCAGGCTTCCCACTAACTGACAAAGAAACAGATAACAGATTTGGTGTCCAGTTCAAAGTGTGACATGATTTAAAAATTTGAGAGTTTACTTTTGTATTTTACATGAGTTATTATTTGTACAAACATGGTGCAAAGTAATTCATGATTTGTTAAAAAATGTTAGTGGCCAGCTAGTTAAAATGGGATATTGTGATTTCACAAGACTGTCTTGGAAGTGATCATTTGAAAATGTTCAATTTGAAAAATGTGCACTTAGAGAAAATGTAAAAATAAAGTGTTGCATATTGATATTTATCTGTTTCTATATATATGTATTGTGAGAAATCATTAAGATGATCAGTGTTTCCACAAAGATAAATATAATTAATTATTAATAATAACAGAGTTAAAGGTAAATTGAGCAAATTGGCTACTTCTGGCAATTTATTTAAGTGTGTATCTAACTGGTAGCCCTTCGCATTAATCAGTACCCAAGAAGTAGCCCTTGGTTTCAAAAAGGTTGGTGACCCCTGCTATAGACTATATAGTATATACCGCATGTTATTTTTGTATCTATCAATCAATCAATCAATGTTTATTTATATAGCCCTAAATCACGAGTGTCTCAAAGGGCTTGTACAACAACAACTTCAGCTGTCGAACGTTATAAGGTAAAAATTCAACAAGTACAACATTAGCACGGACGGTATAGCCAAGTTGTGGTTAAGAAGGTGGATTTTTGTTCCTTATATTTACCAGAAACGAAGTGATCCGAACACACGACCCGGGACTTTGGGGGACTCCAGTGAGAACCGTCCTCGTTTTCCTGGTGTAAAGCTGCGAGCCATTTGTCTCGTCTTTGTGGGCTTTTATCGCGCTTTGGCAGAACAAAATACAACCTTTGTTTCCCCTGTTTCCGGTTGTGGTTAGCACAACCAAAAACAACAGTTTTTCGGCATTTTGGAGGCAGAATGACGGGTTTAACCAGCGTAGGTCGACAGGTTAAAGAGTAATGGCAACGGTTTGTTTTCAACGCCAGTCTTGTTGCTATGGCTCGAAGAACCCGTATGTAGCTCAGTTGCCCGGATGTCGGCCCTCACCCATTGATCCATTTGTAGTGTAATAATGATCATTGTCATTTCTGTATTATTATTTATTTCACTAACTGCTTCTTTGCTATCACTTTTACTATCATATTTGTACATATCCTATTTGATGATGATGTTCTGTTGTTATTGTTGTGTTTGCTGTTGTTGTTGTATCTCTGTCTTATCCCCCCTTTCGTCCCCACAATTTCCCCCTCTGTCTTCCTTTTTTTCTCTTTCTATCTTTCCTTTTTTTCTCGTTCTATCCCCTCCGCCCGGCTGCACCTAATAATAATATAAATCCATTTAATAAAGTCAAATTACAAATAAGGCAACAAGAGAAATACAGCCGATATGGGCATCTACAGCAACAATATGATTTGCTTGAGAAGCTGGGCAAGACAAAAAAAAAAGGGCCACAGTACGATATTGTATCCCCCCTCAACCCCCCGCCCCCTAAAAAATGTTATACTGTGTAAAATGAAGTGGCAGGAATGTTTAGGATGAACACACTTAAACTTAAACTAGATTGTTTCGATACCAATATTTTGGTACCGGAACCAACATGTATTTCGATACTTTTCTGAATAAAGGGGACCACAAAAAATTGCATTAATGGCTTTATTTTAACAAAAAAATCTTGGGGTACATTAAACATATGTGTCTTATTGCAATTTAGTCCTTAAATAAAATAGTGAACATACTAGACAACTTGTCTTTTAGTAGTAAGTAAACAAAGAAAGACTCCTAATTAGTCTGCTGACGTATGCAGTAACATTGTGTCATTTATCATTCTATTATTTTGTCAACATTATGAAGGACAAGCTGTAAAAATGCATTGTTAATCTACTTGTTCATTTACTGTTAATATCTGGTTATTTTCTGTTTCAACATGTTCTATCTACACTTCTGTTCAAATGTAATAATCACTTATTGTTCTGTTGTTTGATACTTTACATTAGTATTGGATGATACCACACATTTAGGTAACGATCTGATACCGAGTAGTTACAGGGTCATTCATTGGTCAAAATGTAAGTCCTCATGTGTCCAGGGACGTATTTACAGAGTTTCTGAATATAATATGAATTTTATAAAAAAAGAAAAAAGATTTTGTGACGATAAAAAATATCGATGTAATCATAGTAGTATCGACTAGATATGCTGTTGTACTTGGTATCATTACAGTGGATGTCAGGTGTAGATCCACCCATGGCATTTGTTTACATTGGGACGCTAGTGACCTAACGTATCCTCCTACGGTGTGTAGTGAAGCATGTTTAGCTATTCCTTGTCCTCAAGTCACCACGGAGGCCAGGATTAGTGATTTAGAAGTAGCTAAAACACTGCCGACTGCGGATGGACATTAACCGCTAACTAGCTAGCCATGTTTTAAAGCACCTCTTCCTGAGGGTGTTTCAGTGTTATAACTTCACCTTTATCTTTGGTTTTTAAGCCAAAATGCGTCCATTCTCCCTTTTCTGTCCACACACTGTGTCTGTTTGTAAGTACTCCGTGTGTGTGCGCTGCCGAACATGCTTCTCTGCTCGTAAAACCAGCAATGTCATGTCATGACGCGACGACGCGCCGTTATGCCTGTAAAAAGAAAATATGGGGAACCGGTACTTTTCAAACAGAGTATACAGATAGTACAGTGTTTCCCATAAACTGCCAAGATACCTGTGGCGGTGGGGGCGTGGCTATGGGCGTGGTCACCATGACATCATCGAGTAATTTGCATAATTTACTACAATGATATGATTTTCTCTAAAAAAATTTAAAAAATGTATACTTACTAATTAATAACAGTTTTGTTTTAAACGTCCATCCGTCGATTTTACAATATAATTACAACACTTTATGTACATATTTATATACAGATTTGAACAATAAGTTATTCACTGAAATATATTTATTAATTGTGGCTCTTACAAAAAATATATCTTATAAAATATAAAAGCTAAAATGTCTCTTAAAGCTCTGCCCCTTTAATTAGTGCATACTAAATAATTTAACTTTAGCCTACTACTACAACCATATTATTTACGAGCAACATAAAGTGAAACAGAGGCAGAGGTGTCCTGCCACAGTCAGTAACAAATAAACAGAAAACAGTAGTGGTCAAATACAAATAAGGCAACAAGAGAAGTATCCTACACTTCTCTTTTGTAAAGTAAATCTGAACAGCCTATATGGGCATCTACATCAACTATATGATTTGCCTGAGAAGCTGGACAGGACAAAAAATAAAATAAAATAAAATAAATGAATGTGTGGGAAACACTGTAGTACCATTTTTTATTCATTTGTACCGCGATACTATACTAGTACCGGTATACCGTACAACCCTACTACAAATATGTATTTCTATGTGCAAATATTTGTGAAGGAACATCCACTGTTACTAGCAAATATTTAAAAAAAGACTTACAGTTGAGTGTCTTTAAACAGACAATGTGAAATGTAAAACAATAATATTCACGTTGGCGTCTTTCAACTTTTTAAACTTCAGAGAAGCAGTTAACTCACAATTTAACTTTTATCAATGTAAACACCTCGTCAATTGATGTTCAGCCTCGCTGGCTTCAAAAAATATTTTCTTTTGGCACTGTGCGCCTTGACTTAGTCTGTTTTCGCTTGGAACGCTCAAGACAAACATGGCGCGCTTTCGCCAGAGTTTGTTTGTTTGTTAGTGTTACGGTCCCTGTGTCGTGTTCCCGTCTAAAAGGGACACGTGACATAAAAGACGGATGCTTTGGACTTACTTTTTCTTCTTGAACAGTATTTTTTTTAATCTTTAAAATCCGGTTCGGTCTGTTGTTCAGTTTTTGTTGACATGTGGGTAGAGATTCCGGTAGATGTCACTCTTTGTTTGTCGTGTCTAAAATAACTTCTGTGTAGGGCTCCAAAGACCATTTAGGTAGAGTCACAGGTACACACGTACTGGAGTAATTATCCTTGCATTTACTTTGAAAATAAAATGAAAAAACATCAGTTTTGGTCTGTTTTTCCATTTGTTTACTGGTGTCCTAAATCATTATGGGAAATATAAAATGAAAAGCAAACAGCTTTTTTAGATGTCGTTATTGCGCTCTAACACCAAAAAAGAAGAATGCTGTGTTTTTTTATTTAAATGATTGCATTTTTTAAAATGAAATTCAAAGCATCCAATAGTTTTTTGTTTGTCAATTTCTATTGATGAAAAGAAAATCAGATGACCAAAACACACAAGGTCCGTGTACCTTCCGTTCCTTCTTTTTCCAATTCTGAAACGCAAATCAAAAAACTAAATTAGGGCCGTTTTTCGATTTTTATTATATATGGCAGATTTTAAAACAAACAAAAAAGGGTTGATTTTCATAAAAATATTGCCATAATATCGGATTTTGTGCGGTTTTCCTTTTATGGATTTTTATTTTTCCAGATAAACACAAAAATCGAATCCAAAATGCAAAAATGCGTGGTTATGTGTGATGACAAATTGAACCGGAAGCAGTATTTTAGATTTTCCTTCGCGTTAGACATGTTTTTAGCATAACGGTGACATATTTGTTCAGCAGTAGTCCTATAGTCCTTTTAAAAAAAAGTCTCATTAAATAGTTCTCCCAACTTTTTGTTTAAGAAATGAAAATCAAAAAAATGGCACGAAATTTGATTTGCATTTAAGAATTGGAAATAGAATGAACAGAAGGTATAGACAACCATAGTGTTGGCGCTAGGACTTTCAAATTAGGGTCCCATCAAGTCATAAAAATGGGGTCCCACAGTAAATTTTTGGGTCCCACTTTTGTGTAACCGTTTTGAAAACAAATGATAAATGAATGCATTATCCTGTTATATCTCACATTCTATATTGTGTTTTGGAAAAAGGTTGTCATGAACATTATTTAATTCATTAAAAAAATAATACAAAAGAAAACCATTTTTTATGCGTATGTAAATTTATTCGGTTATAAACATTCATTTACTTTTTTTTCCTTCATGGATCTAAACTTTACCGCTGCCTGTATTTTTTTAATATATTTTTATTTAATAAGTTGTAAGTGTATTTATTTCAGTATAAAAGTGTAAAATGTTTTTTGCTGAGGTCATGAAATGATGACAATGGTGTGCCAGGGCATACATGCATATGACACATGTAATTGATTATTCTCACCTGTATGTAGATCATCAGTCCTTTTAAAAAACCGCCACATTTACACTTTCATGGCAAATAATACCAACAAACTTAGAATTTGGCAAGTTAATTTCAATGTAATTTAATAGAGTGGCACTCAATGCCTCTAGCATTTAATCTCTGGCTTGGTGATGGCCATAAGCTGTGTTC
Source organism: Entelurus aequoreus (assembly GCF_033978785.1). NCBI lineage: Eukaryota > Metazoa > Chordata > Actinopteri > Syngnathiformes > Syngnathidae > Entelurus > Entelurus aequoreus. Next base: position 61,430,652 of record NC_084731.1, read on the forward strand.
CCCTTTAAGAATGGCGGTATGTGGGGTGAGTGACGTGTGTAAGTTAGTGGGGCAAGTTAGGAGAGGGATCGTCTAACGCCAAAAAATAAGAATGCTTTGTTTTTTAATTGAAATGATTGCATTTTCAAATGAAATTTTAATAAGCCAATAGTTTTTTTATTGTTCAATTTCCATTGATGAAAAGAAAATCAGATGGCCAAAACATACAAAATACTTTGTAGACCACAGGTGTCAAACTCAATGCCCAGGGGCCGGATCTGGCCCGCCACATCATTTTATCTGGCCCGCAAACGCCTGGAAATTATATGTCAATAAAGTACTTCATGTTTTCTCACTAAATGTCATTGATTTTTTTCATTTTTAACAGAAAAAATATATGTACTGCTTGAAATTGCATGCCTTTTTAACTTTAATAGTATCCAATATTGCAACAAATATTACAGTATATTATCATACTTTCCAAACATGTTCTTGTCTAAACAAAAATAAATAAAAATATTTAACTTTACAGCAAACTAACCATCAAATTAATAAAAAATGACAATACATTTTACGTTGTTCTGTACAGCATATTACTGTAAATTGAAAAAAACTACTACTGTTTTTTGCGTTAAAATTCTGTTGACTGAGCTGCCAGTTTTTGACTGTAAAATGTACGGTTGTTGTTTTTAACGGTGTATTACTGTAAATGGAAAGACAGTACTTTTGTTTTTACGGTAGAAAAACTGGCAGCTAAGTTGCCAGAATAAAAAAAGAACTTGTACTGTTTTTCCATAAACAATATCATGTTATAAAAACAATGTCAATTTAACACAAAAATTCTGGCAACTAAGCTGCCAGCTTTTTCTGCAAAAACCACCCCCAAAAAACAGTGGTACTGTTTTTCCATTTACCGTAAAATATTGTAAAAAATAGAGAAAAACAACACTATTTTACAGTAAAATTTTGTAAATGTAAAGATTTTACTGTAAAATCGACAGTCTACTTAAAACAATTTTTATAAATAATACTGAAATCCAGAGGCAAATTCATACATCATTCACTGTTACAAGCGGCCCTCTGATGGCAGCCATAACTCCCATGTGGCCCTCAATGAAAACCACTTTGACAATCATAGACAACCATGATTTCCTTTTCACTTTTTCATTCACTCTAAATGATTATTCAAGGGAAAACAGCCTCTTTCCAATTATCTTCCTTGTATTTCACTTTTTATTTATTTTGTTTACAATCTCAAAACAAAAAGGAGGGATGTTGTCGTGACAGCTCCGGTTTGCCAAGAGTTCTATGACCACCAAGGTTTTACCACACATATGAAGTCTGGACCCAAGAACCAATGCGCAATGTCAAGCTATAGATATTATACTGTAATGATTGTTTTGTTATGCTCTTCCTTTCAGCCGCCTGACCAGGACCTCTTCATGGGACTTCCTGAAATGGTGACTATTTTTTTCAAAGTGAAATAATTCTATACACACACACTATACAGTACATACTGTATGTACAATGAAACTGGAAAGTACAGTTTGGTACACCCTTATTCCAAAATGGAGTACATTTGTTTTTGTCCTCAAAATTCTACAGACAATACCCCATTATGGCAATGTGAAAATAGTTTTTTTTTAAGCAAGTTTGCACATTTATTAAAAATAAAAAATGACCAAGGTGACCAAAAAGCCGATTGTCTCTCTGTCGGAGCTACAGAGAACCTTCCAGAAGGACAATCCACCAATCAGGCTGTATGGTAGAGTGGCCAGACGGAAGCAATTTCTTAGTCAAAAGTTTGCCAAAATGCACCTGAAAGACTTTCAGACCATGAGAAACTAAATTCTCTGGTCTGATGAGACAAAAATTGAAGCCTTTGGCATGAATGTTTGGAAGAAACCAGGCACCGCTCATCACCAGGCCAATACCATCTCTACAGTGAAGCGTGGTGGTGGCAGCATCATGCTGTGGGGGTGCTTTTCAGCGGCAGGAACTGAGAGAATTGTCAGGACAGAGGGAAAAATGAATGCAGCAATGTACAGAGACATCCTGGATGAAAACCTTTCCATTCAACCTGATGGAGCTTGAGAGGTGCTGCAAAGAGGAAGGAGAGAAAGTGCCCAAAGATAGGTGTTCAAAAAGACTTGAGGCTGTAATTGCTGCCAAAGGTGCATCAACTCGGTACAGAACAAAGGCCGTGAATACTTGCAATACCACAAAAAAAACAACTTTTCACATTGTTATTATGGGGTCACATGACACAATACAGTCACATGACACACACCGATTGGGTCACATGACATGCGTTGTACAGTCACATGACACACACCGATTGGGTCACATGACATGCATTGTACAGTCACATGACACACACCAATTGGGTCACATGATATGCGTTGTAGGGTCACATGACATATGTTGTACAGTCACATGACACACACTGATTGGGTCACATGACATGTGGTGTACAGTTACATGATACTACAGTCACATGACACACACTGATTGGGTCACATGACCTGAGGTGTACAGTTACATGACACACTACAGTCACATGACACACCCTGATTGGGTCACATGACATGTGGTGTACAGTTACAAGACACACTACAGTCACATGACACACCCTGATTGGGTCACATGACATGTGGTGTACAGTTACATGACACACTACAGTCACATGACACACACTGATTAGGTCACATGACATGTGGTGTACAGTTACAAGACACACTACAGTCACATGACACACCCTGATTGGGTCACATGACGTGGTGTACAGTTACAAGACACACTGCAGTCACATGACACACCCTGATTGGGTCACATGACATGTGGTGTACAGTTACATGACACACTACAGTCACATGACACACACTGATTGGGTCACATGACATGAGGTGTATAGTCACATGACACACTGATTGGGTCACATGACATGTGGTGTACAGTTACATGACACACTACAGTCACATGACACTGATTGGGTCACATGACATGTGGTGTACAGTTACATGACACACTACAGTCACATGACACGGATTGGGTCACATGACATGTGGTGCACTGATTGGGTCACATGACATGTGGTGTACAGTTACATGACACTACAGTCACATGGCACGCTGATTGGGTCACATGACATATGGTGTACAGTTACATGACACTACAGTCACATGACACACTGATTGGGTCACATGACATGCGTTGTACAGTCACATGACACACTGATTGGGTCACATGACATGTTGTGTACAGTTACATGACACACTACAGGCACATTACACTGATCAGGTCACCTTGTTTGGGTGTAGCTGGAGCTGCAGTCCAGCTACGACGAGGCGCTGCAGGAGCTGCGTGGTCTGGAGGTGGAGCGCCAGGCTCTGATGTTCCAGGTGGACGTCCTGCAGGACACGCTGGAGGGCGTGGAGGAGCTGCTGGCTGAGGCCCAGAGGGAGGCAGCAGAGGCCAACTCGGTGCGCCTGACGCCAACCATTTAGCGGTGTGGTCACCACGTAGGGTTGTGACAAGATGTCTGTCTGCTCGGCAGGAGTTGGGGCGTGAGCGGGACGCCAAGAGGAAGCTGCAGATGTTGGTTGGCTCTCTGATGCAGGAAGTGGAAACATTAAAAGAGGTAATGTCATGTTTGACACTTCCATAAACGCTGGCTGTATTACAGCTTTCATTTTCACAGCAAGTAACATCCAGAAGTTTCAGGATGAGACATAGCAACATAACTGCTGCTATTTAAGTTGTCAACCACATTTTTGGGGCACAGCATTACAAAAATGTTGTGTAGTTTGATTTATCGACCTTTCAGAGGTGTTTGATACGTGTCATCAGACTGCATAGTATTGAAATATTCTGGGAAGTGCTCGCGATAGAACCAGTTTGCTGGGTCCTCCTCCCTGTGTTAAAAAGTTAAAGTACCAATGATTGTCACACACACACTAGGTGTGGCGAAATTATTCTCTGCATTTGACCCCTCACCCTTGATCACCCCCCGGGAGGTGAGGGGAGCAGTGGGCAGCAGCGGTGGCCGTGCCCGGGAATAATTTTTGGTGATTCAACCCCCAATTCCAACCCTTGATGTTGCAGTCAGCTTTTGATGTTGTTCAGTGCCAGCCGACTCCGCTGAAACTAGTGCTAAATGCAGAGAAATCTAAGCTGTTTTTTTTTTCTCAAACGACTGACGTTGAACATTCCAAAAATATCAACTGCTCATAAGGTTGAAGTTGAAATGGTCACAACATGAGAACTCGTCTTTGAAATCTCACATTGAACAACTTGTGTCTCAACTTAAATGTGTTTTCCTTTAGAAACAAGTCCTGTTTTTCCCTGCAGTCAGGAAACTCTTCATTCTGACCTTTTTTATAACTTTGTTAGATTATGAAGACAAATGCACCCGACTCTTATCGGAAAAAAATGGATACTGAATAAGACTGTGCCTTACATTTTATTTGTGGCAACCTTCTCTTATTTTATGTGTACAGACTCCAGTCGCTACAGTTTGTGGTCACATGACATCCTTGGAGTGTTGGTTCCTAGAGCCAACACAAGTCTTAGAAAAAGAAATCCTTCAGATTTGCTGCTCCATGGTCATGGAATAACTTACAGAAGGATCTGAGGTTACCTGAACTCATCACTTTGGGGGAATTTCAGGCCATTTTAAAAAGATCGAGAAACTGTTTCTATAGGAAATTGTACTTGTTGTTAAATTGTTATTATTGAAACATTTACCGTATTTTTCGGATTATAAGTCGCTCGAGTATATGTCGCACCGGCCGAAAATGCATAATAAAGAAGGAAAAAAACATATATACGTCGCACTCGAGTATAAGTCGCATTTTTGGGGGAAATTTATTTGATAAAATCCAACACCAAGAATAGACATTTGAAAGGCAATTTAAAATAAATAAAGAATAGTGAACATCAGGCTGAATAAGTGTACGTTATATGACGCATAAATAACCCACTGAGAACGTGCCTGGTATGTTAACGTAACATATTATGGTAAGAGTCATTCAAATAACTATAACATATAGAACATGCTATACGTTTACCAAACAATCTGTCACTCCTGATCGCTAAATCCGATGAAATGTTCTTCTTCGTTGTCGCTCCTGGTATGCGCCGCTAGCGTCCTTTCTTTCTGCTGCTCGATCGCCGTTTTCTGCTGCATATTTCACTACGTCCAGCTTGTAATCTGCAGTATATGATTTCCTTTTCGGTGCTATTATTGTTCAGCCCTTCTCAGTTTTTATAAGTTACCGCCAATGTAGAAATGATCCATTTTAATAGCTACGGCAGTAGCATATAGCATATAGCAGTTAGCATCCCATGACCCACAATGCACTTCTGCCATGACCCTCCCCCGCCAAATTCTTATTGGTTGACGTGTGTGTGACGATTGCTGACATTTTGCTTCGTCTCTTCCGTGAATTAGATAAATAATATTATTTGATATTTTACGGTAATGTGTTAATAATTTCACACACAAGTCGCTCCAGAGTTTAAGTCGCACCCACGGCCAAACTATGAAAAAAACTGATTTATAATCCGAAAAATACGGTACTTTTTTACCTATTGCATGTTTTTATGTTTATGTTGGAAAAAACATTTATTTAGATTTGCTGCTCCATGGTCATGGAATAACTTACAGGAGGATCTGAGGTTACCTGAACTCATCACTTTGGGGGAATTTCAGGCCATTTTAAAGGATCCAGAAACTGTTTTTATAGGGAATTGTACTTGTTTTTATTGAAACATTTAGTTTACCACCTGTTGCATGTTTTTATGTTTGTTGTCACAAATGTGTGCTTTTAAGTGCATGACTGCTCCTGTTATTGTCGTTCTATTTATGAAACCTGTTTTTGCTGCCGTCTTGGCCAGATTGCTGTTATTTTCAATGAGTTTTTACCTGGTTAAATAAATGAAAATGAATAAAAACCTGAGATAAAAGTGCAACGGTTTAATGTGCTACGAAAAATGTACAGTTCCGTCATTTTTTACAATGGCCAACAAATGAAGGAGGGAGTGATGAGTTAAAACCAGGTACAGTGGGGCGGTATAGCTCGGTCGGTAGAGTGACCGTGCCAGCAACTTGAGGGTTCCAGGTTCGATCCCCGCTTCAGCCAACCAAGTCACTGCCGTTGTGTCCTTGGGCAAGACACTTTACCCACCTGCTCCCAGTGCCACCCACACTGGTTTGAAAATGTAACTTAGATATTGGGTTTCACAATGTAAAGCGCTTTGAGTCACTAGAGAAAAGCGCTATATAAATATAATTCACTTCACTTCAGTGTCTCAAGTAGGGTTGCACAATTAGTCGACATCAAGGTTTTAATTAGTGCGATAACGTAACTGCAAGTTTGTTGTTTTTGTCCACCGTCACCGCCACTTGAGTGACAGACATGTTGAACAATCACAATTGTTGAGCCTCATGTTTGTTCGTCCCTCGCTTCAAACATGGAGAGAGAGGTCTCACTCTGTTTACACGTTTATTTAACAGTAGAATTAACTGAGCGCAGTGAGCCCTCTTTCACAGTCTTTGTCTCAGTGGGCAAAGAGCAAGAGCGCCAGCTTTACACACACAGGAAGTACAAACTTACTCGCGACGTTCCTCAAAATAAAATAAAAAGATTACAAAGCCGAATGTCTCGTGGTGGGGGTAATATTTCAGCTTCCTATCGGGTGGGCAATATGAGCCCATCAACACAGACAAATGAGTGAGAATGCTACGATGACAATAAACAAAAACAACTTCTAATCAAACATCTTCCTTTAAGACTTGTAATGTCTGAGATTGTTGCCATGAAAGGTGTGTTTGTCCACTAGGAAGGAAGCGTCCACCAGGTGGCGTGTCCCAGGGAGGTGTCCGCAGACTCACCAGAACCCCTCAGGAACCAGAACTCTGTGGACCATGGCGGCGTGACGACCAAGCTGATGTGGGCGTCCAACAGCGCCCCCTCCCTGGCACTGGACCACCCGCAGTGTGTGGACGGTGTGCATAGGCGGCCTTACCAAGGCGGGCGAGATCCATCCCCGGACAAGAGCGATTCCGACACGGCAAGTACGTACGAGGACGCGTCTGCTGAGAGTCCTGAGCAGGATCACCTCTTCCCGGGTGTCACCCTGGAACTGCACAAGGAAGGCCAACATGGTGACAGCTGTCTTCTGTCTTAATTTGTTACACACTGATTGTCTGAGTGCGTGCGTGCGTGCGTGCGTGTCTCCCTTCTGCCATCTAGTGGAAGAACATGTCTTTGCTGCAGGTTTGTGTGGTTCTCTTCTGCCATCTAGTGGAAGAACATGTCATAGTTCTGCTCCATGATGAACATGTTTGCCACCATTTAAGTGAAACTTGCTGATATTTATCTTCATGTCTTGTTTCTTGGCCTGCACAAGGGAAAAAAAGAGACTGCAATGTGTGTATTGAAGTAGTTTTTGGGAGTCTCACCTGAGATGCTTGAAGTCAGCGTCCAGTTTGTAAGGGAAGCACTTTTTATTCACTGCCTGGAGCTTGATTTTGTATGTCTTTTCTATCCTTTTCTGTGGAGGAATTTGCACTTTTCACAAGTTGGCATAAAAGTACTTTTCAAACATTCCCTTCAGCAGCAGCAGCAGCGTCTGCATGTTTGCACTGGTCAAGGTAATTTGGACTTTTTTTTACGTCTGCTTTGCTGTAAACCTTCCACTTTTTGTATGTCATGTTACAATGTTTGCACCTATTTAAAATAAATCATTTTACTTTGAAAATATCAATGATTTCCCATGAAGTGGAATGGGCATGTGTACTTTTGATTTATCTATTTGTCACAATCAAGTCATCTTTTGATACTTTGACTGCACTTTCTTCTCTGCTTGGTTTTCACATGTGTTTGGATGCTAAGTAAATGTTTTGTTCTAAGAGAGTGACTCATAAATACACATTTCAAAATAAAAGGTTTCAAAACAGACTGTGATTGTTATTAAAAGTAATTATTTCCATTGTGTAACCAGGAATATGCAGCACACACTCAAACGTGAGGTTGTACGTTACATTACTGACCAAAAACTGTTAATCACCTCAAATATTTCTAAAGTGACAAATTCACACATTCATTTCTTCTGCTATTGACTATTCTCTCTTCACTCTTTTCAACAAGTCGACACTAGAGACTTCAGACGGTACAAAATGCAGCTGCCAGACTTTTAGACCGGTGCACCCAGACCAGACCACCCCTGTTTTAGTGTACTTTATACCTTTTGTTTTCGCCCCCTTTTTTTTTTTTTACCCTTTTGTGCATGATCCTTTCCATCCTTTGTAGCTGAGCTACTGTGTGGAACAATTTCCCTTGTGGATCATTAGTTTGTCTTAAGTCTAATTTGATCCATTCTTCGTTGGCTTGCAGTCAAATTCCGCATTCAGTTGAAGATTTTAGACTTTCCGTGTGTTGCATGGTGGGGCCCCTCAGTACATCACTGACTTGTGGGACCCCTTCAGGGTCTTCTAAACATTCCAAAAACTCAATTTTAAAACCCTGGCATTCCAGGCTATAGCTCCCAGACTCTGGAACAACTTGCACCAGTCCCTCCGTGATCTTGACTGTTTTGACACTTTTAAGACACATTTGAAAACTTTTTAAAGTTAATACACCTTTTAAACTATCACTTTTAATCACCTTTGTAGCCTTTTTATGACGTTTTCATTGAACTGTTTAAACCTACGTTTTGTGATTTTATCTGTGAAAAGTGCATTAGTGGACAGCACCTTTTAGCTCTTATTTCCAAAATTGTGTATACTACTGAATTGGGGTCTTATGGTCGCTTATGTGTACTTATACTGCCATCTGGTGGTGTCAGAAGAGTATAACATACAATGGAATTTGGAGAAAAAAAAGTGTAAAAATAAGAATTAGCATGTCACTAAACATGAAGTACATGTTTGTTACTTATGGTCTAAGTACATATCAAAAGATGATTCTTAGTTTTTATTCTAATTAGGGTCCAATAAGCCCAAATAGCAAAGAGAAATAAAAAAAGCATGTAAACAAACAGCTTGGGCCTTAAGAGGTTAAAAAATAACATTTACTTACTTACATTCTTAACTCTGTTACTCTATTTTCCTCTATCAAAAGGCTTAGGTCGGTCAAAAAATGGTTTATGTTAAGATTATTTTATGTATTTCTTCTGTTAAAAAACAAAACAAAAGTGAATTATGATACAATGTTTTGCAGAGGTGTACTTATAACAATGTTGAGAATTAAAAGGCATAGTGGAACATTTTATCTCCACGTTTCTTTATTGGGAGACAAATGAGCATAAAAGAAACATTTAATGGCAGGTTTGAATAAACTTAATATAAATGTTTTGATGGGTCAATCTACATCTGCAGATGTGGAGGATTTCTTTCTGAGTCCTGATTTAAAGTGACGTCATTTTACTTGTCAGAGTGCAGACATTTTGGCTCCAAGTTGACATTTTTGTCATGGTTTTTTTTCCACACGTTGCTCAAAAGAGGCCTTTTGCTTTCTTCATGTTGAGTTGTTTCCAGGGGGGCAGGTTGGCAAACTGGTCCTTGGTGATCTCAAAGATGTGGCAGAAGTCCGAGTCGGTGAGGTACCTCTGGGAATGAAGAACATGGCTGAATGTCAAGTCCGATCTAGTCTGTGCTGCATTTACAAGAGAAAGCACTTCTACTTTTTCATACGCTTTGAACCCTGCGGCTTATCAAACAGTGCGGCTAATTTGATGTATTTTTCTTTGCTTGGTATTCAACAAATAGTTTGACACTGCAATGGTGTTATTGTTTGTGCTATGGCGGCATCTTTTCGATGAGTTTGTTTCAAAACCTTTTTCCTATTTTGTGCCTCGAACCCGAAATATATTCGGTTTTCTCTAGCCATCCATAGCGTTTTTTACTCGTTTGGATTCTTCATTCGTCACTCCAAGCAACATTTGTAAGTTTTACAATATAACTTAACAATTCTTACAATTACACACTATCGCAATGTAATCAAACTAACATCGTTAGCATGAGCTAATATGCTAACACATTTTCTTTTCGATGAATTTGCTCACTGCACGTGCTGCGGGTTCAAACGGGTTGCCTCGAACCCAAAGAATATCTGTTTTTTTCTAGCCATCCATAGCGTTACTACTCGTTTGGTTTAGTCACTCCAAGCAACACTTGTAAGTTTTACAATATAAATAACAATTCTTGCAATTACATGCTATCACAATGTAATCAAGCTAGCGTCGTTAACATTAGCTAATATGCTAACACATTTTCTTTTTGACGAGTTCGCTCACTGCACGTGCTGCGGGTTCAGAACGTGTTTCCCGTTTTGTGCCTCGAACCCGAAGTATATCTTTTTTCTTTTCTAGCCATCCATAGCGTTTTCATTCGTTTGGATTCTTCATTTGTCACTCCAAGCAACATTTGTAAGTTTTACAATAAAACTTAAACAATTCTTGTAATTACGTGCTATCGCAATATAATCAAGTTAGCGCCGTTAGCATTAGCTAATATGCTAACACATTTTCTTTTCAACTAGTTCGCTCACTGCTTGTGCTGCCGGTTCAAAAAGTTTTTCCCGTTTTGTGCCTCTAACCCGAAGTATGTCCAGTTTTCTCTAGCCATCCATAGCGGTTCTACTCATTTGGATTCTTCATTCATCACTCCAAGCAACATTTGAAAGTTTTACAATATAACTTAAACAATTCTTGCAATTAGATGCTATCGCAATGTAATCAAGCTAGCGTCGTTAGCATTAGCTAATATGCTGACACATTTTCTTATTGACAAGTTAGCTCACTGCACGTGCTGCGGGTTCAAAATGTTTTTCCTGTTTTGTGCCTCGAACCCAAAGTATCTCCGGTTTTCTCTAGCCAGCCATAGCGTTTCTACTCGTTTGGATTCTTCATTCGTCACTCCAAGCAACATTTGTTAAGTTTTACAATATCAATTTAAAAAAAAAATTATTGCTATCACAATGTAATCAAGCGTCGTTAGCATTAGCTAATATGCTAACACTTTTTCTTTTTGACGAGTTTTCTCACTGCATGTGCTGCAGGTTCAAAATGTTTTCCCCGTTTTGGGCCTCGAACCCTAGTATATCTGGTTTTCTCTAGCCATCCATAGCGTTTTTACTCGTTTGGATTCTTCATTTGTCGCTCCAAGCAACATTTTTAAGTTTTACATACAATATAACTTAAATAATTTTTGCAATTACATGCTAATATATTAGCATTAGCTAATATGCTAACACATTTTCTTTTCGACTAGTTCGCTCACTGCACGTGCTGCGTGTTCAAAACGTTTTTTCCTGTTTTGTGCCTTGAACTCGAAGTATGTCCGTTTTTTTCTGGCCATCCATAGCGTTTCTACTCGTTTGGATTCTTCATTCGTCACTCCAAGCAACAGTTGTAAGTTTTACAATAAAACTTAAAGGCCTACTGAAACCCACTACTACCAACCACGCAGTCTGATAGTTTATATATCAATGATGAAATCTTAACATTGCAACACATGCCAATACGGCCGGGTTAACTTATAAAGTGCAATTTTAAATTTCCCGCTAAACTTCCGGTTGGAAACGTCTATGTATGATGACGTATGCGCGTGACGTCACGACGGCAACGGAAGTATTCGTACCCAATGTGTCACCATACAAACTGCTCTGTTTTCATCGAACAATTCCACAGTATTCTGGACATCTGTGTTGGTGAATCTTTTGCAATTTGTTTAATGAACAATGGAGACTGCAAAGAAGAAAGTTGTAGGTGCGATCGGTGTATTAGCGGCTGGCTGTAGCAACACAACCAGGAGGTTGTGTTGTGTTTGAGCTGGATAGCAGACGCGCTACGGTGAGTCTAGCTTTGGCTTCCAAACATTTGATCGCTTGCCCGTACGTGCGTGTCGCTATGTGCATGTCACATACGTAACTTTGGGGAAATATATGTTTCTTGCCGACTCTGATGGCGGCCGGGGTGTCGTCGAAAGCTACAACGCCCGCCGCCGCTCCGTAGTTAGCTTCAATTGTTAAGCTTCGCCAAGCTGAAAATTATTAACCGTGTATTTACATGTTCATGGTTTAATAGTATTGTTGATCTTCTGTCCATCCTTCCAGTCAGGGTTTTTTAAAATTTTGTTTCTATCTACATTTGAGCCCGATGCTATCACGTTAGCTCTGTAGCTAAAGTGCGTCAACGATGTATTGTCGTGGAGATAAAAGTCACTGTGAATGTCCATTTCGCGTTCTCGACTCTCATTTTCAAGAGGATATAGTATCCAAGGTGGTTTAAAATACAAATCCGTGATCCACAATAGAAAAAGGAGAGTGTGTGGAATCCAATGAGACCTTGTACCTAAGTTACAGTCAGAGCGAAAAAAGATACACCCTGCACTGCCTCTCTAGTCCTTCACTCTAACGTTCCTCATCCACGAATCTTTCATCCTCGCTCAAATTAATGGGGTAATCATCGCTTTCTCGGTCCGAATCGCTCTCGCTCCATTGTAAACAACGGGGAATTGTGAGGAATCCTTCCTCCTGTGACGTCACGCTACTTCCGGCATAGGCAAGGCTTTTTTTTATCAGCGACCAAAAGTTGCGAAATTTATCGTCGTTGTTCTATACTAAATCCTTTCAGCAAAAATATGGCAATATCGCGAAATGATCAAGTATGACACATAGAATGGATCTGCTATCCCCGTTTGAATAAAAACATTTCATTTCAGTAGGCTTTTAAATAATTCTTGCAATTACATGCTATCGCAATTTAATCAGGTTAGCGTCGTTAGCATTAGCTAATATGCGAACACATTTTCTTTTTGACGAGTTTGCTCACTGCACGTGCTGCGGGTTCAAAATGTTTTTTTCCTGTTTTGGCCTCGAACCCGAAGTATATCCGGTTTTCTCTAGCCATCCATAGCGTTTTTACTCGTTTGGATTCTTTATTCGTCACTCCAAGCAACACTGGTTAAGTTTCACAATATAACCAAAACAATTCTTGCAATTACATGCTATCGCAATGTAATCAGGTTAGCGTCGTTAGCATTAGCTAATATGCTGACACATTTTCTGTTGAACGAGTTCGCTCACTGCACGTGCTGCGGGTTCATAACGTTTTTTCCTGTTTTGTGCCACGAACCCAAAGTACATTCGGTTCTCTCGAGCCAACCATGTGTATTTACTACAAGTGTCTGTGTTAGCATTAGCTAACTTACAACAGCGTTCCTTTTGTATGGTTTCAGTTTTACAAATTCTTGCAATTACGTGCTATCGCAATGTAATCAAGATAGCATCGTTAGCATTAGCTAATATGCTAACAGGTTTAACAGTGTCTGTGTTAGTAATATTAACTTACAATGGCGTTCTTTTTGTATTGTTTCACTTTCACAAATTCCTCACTAAATTCACTAATACGTCACCGTGGAGTTATTGAATCTGTTCAGCTGATTGAGAGCTAGCTTGTACAACTAGCGGGTCCATGACGATGACTTCTGTTTTGTTTGATCAGCCGTTTTACTGCCGTGTTACAGACAGCGTTTGGAAATAATTAAAGTATGTAAATAAATATGTGTAAATAACTCTTTTCACAAGGTAAATATCTGCGACTTATGTCAGGTGCGGCTTATATATGGAAAACATTTTTTTCTTTTAAAATCTAGTGGGTGTGGCTTATATAGTGATGTGTTGTAAAGTCGAGAGCAGGGTGCATGAGGCTGATACGGACTAAAGAGTACCTCCTTCTTGGTGGGATCAACGTCTCCTGGGAGCTCGCTGACAAGTTTGTTGACCAAAACTTCAGCAGGAAAACACTGAAAACTTTGATCACTTTCCCCGCAGCTTTGACCCTGTAAAGGTTCCAACATGTTGTCAGCCGGAACACACCTTTGTGTATTTGTGACATGGTGGTGTGTATTATTGTGACACGGTGGTGTGTATTATTGTGACACGGTGGTGTGTATTATTGTGACACGGTGGTGTGTATTATTGTGACACGGTGGTGTGTATTATTGTGACATGGTGGTGTGTATATTCATGACATGGTGGTGTGTATTATCGTGACATGGTGGTGTGTATTATCGTGACATGGTGGCGTGTATTATTGTGACATGGTGGTGTGTGTTATTGTGACATGGTGGCGTGTATTATTGTGACATGGTGGCGTGTATTATTGTGACATGGTGGTGTGTATTATCGTGACATGGTGGCGTGTATTATTGTGACATGGTGGTGTGTATTATTGTGACATGGTGGCGTGTATTATTGTGACATGGTGGCGTGTATTATTGTGACATGGTGGTGTGTATTATTGTGACACGGTGGTGTGTATTATTGTGACACGGTGGTGTGTATTATTGTGACACGGTGGTGTGTATTATTGTGACATGGTGGTGTGTATATTCATGACATGGTGGTGTGTATTATCGTGACATGGTGGTGTGTATTATCGTGACATGGTGGCGTGTATTATTGTGACATGGTGGTGTGTGTTATTGTGACATGGTGGCGTGTATTATTGTGACATGGTGGCGTGTATTATTGTGACATGGTGGTGTGTATTATCGTGACATGGTGGCGTGTATTATTGTGACATGGTGGTGTGTATTATTGTGACATGGTGGCGTGTATTGTGACATGGTGGCGTGTATTATTGTGACATGGTGGTGTGTATTATTGTGACATGGTGGTGTGTATTATTGTGACACGGTGGTGTGTATTATTGTGACACGGTGGTGTGTATTATTGTGACACGGTGGTGTGTATTATTGTGACATGGTGGTGTGTATATTCATGACATGGTGGTGTGTATTATCGTGACATGGTGGTGTGTATTATCGTGACATGGTGGCGTGTATTATTGTGACATGGTGGTGTGTGTTATTGTGACATGGTGGCGTGTATTATTGTGACATGGTGGCGTGTATTATTGTGACATGGTGGTGTGTATTATCGTGACATGGTGGCGTGTATTATTGTGACATGGTGGTGTGTATTATTGTGACATGGTGGCGTGTATTATTGTGACATGGTGGCGTGTATTATTGTGACATGGTGGTGTGTATTATTGTGACACGGTGGTGTGTATTATTGTGACACGGTGGTGTGTATTATTGTGACACGGTGGTGTGTATTATTGTGACATGGTGGTGTGTATATTCATGACATGGTGGTGTGTATTATCGTGACATGGTGGTGTGTATTATCGTGACATGGTGGCGTGTATTATTGTGACATGGTGGTGTGTGTTATTGTGACATGGTGGCGTGTATTATTGTGACATGGTGGCGTGTATTATTGTGACATGGTGGTGTGTATTATCGTGACATGGTGGCGTGTATTATTGTGACATGGTGGTGTGTATTATTGTGACATGGTGGCGTGTATTGTGACATGGTGGCGTGTATTATTGTGACATGGTGGTGTGTATTATTGTGACATGGTGGTGTGTATTATTGTGACACGGTGGTGTGTATTATTGTGACACGGTGGTGTGTATTATTGTGACACGGTGGTGTGTATTATTGTGACATGGTGGTGTGTATATTCATGACATGGTGGTGTGTATTATCGTGACATGGTGGTGTGTATTATCGTGACATGGTGGCGTGTATTATTGTGACATGGTGGTGTGTATTATTGTGACATGGTGGCGTGTATTATTGTGACATGGTGGCGTGTATTATTGTGACATGGTGGTGTGTATTATCGTGACATGGTGGCGTGTATTATTGTGACATGGTGGTGTGTATTATTGTGACATGGTGGCGTGTATTATTGTGACATGGTGGCGTGTATTATTGTGACATGGTGGTGTGTATTATCGTGACATGGTGGCGTGTATTATTGTGACATGGTGGTGTGTATTATTGTGACATGGTGGCGTGTATTATTGTGACATGGTGGCGTGTATTATTGTGACATGGTGGTGTGTATTATTGTGACATGGTGGTGTGTATTATCGTGACATGGTGGTGTGTATTATTGTGACATGGTGGCGTGTATTGTGACATGGTGGCGTGTATTATTGTGACATGGTGGCGTGTATTATTGTGACATGGTGGTGTGTATTATTGTGACATGGTGGTGTGTATTATCGTGACATGGTGGTGTGTATTATTGTGACATGGTGGCGTGTATTGTGACATGGTGGCGTGTATTATTGTGACATGGTGGTGTGTATTATTGTGACATGGTGGTGTGTATTATCGTGACATGGTGGTGTGTATTATTGTGACATGGTGGCGTGTATTGTGACATAGTGGTGTGTATTATTGTGACATGGTGGTGTGTATTATTGTGACATGGTGGTGTGTATTATCGTGACATGGTGGTGTGTATTATTGTGACATGGTCGCGAGCATTATTGTGACACGGTGGTGTGTATTATCGTGACACGGTGGCGTGTATTATCGTGACACGGTGGCGTATTATCGTGACACGGTGGTGTGTATTATCGTGACGCGGTGGTGAGTATTATCGTGACGTGGTGGTGTGTATTATCGTGACGTGGTGGTGTGTATTATCGTGACGTGGTGGTGTGTATTATCGTGACGCAGTGGTGTGTATTATCGTGACGCGGTGGTGTGTATTCGGTGGTGTGTATTATCGTGACGCGGTGGTGTGTATTATCGTGACGCGGTGGTGTGTATTATCGTGACGCGGTGGTGTGTATTATCGTGACGCGGTGGTGTGTATTATCGTGACGTGGTGGTGTGTATTATCGTGACATGGTGGTGTGTATTATCGTGACATGGTGGTGTGTATTATCGTGACATGGTGGTGTGTATTATCGTGACATGGTGGTGTGTATTGTTGTGACACTGTGGTGTGTATTATCGTGACACGGTGGTGTGTATTATTGTGACACGGTGGCGTGAATTATCGTGACACGGTGGTGTGTATTATTGTGACATGGTTGTGTGTATTATTGTGACATGGTGGTGTGTATTATCGTGACATGGTGGTGTGTATTATCGTGACATGGTGGTGTGTATTATTGTGACATGGTGACGTGTATTGTTGTGACACTGTGGTGTGTATTATCGTGACATGTTATTGTGACATGGTGGCGTGTATTATCGTGACACGGTTGTGTGTATTATTGTGACATGGTGGTGTGTATTATCGTGACATGGTGGTGTGTATTATCGTGACATGGTGGCGTGTATTATTGTGACATAGTGGCGTGTATTATCGTGACACGGCTGTGTGTATTATTGTGACATGGTTGTGTGTATTATTGTGACATGGTGGTGTGTATTATCGTGACATGGTGGTGTGTATTATCGTGACATGGTGGTGTGTATTATCGTGACACGGTGGTGTGTATTATCGTGACATGGTGGTGTGTATTATTGTGACATAGTGGTGTGTATTATTGTGACATGGTGGTGTGTATTATTGTGACATGGTGGTGTGTATTATTGTGACATGGTGGTGTGTATTATCGTGACATGGTGGTGTGTATTATCGTGACATGGTGGTGTGTATTATCGTGACATGGTGGTGTGTATTATCGTGACATGGTGGTGTGTATTATCGTGACATGGTGGTGTGTATTATCGTGACATGGTGTGTATTATCGTGACATGGTGGTGTGTATTATTGAGACATGGTGGTGTGTATTATTGTGACATGGTGGTGTGTATTATCGTGACATGGTGGTGTGTATTATCGTGACACGGTGGTGTGTATTATTGTGACATGGTGGTATGTATTATCGTGACACGGTTGTGTGTATTATTGTGACATGGTTGTGTGTATTATTGTGACATGGTGGTGTGTATTATCGTGACATGGTGGTATTATTGTGACATGGTGGTGTGTATTATCGTGACACGGTTGTGTGTATTATCGTGACATGGTGTGTATTATCGTGACATGGTGGTGTGTATTATTGAGACATGGTGGTGTGTATTATCGTGACATGGTGGCGTGTATTATCGTGACATGGTGGTGTGTATTATTGAGACATGGTGGTGTGTATTATTGTGACATGGTGGTGTGTATTATTGAGACATGGTGGTGTGTATTATTGTGACATGGTGGTATGTATTATTGTGACATGGTGGTGTGTATTATCGTGACATGGTGGTGTGTATTATTGTGACATGGTGGTGTGTATTATTGTGACATGGTGGTGTGTACGTACGTTTGCAGCTTTGACAGGACACGTCACATTCCCAAGTTCCTCTTTCAGCTGCTCGTAACTCTTACCCTCCTTCAAGAAAGTTACATGTAGATCATGAGGAGAAAAGTGGGACTCATCTATTAAACCTCCCAAGTACAGTAGTGTAGTAGACCTAAGTATTCATTAAGTACCACCATAATGACAACATTAAAGTACAGTAGTGTAGTAGACCTAAGTATTCATCAAGTACCACCATAATGACAACATTAAAGTACAGTAGTGTAGTAGACCTAAGTATTCATCAAGTACCACCATAATGACAACATTAAAGTACAGTAGTGTAGTAGACCTAAGTATTCATCAAGTACCACCATAATGACATTAAAATACAGTAGTGTAGTAGACTTAAGTATTCATCAAGTACCACCATAATGACAACATTAAAGTACAGTAGCGTAGTAGAACTAAGTATTCATCAAGTATAACCTTAATGACATTAAAGTACAGCAGTAGACCTAAGTATTCATCAAGTACCACCATAATGACAACATTAAAGTACAGTAGCATAGTAGAACTAAGTATTCATTCATCAAGTATAACCTTAATGACAACATTAAAGTACAGTAGCGTAGTAGAACTAAGTATTCATTCATCAAGTATAATCTTAATGACAACATTAAAGTACAGTAGCGTAGTAGAACTAAGTATTCATCAAGTACCACCATAATGACCAAGATTAAAACACAGTAGCGTAGTAGACCTAAGTACTCATTAAAAACAAGGCAGACGTTTCATTAACAAATATATTTTATATTTTTGGTCGCAGTTTGAACAGTAACACTGTGTTTGAATACAGCAAAATACAACACTGTACTTTAGTAAGTGATTCTATATGTAGTACACGTACCACAGTACCTGTATTAAAGGTTTGCGTGTACTAAAACCTGTGCAAACTTGATGGCGCAGGCACATCTGATCTACTAAAATTGTGAGCAGAGGATTTAGTCTCTTAAATGAGTAAAATAGAGAGTGCCTTCCATGTAGCACGTTTTGTTTTCATGAACATACAGAATATTTCAACACAATACTGGGGAGGAGGAGATGCAAATATCATGATTTAGCCTGTGATTTATCAGGACTAAAACTGTTCTGCGGCTGCTGTTTTGCGTCTATATTTAGCACGCTTGTGCTAACCAAGTTTCACTTGACAGTCTTAATAGATCAATAGTTATAGTTTGCACTCTATTTAGCACCTGTTATTTGGATCTTAGTAGATCAGGTCACAAAAGTGTGTACTTGTACTTACACTCCACTTAAAAGGGTCCCAGGCAGTAAACCAGCCGGTGAAGGTGAGAGGTTCAAATCCCTGCTTGACCAAGAGCACAGGTGTGTCTGGATCTCTGCCACCTGGGTGTGTGCGCAGGTACTCTTTACAGGTGAGCACCGCCTCTTTGCACTCCACCTTGTTGGCCTCCTTACCGATCCAAAGAAACACCTGAATGTGTACAATATGTACAATTATTTTATAATAACACCTGAGTGTTTAAAACATGTACAATTATTTCATAATAACACCTGAGTGTGTAAAATATTTAACATTATTTTATAATAACACCTGAGTGTGTAAAATATGTACAATTATTTCACAATGACACCTGAGTGTGTAAAACATGTACAATTAGTTCATAATAATACCTGTGTGTAAAATATTTAACATTATTTTATAATAACACCTGAGTGTGTAAAATATGTACAATGATTTCATACCACCACCTGAGTGTGTAAAATATAATAATAACACCTAGGTGTGTAAAATATGTACAATTATTTCATAATAACACCTAAATGTGTAAAATATAATAACACCTGAGTGTGTAAAATATGTACAATTATTTCATAATAACCTCTGAGTGTGTAAAATATAATAACACCTGAGTGTGTAAAATATGTACAATTATTTCATAATAACACCTGAGTGTTTAAAATATGTTACATTATTGTATAATAACACCCGTGTGTAAAATATGTAAAATTATTTCATAATAACACCTGAGTGTGTAAAATATAATAACACCTGAGTGTGTAAAATATGTACAATTATTTCATGATAACACCTGAATGTGTAAAATATAATAACACCTGAGTGTGTAAAATATGTACAATTATTTCATAATAACACCTGAGTGTTTAGAATATGTAACATTATTGTATAATAACACCCGAGTGTGTAAAATATGTACAATACGTACAATTGTCGGCTGGCGATTAGAGCGTTAGTTGTCGGCTGCTGATTAGAGCGCTAGTTGTGAGCTGGCGATTAGAGCACTAGTTGTCAGCTAGCAATTACCACTCTAGTTACCAGCTGGTCATTAGAGCGCTGGATGCCGGCTGGCGAGTAGAGCACTAGTTGTCGGCTGGCTATTAGAGCGCTAATTGTTGGTTGGCGATTAGAGCGCTAGTTGTCGGCTGGCGATTACAGCGCTAGTTTCCAGCTAGCTATAATTGGCACAAGACTTGGTCAGTATGGCACAGTTCCAAGTACCTCCAGGACCAGTCATGTAAAATACAACCATCATTTCATACGACTTATAGAAATATTTATAGAAATATTATCGACCCTGCATCGACCGTAAAGGTGGCTTCAATAGAGTAGTCCATGTACAGCTTTTGCCGCCATTTTGTCTGCAGTCAAGCAAGATGGCAACGGTGTTTGCATGAGTGCTGCTGGCACGAGAGAGCTGTGGTTCACTGAAGGAAACATTCACTCCAACGTGTATTTGCTGACCCTCCCCCCCTCACCTGGTCCCAGGTGTCCAGTAACATGACGTCGTCCTGGCTGAGGTCATCCTGCGTGAACTGGGTCACTTCGCTCACAATGAAGCGTCCGGACTTGTTGGAGCACTCGAAGAGGCGTGACTGGTGGTCCAGAACCGCCTGCTTCAGTCTGCGGGAAAACACAATAGCAGCTGCAGGCTTTGAATTATTTCCTGCCTTCTTTTACCTCTTGTCACACGCGTAGGGAGCTCTGCCTCCGACTATTTCCCAGAACTCCTCCGGCTCCTGACCCTCTGCAATGATCTCTGCGTGGATGCTGTGAGTCTTCTGTCCAATCATGGAGCTGATCTCCTTGGCCATGGCTCTCTCGTCTCCACTGGAGCCCTAAAGTTCAAGAAGTGTTTTTAAGGATCGTGTGACAGGAAGCTTCTCCTCCTTTCCTTCCCACACCACAGGTACAGTCCTTCCCTTCCCACGCCACAGGTACAGTCCTTCCCTTCCCTTCCCTTCCCACACCACAGGTACAGTCCTTCCCTTCCCTTCCCTTCCCACGCCACAGGTACAGTCCTTCCCTTCCCTTCCCACACCACACCACAGGTACAGTCCTTCCCTTCCCACGCCACAGGTACAGTCCTTCCCTTCCCACACCACAGGTACAGTCTCTCCCTTCCCTTCCCACACCACAGGTACAGTCCTTCCCTTCCCACACCACAGGTACAGTCTCTCCCTTCCCTTCCCACACCACAGGTACAGTATCTCCCTTCCCTTCCCACACCACAGGTACAGTCCTTCCCTTCCCACACCACAGGTACAGTCTCTCCCTTCCCTTCCCACACCACAGGTACAGTATCTCCCTTCCCTTCCCACACCACAGGTACAGTCCTTCCCTTCCCACACCACAGGTACAGTCTCTCCCTTCCCTTCCCACACCACAGGTACAGTCCTTCCCTTCCCACGCCACAGGTACAGCCTTTCCCTTCCCTTCCCACACCACAGGTACAGTCCTTCCCTTCCCACACCACAGGTACAGTCTCTCCCTTCCCTTCCCACACCACAGTTACAGTCCTTCCCACACCACACCACAGGTACGGTCCTTCCATTCCCTTCCCACACCACAGGTACAGTCCTTCCCACACCACACCACAGGCACAGTCCTTCCCTTCCCTTCCCACACCACAGGTACAGTCCTTCCCTTCCCTTCCCTTCCCACACCACAGGTACAGTCCTTCCCTTCCCACGCCACAGGTACAGTCCTTCCCTTCCCTTCCCACACCACACCACAGGTACAGTCCTTCCCTTCTCACGCCACAGGTACAGTCCTTCCCTTCCCACACCACAGGTACAGTCTCTCCCTTCCCTTCCCACACCACAGGTACAGTCCTTCCCTTCCCACACCACAGGTACAGTCTCTCCCTTCCCTTCCCACACCACAGGTACAGTATCTCCCTTCCCTTCCCACACCACAGGTACAGTCCTTCCCTTCCCACACAGTCCTTCCCTTCCCACACCACAGGTACAGTCTCTCCCTTCCCTTCCCACACCACAGGTACAGTCCTTCCCTTCCCACACCACAGGTACAGTCTCTCCCTTCCCTTCCCACACCACAGGTACAGTATCTCCCTTCCCTTCCCACACCACAGGTACAGTCCTTCCCTTCCCACACCACAGGTACAGTCTCTCCCTTC